>NC_137583.1:42988595-43302405 GCF_963210335.1 Falco punctatus
GAAACATTTGATACAGTCACGACACTCTGCCAAGGAAGATTTACTTCTTTAGCGAGGCACAAAATTGCAACTTCTGAAATTCTGTCTCCTGGGCATTTGAAGTCTACAGCACCTCCACAAACTCTAAGTTTACTCAACTAGAAAAACTAAAAATAAACCCAAGCAATGATGTGGTAGACTGACATTCATAGATGCTGAAATCCAATGCACATCAATGCTGACCTAGAACAACCAATGCTACAAGGGAGCTTGCTGTCATTTCACAACCCATAGCTTGCCCTATATAACAGAGGGGCACCTTACCGACCACACGTTGCAAAGAAAGCCAGCAGTTCCAACTGTTGGCGTGATTACAACTCCTTTTTCTCTTACTGCATTCCTCATAACAGACAGAAATTAAAGCCCTCTGCAATTCTTCCCAAGGTTATTCTGTACACTCCCTCAGATGAAAATTCCTAATCCTGTGGGTATGGATCTGATGAAGTTATGAATGACAAAATTTTAGAAACAGCCAAGAGACCTTCAGGTGTCAGTGTACACAGTTGATACAGACACCAATCAGCAACAATTTCCCCTTCAACTGCTGTAAGGGACAGAGTCTGTATCCCAGTGCACAATCCTGGGCTATTATCATTAAGGCTCCGATGGAGGAACCAGTCCATTCAGCCCTGAAGCCTGGTGTCCATGCCCAGTATCAGGACACGTCCCACACCTTAACACAACTGTTCTGGTGTTATTTATACACATGGGCATGAGACCCACATACCAGATCAGCTGCACAGAAACACTACACAGTGAGCGGCTCCTAAGTGCAGAGAGGTTGCAGTAGGAACAACTTCTTACAGACAGAGTGATTCAGATGTTCCTACTAGATAGTACTTTAGTTTTTCCATAAGACAAGCAGTTCTGATTCAGTTCCTGGAGTTTGTACCTGAAAGCCTCACAGAGACAACAAATGAAGCTACAGCAGAGAAATTATGGTTGCTAAGTCATCATCTTTACAAACAGGAACCACAGATGTAGCACTCCCATGGCATCATGTTCAGACACCTGCAAGCTCTCAAGCAATTTGTGAAAGAACTAAGCCATGTAAGATAGGTGCTCACTGTAATAAACCAGGGAATTCTTTTTGTTGACCTTCAGTGTACAAAGGGATGCAAAACAGACAGTGCAAAGGGAACTCTTCTGCACAAAAATTTCATCTTCTGCAAAATATTGAACCCAAGTCCCAGATTTCAATTTTTGTAAGAAGTTTTATGCCTAGCACCATACCAATGAAACCATCCTTGAATACATCAAGCAGATGTAAAATGATATAGTCATATTCTCCTGAATATTCAGAAGATCAATTAATCAAAACTGCTCATCTCAGAGGGGTCATTAGGAAGCGCAGTTCTCATTTCTAAATTGTAACTTCCAATCACTACTGATCATTCTAGCAAATATACCCAACTATAATGCTTATCGCACAGCTTAAGTCATCTCCCAGAAGACTGTTGCAGCCTCGAGTTTCACTTATTATTTCTTCGGTGGTGCAGTTATGTATGAACATAAATAACTAAGGCACAAGTTATGAAAAAATCAAATAAATGGGATTTATTTATATCAAAATAGTTTATATGAGGTAAGACATGGACTTATGATATTAAGTATAAAGCCATATCCATTTTCAATTTTAAACCCCCTATTTTAAAATAAACCTAAAATTGATCCATAATGTTTTGTTATTCCTAACATTAGTTTTCCACAGCCTCAATTTCCATTTCAATCATTTAAGCATACAGGATGCACTTTAAATTTGACCCAAAAAAATCCTTATTAAATCAAAAGTACTTCCTATGAACTAAAGCATTAGTTACTTTCTTGCAAAAATCCACTCTCTCCCCTTGTATCCAAACCCTGGTACAGCTTGACACACTGCCCAAAACCTTGTACCTGTCTGTAAAGGAATTTGCATACTTTATAAAAAAACTCCTTCTGTTCAGCCACCCTTGACTGCACACGATGAGATGCTTACTTTATACTAGCACTTAAACTGTGGAAAGAGATAATAGTGGAGAAAACAGGCCTGTTACCACACAATGGAGCTAGGAAAATTTATAGGGTAGACGGGGGGGGGGGGGGGGGGGGGGGCGGAGGGGAAAGCAAGCTCTATTTTTACCTGAGCTCTTATTTCACATTAAAATTAAAAGTGAAACACTACACCTACCACAGAATAAGTCTGTCTAATTTTCAGGGTAGCTGCATATGAAAAAAGGAAGGTTCATTTACATATCTTAACAGAAAAACAGAGTGCCCAGAGAAACTGTCCCACATATCATAGATAAGTTGCTCCAAAATGAGCTTCTGGAATAAAAAAGGAAGTTTAAATTCCCAAGAAATAGGAACCAGGAAAATCTACAGTCAAAAGTTGTACTTTCCTGATGCTTGCATGTCTTTCCTTTATCAGCCATTATTTAAAACACTTAAATACAACATGCTTAAAGTGATCTCATTCAGTAATCTCTAGCAGTGATCTGAAGGATGCAAGAGGTTTTTTACAAAAACTGTCTTCAAGACATTAGCTAAATACTCTGCAATCCATGGGTAACTGCCCAGAATGAAACAGCATGCTATATTCTGGATTGGGGAGCACAAAGCTTTAACCAATTATTCACAGTCATGAAGATTAGCTTGAAATTTGGAGATGTTGCTGCAAAGGGTCTACGGCTGAGAGAACTGTCATTGCAAACTGCTGGAAGAGGGTAAAAACCCAGTGTTGTGAGAGTCAAGTGCAGGAGACTTGGAGAGGAGATAATGAACTGGAATCACTCGCCCAAATAACCTCCTCAGGTGTAGTCCTATGGTGCTACTGGGAGGTAGGGTACAACCACAGCTGACAGTGAACAAAAGTATTGGAGTGAGAGGTAAAGGTGGAATCTAACCATAAGGAAACAATATCTGAATTTTCACGGCTTTGAAGCACCTTGCCAGAGGAATCTAGTGAAGTGCAGAGCCCTGAGGCTCTCCATGTTGCAGAGGAAATGAAACCTTCTAATGCTGCAACAAGAAATGCAGAAGAAGCATTTTAAGGAAAGTCACCCTAACACAACAGAGTCATCCCAAATTTTCATGCCCTGTTCCATACATCCTATCTGAAAAGCTACCTCCCACACACAAAATAAGAGAAGAATGGTCTCACATATTATATTTTACAAGTTAAATTAGGAATGTACTAAACCTCACTTTTTTGTTACATATTTTAAATAATTATGCAATGGAAGTTGCTCATCTTCCAGATGCCCACCCCAAGTATAAGGCAGCAGTTTGTGCACATCTATGCCCTCAAGGCAAGTCCTGAGCAGAGCAGCCCTGTGTGTGTTCTCTGTTAAAAGCCGGCAATCACGCTGAAGGAACTGTCACCATTAATGTCACTGCAACATGCACATTTGACATCTCACCAGTTTGAATCACCAGAAAGGAAAGTTAAAGAAATCAGATTTCACTGTGTTTACAGAAGAACACTAACACCTTTGAAACAAAATAACCACTGGCCAGTTGTTATTTTGTTCCTAGTCACGTCTATTCAGGGAAGCATTCAAGTAGCTGTGCCACTAACGGTTCCATTCCCTGCAATGAGCTATGGGTGTACAAGTGCAAATGTTAAGTGCTTCTACTTTTTTCAACTTAGACAAAGCATATGAGTCATCACGCTATCACACGCATGCAATGCCAAAGCCAAATAGAATTATTGCTTCAAATCTCTCCCTAAAACTTCTTTTAAATAAATCATTCTGGAAGACTTTCCAAAGATTTAGCCACATCTCCGCTGTCTCCCCTTGACATATACCTTTTACAGATTGTGAACAATAAAGTATCTGAAGTTCTGCCCCATCTCAGAGACTGTACATGTCGTCTAATTGTCAAGCATGTTCAGTCTTGCTTGTCAATACATAAGCTATAAATCAAAACATGTTGTAGTGAGAGTCACATGTCACCTGCACTAACCGGCAAAGGCTTGAAAGTTGCTGTCCAGGAGCTACCACGCCTGGGTAGCAGGTTCTCACTCTCTATTTATACTTTGACTGACAGTCATGCCAAGAGGGAATCCTTTTCACTAAACCTAATTGTTTTACTGAAACGCTGCCAGACACCTCCATTACACCCCTAATGTGCCAGGGGGAATTATAGCTTTTATTTGCACTTTCCTGAAAATAGCACAGTAGTGCATGCCAAGATGGAGATCCTGACATTATTCACCAATTGAAGGAGGCAAGCTATCAGTTATCTTTAAACAAAGCACTGTTCCTCTTTCTTTTAAGAGGAAATTTATTCCATATTCCAAGAAAGGAACAGTTAATTGTAACTACCACTTCAAGGGCATTCCAGACAAGAACAATCTTTTGTAAAGCCCTAAATTACCTGCCACAAGCACACAAACAGGAGGGATCAGTTGAGATCCCTGTTTAGAAACTTCCTTGTCAAGTAGTAGTTGATTGCTCATTTATGCAGATGCAGTCTATTGTCACCTTTTTTAATATGACAGAGGAAAACACCTTTAAAACGGGAAGTACTGCTTATGTTATAATGCATTTGAAGTATATATATATATATATATATAAAACACACTGTGCAGCTACATTAAATAATGGATGTCATAGCATGAACTATATAAAATACATTTATCTTAGTAGTTATAACACCTGTTCATGTGATAAGCAGAAAATGCATTTACGCATATGACAACGCCTGTGGCTTTTCTCTCTCTACAGCAGTACCTCAAATACCCATTTTTTTTCTCCCGTAACCAAATATTTTCCCCATAGACTCACAAATACTACCATTTTAGCTTTGATGTGATAGGGTGAACTAATATTAATTATCATGGATAATGTCTTTGAAGCTTAAGGGAAAAGTATAACTCGGACAATAAAAAGAGGCAACAAGATACCTATTTTTGGACTAAAACCATTTCATTCAGTAGTACACTAGTTGCAGGACTTATTTTGCACACTGCCACACTGAAAAAATTCTCAGTTTTGTCTGTCTTCTACAGACACGCTGGTATTATTCATAGATGGGACACAAATTGTCTCTCCTTGAGATACATCACCACCACATAAACAGCTCTGCTTGCTTCTGAATTTTGCACACATCTGCTGTCATAAGCCAACTTCAGTCTGTTAGGCCTTCTTTCAAGGCTGTTTGCTTCATTTCAGATTTCAGAGCAAAGCAATCTTTCTTAATACTGTGTTTTGCCCCGTGGTTCTCCTGTGCTGTGATTACCCTTCTCAAAAAGTGAAGATACAAAGGGATGCCATGATATAATGCAAAACCTGATTGTTGTGGTACGGTGTTGGAGCTTGTATGGTATAACATGTAAAGTTTTCTGATTTATGTTTGCTAGTGTCACACATGATGTTACGAACTTGCCCTGAACAATTCAGTAAATTATTTGTTTACACAATAATAATAGAAATTGAAGATCAGGGATGGAATTTATTTTTAGTCTTTCATAGGCCAGTGGTACAGAGGCAAATACTCTTACAAATATAGAAGCAATATACTTTAAACGGAAAAGTATCATTCAAGACTCCAGGTACTAGTTTGCTTTTACTATATGACATCCATATCCACCATTTAACTTGCAGTGGACTAATGCAGCCTCCCATCAAGAGTATTTCCACAGAAAAGCATGCTCACACTGGCTTAATAGATTACAGTATCTATACTGGTATAGTACTTCAATATGTTTCAGCATATATCTCTAGCTCAATTAAGCTACTCTAGTAAGGTATGCCTCAGTGGAAAAAATAAGCTTTCTAGGTTTCTTCTCAATGCAAATGCAACTGTGTAAATGCTAAGTTAAGCTAGGGAGAAAGAAACAGTAGTTTAGTTTGTTTTGTCTTCTCCAATGAAACATTATAGAAGGGGAGCATTTAATTACCTATACATTACTTCATAGCTATTTGTTGCCATACTGATTATTCAGACATGAAAATCAGGTTACTTGAACAGCTAGTGGATTACATGTCTACTAGGAACACTTGGTAATTCAAAATTAATATTCAGACCCAGTATCCTATTAGGGCACTTGTTCTCAGTTGGGATTTCCAGTTTATTCACCTAATGGTCTTTTTGTAGTGGTAGGCAGTTCTTAGTTCATCACTCAAAACTTCATCAAGGCAGTTCCCCAAGAGAAACAGCAGGATATTAGTCAACATGGCAGGTATTCTAAATGCCAGAGGAAAATACAGATTTTTATATACCTGGTGGGGTCAATAGGAGAACGTGCTTACTGGACAACTTGGAGAAAATGGGAAAAGTTAGAACAGTAAATGCCAGAGTGGGAAAGTATGATGGGTTATTGATTCTATCCCGCAACATTCCCCCCCCCCCCCCCGCCTACACCCACCCACCCCCCAAAAAAACAATCAAACAAAAAAAGACTAAGATCATGCAATTGGCAGAAACTACTTTTCTGACAGCATGAATGATAGGATCCTCGGCTTCATTCTGTCATCATGCTTTGGCTAGTGACTCTCCTTAGTCTGCTAATGTCTGTGTCTGCTAATGTCTACTGCTTCAACCCTAAGATATTACAAATACACACAAAAGTTGTCTATGAGCAGAGAGTACGTGGAATAAGCTAACACTGTATCACAGTTCAACAATCCAAGTCTGAAATAGCGATGAAGCAAAAATTGCTGCTATTCCCAAACCACAGATTAAGTTTGGGAAAGCAGATTTACCATCCCCCAAAGTGCCAGCCTGAACTTCAGAGCTCTTGGTACCTAAATGAGCAAAGGAACCTGACCCACATACCCTCCTCTACTCTGCAGCCTTTCAAATTCCTCCCTCTTCATAGCAATACCTCTTCACTAGCAGCACTACTTTTGGAGAAAATTTATTACTTGCTAGGACTAATCAATCACCTCTTAGGGAAAAGCAACACAAAATAAACACATCACTAGAAGATGACACCACAGAAGGCAATTCATGTCTCAGTTGTTCATTTGTGAGCAACGATTACTTACATACTAGTATCTACCTTTTTATTGCACTTAAGTCCTTTGAGGATTAAAAATTTTCATGCATTTCCTGTTCAGGCACTTAGGTACTTACAAACTTAAATGCTTATCTGGGAACAGTCAAATTTGAAACTCAGGGTCTAATTTTGAGTGCATGTTTTACTTTGACTAAAATAAGAAACTATGAATGCAAGTGGATGGTTGGTGGGTTGTTTTTTTCCCAAAAATTGTCATTGAACAAAAGAGACTAGACTGTTCATTTGCTGACTTGTTAGATGTTTCTTATTGTTTTGCTCTCTGCAGCATGTTGATCTTCACTTTGGAAAACACACATGGTGAATTCTGCAGATTTTCTATCAAAACAGCACACAAAGCACAGCTGCCATTCCAAGGTATTTCCAATGAAACTGAGGCAGGAGGCCAACTCTCACTTTTATCAGAGGCAGACCATAGGCAACTCAGCTGGCACCCTGAGGGCTTCTGTGTGCCAGCCAGACTAGACCAGATGCAGCAAAGGAGCAAAGGAATGTAAAAGACAAACTCAAAATACCTTTCCAAAGCTCTCCATGTATCTGCAGCAGGAGTGGGTCTAAAACACAAAGACAATGGTAGCACAGAGGAAGAAGAGGGGAATCAAGACACAACTGATATGAAGAACATGAAATTGAAAGCAGATAGTGGTCCTCTCAAAATCAAAAACCTAAACCTGAACTGATTAAAGGAAACAAGGGGAGAAAAAAAGAAGAAAATCCAAAATGGTGAAGGAATTCCCAATAGCATGTTTGTAAGAATCAGGGGAACCATAATATTATAGAAGTAATTATTACCATGTCATTAGAACGACTTTTATGAGGAAAATCACATGTGGGCTCAAGATCATGTGGAGAGGTAGAACTCTTATAACAAAAACACCCCAAGCAGAAATATACCAACTGCCCTGCAGATTCATTCTGGGAATAAATTTGTGAGTACTGAGAGGAACTGGCTTTGCTGGTGCACATGGAACAGAGGCAGTTCCAAGTTTTGGCTCTTGGAAAGAAACACAACTTTCTTTCATGACTCTGCACACACTCTTCTGTTAGGTAAGTCAGGGAAAATGGAAACGCTATAGTGATATTTGGTTTGCTAACTCAGAAATTAAGCCAAGTACTTCAAAATTAAATGCATGAACTTGTGCCTGGACAAGGAATTCACAAAACTACACTAACTTCCTCCAGCACTTCATACGGCTTTATTTAATGACGTCAGTACAAATGGAGCATGCATGTGTGTTCTTTTTCCAAGCGAGATGTATCCTTTTTACCTCACTCCCACTGCAAGAATGCAAGGACCATCACACAAACACAAAACACTAAAACCAAGGATTCTTCTCTGACTTTCTTCTTATTTTCTCCCAAAAGCACAACTAGGAGTGTCTTACGAGTTTCTGAAGCTCTTTTTTTTTACACCTGCACTGTCCTTTCCACATGGCCACATATTTTCTATTAATAAGCACTTTATCACAAAATAATTGGCTTCTGCAGGTCCCTGAAAATGAAACAGCTGTAAGAGGTAAACAGATTATGATAATTCCAGTATTAATGAAGTCTGGAAGAAGTCTGAATTGCTTGAGGGAAGAAACAGGCTTTGTCACTTTGAAAGAGAATTTTATCTGATTTGCTGTTCAGCCTTTTTTGGTGAAAAAAAATATTTATAAACAGTACTAACCATGCATTGCAGACCATATGTAGCATTCATTAGCACATCACTTTAACCTTCCTCTCCAGTCACTCTCCAGTAAATTACCAGTAAACACTTTGGCCATTTCATTAAAGTATTTTAGGAAGAGTATTCCATTCCTGCAAGGACACCCTTTAAGTTCTTTAAACACAGCCACACAGAATGGCATAAAAATAATGCAGCATAACTAATGTTTTTACAGTCTTCCTTTGCTAATGTTCTGCTGTATATGTATATCATGTCGTGCACTTGGAGCAAAGCCTCTCTCGGGTACAGAGAATACATCCTTAGCCAGCTTGAACCTGCACAAAAATTATGGAGTCTGAAATGCATTACCTTCTGTAGCTTTTTTCAAGAGTTATTCAATAGTAAAATCAAATTCTCAGCGATAGTAACACTCATTTCCAATTGCTCAACAAGGCCAGACAAAGTATGCTCTCTCTGAGGAACCCTTCACAGCTGCAGACTGTGTAAGCTCTGTGAGCAGACACCTGAAATCATCAGTTCCTCAGGTCAGTTGTGTAGAAAAACACAGTAGCCTAGGGGAAACGGCCAAACAGAAAGATTTTCCAAGTTTAAAAGGATATTTATCAATATCTCTAGGTCTCATTCTCTGTCTCACAGAGCCTTTGAAACTCTTTCTCTCAGCTTAAGTCAGCCCCAGACAGAAGTGGCACCATCTGCATTACTGCTGCTCTTGAGCACAGGGCAAACACTGGCCCCCAGGTCCCGGGCTGTGCTCTCCTTGTGCCAGTGGGAGCAGATCCACTTCACACACATCTGCAAGCAGTGCACCCTCGAGCAACCTCTCCTACCTCTCATGCTCAGGTTTCTGCCTGGAGGGAAATGGTTTGCTCCAGATGTCAGGAGTGAAGTAACACCAACAAAGTGGGGCTGGACAAGGGATTGGGGCCAGTACCCTGAAAAGAAATGCAAAGTGCCTAAAATCCAGAAAAATACTTATCTGTACACTTATTGAGATTGCTTTTAAAAAAATTTTTCCTTCTCCAGATATGAAGAAATGCAGTTCTCCTACATCTGTTCAGACATGGTTCCACCAGTTTTTCTCCCTCACTTAAAATAAATCATTGTACTTCTACAAGAATTTCTACTTCCTTGACCTGGCTACCTACAATAATCACACTGTCATTACTTCTCTACATTCACTATGCACATATTAGCTCAAGGCACATGACCTATTCGCTGCTTGTCATGGCACTCACTAGAAACCCTTTTCCTAGAGCACAAGAAAGAACTAGCAGATTTTGCTCTATGAACCAAACTTTTGAATGAGAGCCAGCATATTCAGAAGTCAATTCTCAGTGCCAAAGGCGGTTGGTTGGTCTAGAACTCCTGATTATTTACAGAGACTGAAATACCTCCACAGACTTGAGCCCAAAAACACTTATTTGAACATATTAAGCCCTCTTGGGATTTGGAGGTCATAGACTTAAAATCTTTGGAAGAAATTATCACAGTAACTGATAATAGCCAGAAGCAATTGGACAGGAGTGAGGAACTTGTTGAATCCGGTAATCTGCAGGAACATGAAAAACGTGAACCATTTATGATTGGCTTCTACATGCCTATGTAACACAAACTAAATAGAACAATATCAAAAGCATCCTGTGGAATGTATTCATGCAAACAGGCTACTAATGGCTTGGTTTTCCAAAGAAAAACAATGCCACTCAGCTACTGGAAAAAACACAGTGGGGATGTGATTTTTACATAATTATGTAGATTTTTCCATCAATCAAATCAATCAAAAAAAAAATCATATTTTCTCATGTCAGTCCCACCTTTGTCTTCAATCCACAGAATAGCAATGAATGTCCAGCACAGCCATTAAAAGCTTTTGGGTGTCCAGCTGCAACTGCGACCCAGACTCCCCACATATTTATGTAATGTAAACCACTCCATAACATGTCTGATGTGCAAGCAACGTCATGAGCAGACTATGGTGAGACTAGGCACCAGAACCCACAAGACTTTCACCATTATGAATACTGTAACCTCTCAACCATGCAGCTCATGGCTGTTAAGAGGTTCTCTTTTTCCCTAATAAAACGGGATGACATGCAGAAAACAGCACTGTTTTTCCAAGTCAAGAGTATGTCTTCATCACATCTTTCTTGAGAATTCCGATGCCGCCTGAAGCACAAGAGAGTAGTATAAAAAAAAAGGCAGAAATACCCAAAGAATAGTCATAAATTCTCCTATTTAAAATAAAAAGGTAAAATTAACATTTCCCCAGGAAATAAGTATATCCTTGTCTCGGAGCTGAGACCTTAGAAATTCTCAGAACATAGTTTGCTATATTCTTACAAGGATCCCAAGGCCAGTCTGTCTTTCCAAGGCTGAGAAGCACAGTCCTTGACTTTCTGATCAGCTCTACATCTGGATTCTATCCATCCCACTTCATCTGTGTCTAGCATCTAGCATTTATATAAGCCTGGCTAGATTTGGAGACAATCTTATTATGGTATTGTATGGTTATCTCAAGCTTTTCATAAATGCAAATAAGACTGTAGGATTAGGAAGAACTTCATGCTGCAAGTCCTCATCTTTCTTCATTCATTGGCCAGTTTCCATAACACTAGCTGGCTTCTTGCCACTCTTAACTTACTAATTTTCCTTCTAAATACTATTCACTACCTTCAACTTCCCACCCAAATGGTGCTCACATTAGTTTCATCCCCCCTATCAACTCATTTTATTTTGTTTAATCAACTTTTCTTCATCCTGTATCCAGCTACCATACTCCCCTCTCAGGCTGGTTTTTACTAGATGAAGGAAAACCAACTCACCTCATCTGCAGGTGAGACTTTCCATTCCCCAGTCACTGAAGTAACTGATTTCTAAACCCACTACAAGATTAACCAGGGATTTTTAGAATGTGGGAGACTAAGAGCAGACAATATTCCAGAAGTTACTCCATTTCCTGCATAGTGGAGTGAAACTCTCTAATAGCAACAGTAACAGAACAAATATAGGAACACCCTCCCAGCTTCTGGCCCAGAAAAATTTGTTGCATGCAACCAGTTCTTAGCAAGATGTTACACTTTGGTCCTATTAAACTTATCGCATTCTTGTTTCACCCTTCTGTTTTTTTCCAAAATATCTATTTTTACAGTGTCTCAAAGATGATAAATTTATTACTACTGCAAACCACAAAATTAACCTAGAATATGCTAAACTATATATAGCGGTCCTGTTCAGTTTTTTTTAAATGGAAATACAATGCAATCCAGTGAATTCAACATACTGTCCTTTAGCTGTACTCTTATTCTCAGAAAACTTCCAGTCTCGGTCAACAGACATAACCAATATTCAAAAACTGGAATAAAGAGCCACAATGAGCAGCACAGATATTTTAATCCTATCCACCCAGTCATGGAGAGAACTACTAAAATCTGGGTTAATCCTTCCAATCCTTCGTCAGAAATGAAAGTCTGCAGCTGAAATAGTATGCCAGAATTAGATTTGCTTGTGGTAAGGATTCAATTAAGCCAAAAATTAAGATCTGAAATAGCTTCAGTTAAAATCAAAGCAGTGCATTTCTACTGACAGATATTATAATCCAGAAGAGTCATTGTACTGAGACCAAATTCATAGCCCTTCTCTCCACAGGAAATTAATTTGGGACAAGGCCCAGACACACTGATTTTCAGACAAGAGTTTTGTCAAAAAAAAAAAGAGAAGAAAAAAAATCAGCATTTCTCCAAACAATAATGATAACTGCTGGGCTGGAATGTTATGACTAAGGCACAACCTCCAGTTAGGAAGACCACAGAAGAAAAGACAATTACTTCCATTGCAGTTTTCTGAAGCAGATTTTCACAAACACCCTAGTGGCAATTTTAACTGTATTTGTTACTGTACTCAAAAATGTGACATACCCATTAGATATAAAATATTTACCTCATTTATTTATCTGTATTGGGCAAGGGATTGCTTTTATTTTCAGCAAGCTGAGAGATTACACATGTCAACATAGAAAATTTTAAAAATTAAGAAGGGAAGATACCACTCTCCTATGAGCCAGTTCCACTGAAGCTTCTTCATCATTTGATTAAAGCCTGCACAAATCAGGTTGGATTAAATCTAAAATACAACAAATACCCTGTATTTGCTGCTGCAAGTCTTCAGACTTGCCTATAGGAAATTTATGCCAAGCCTGAAGTTTATGGCTGTTTTCTTGGTGAAGTTACATGTGAGACCACCTCATGACCCAGAAAGCCAGTGCTCCCCTTGAGCCTACAAATGTCATGTCCATGCACTCGTGCAACACATCACACTGCACACAATTACCGGGGGAGGCAAAAGCAAAGTGGCAGTAAAACTTTCAGTTACAAACATTTAAGGTCTACAGTAACAGAACAATAGAGGTAAATATTCAGCTGTAGCCTCCACACCAAGAGTGCCAGAAGTTTCAAGCTGTTGCATAAGTGTATTTCTGTAATCTTCGTTGCTCCAAAGCAGCGAGCTTTTACTCAGGCAAGGCTCTTTGAAGTTACTTTGGGAACTGGCTTTCTGCAGATGGAAAAACAAATGATTAAACCAGCTCAATAGGGAGTCAGACTTATTGTACATATGTGGTTTTAAAAAAAGCTAAGGGAGGGAGAATGTTGTTTGCTTTTCGTTGGTGGGCGTTTTTATATATATATACGACACTAGAATGCTTGATAAGAAGGAAAATATACCACCATCTGAGCTGAATCAGAAAAGCTGTTTAAATAACAGAGATTTTAACTGGGTCAAACATGTAAATGAAGCCTTAAAGTGACCTGGTAAGACAAAAATCTGATTACCAAAATGAAGTTTAAATAGAATATCAAGTTTAACTTAAGTAAAACCATGTAGCACGTCACCAAGATGTTTCACCAGCAGCCCAGCAAATCATTTGAAAGAGAGCACCTCAAGTACCATTATAGCCCTTAACATACCAAATCATTCCTTTAACTAGAGGTTGCTCTTTTAAGTAGAATATGCCTTAATGTGTTGCTTGGACTTTCCACCTCAGATATTAAGAGGCTACATCTGCATCTTCATGCATTTTATATAAAGAACATAGTAAGCCCCTTATAGAAAAGCAAAAACCCCTCCAAGTTCTCATTACATTGCAACATTCAAATCTTCAGGAAAAGCATTAAAGTAGGCATTAAAGAACTAAGTATTTCAAGTATTTGCTTACTTTGAACTTGCTCCTTGTCCTTTACTTCACAATGAAATTAATCATGCTGCAGCCAGGATCCCACAAGCTGGATTTCTGCTTTCCGTGGGGGACTCGTACATGAGCTGAATGCTGTAAGCCTGGAAGCTATCTTTTCCTAGTTCAAGTACACTCCTCAGCATTTAGAAGTTCCTTTGTTTATCTAGAGAATTGTTTTCTGCACAAGTTATTTAAAACTAAGTTTTGTGTTTCTATAACTTGATTAATAGACAGAAAAAAAAAAAAAAAGAAGAAAAAAAAAGCAGTAAAGGGTGGGAAATAAGCAACATTCATTCCTATTTTGGCTTAAGTCTTCCACTGCTTTCAGACAGTGTCCACTGAGGTGTCCCCTGCAACTTAACAAATCAATGGGACTTACAGTGGAATAAGGATAACTGAGCTGGGCTGTTACATTTTATTATTGGATTAAATAACTCACTGGTTTAAGATCTCCACCACATACGGTGAGAAAGGTAAATCACAAAACAGCTGCTTTCAAGCCAGTCATCTCATACAAGGAAACACACTTAAACAGAAAGAAAACAACTTAAGCAAGCACACAAAAAAGATTGGTAAGGATTTCAATGACCATTAAAGGCACACATGCTGCAGGTGACAGCTGGCTCCCCCATAAACTTCCCACATGTTTATTTAAATTTTAATTCAGAGACCATGGGATGTGTTTTCTATGAGAAATTGGGAATCTGAAAATATTTGTATATACTGAGAAGCTAGTGAGCAGCTGTTCAGAATACTTTAAATGTGAAGATTATTTTATCATTTACACCTGTCTTAAGTCAGCTGTTTAGTATCATTTCACTTATTCACTGATCATTTGAAATCATGCAGTAACTTTTACACTATAAAATGGTGATGGATAGTAAAGAACAAAAGGAAAGTAAAAGAGATTGTAGCCAGAAGCCTGTGTCCTGGAAAAGGTTAGAAAAGGAAAACATGTGACAACTTTAAAAACTGTTAAACCTGGAAAAATGACAGAATGAGTATATCTGGAAATAGCTACCATTTGTTGCCTTTAGCAAACCTGAAGAGGGGGGAGCAGAAATCTTGTAAACTTGTATTTTTCCTTCCACAAGTGAGCTTACCCTGCAGAGAGCCAAAACTACCCTTGTCTGACACTTTCGTATGCTCTGGTCTCTGAAGACATTGCTCATGATACAACCAGTCATTTAGACAACGTCAGCATTTATGTATTTCACAATATGTAACTTTGTTCTGTGCATATAACTACAATTTAAGTTATAAGTGCCAGTTAACATGAGTCTCAGAATGATATTTTTAAAGCAAGAGTGAAACACATTCACATACAGGGAAGACTGCAGAATCAGCGAGCCACCCAACACTGTGGAAAGCAATTTATTTTCATACATGCTGTCAGTCTGTCCTGTCCCCAAGTATTCTGAAGCCCTTAACAGGAGATCAGAAATTCAGATTAATGGAATTGAAAATCAATTATAAAAGGGAATCATAAATATACTTTCAAATGCCAGTTCCTAGAAATCCAAGGCAGTAGGCACCCCCACAAAACACCTGAACAGAGTGAACAAACACACATACAAAAAATTATGTCTATTACTACAAATCAGAGAATTATTAAAAAATATTTTCACTTTATGTAGAAATGGAGGTTTTCATAGCAGGACATCAGTGCTGCACACATTAGCCAGCCAAGTGCATAGCGAATTAACGGGAGGGTTGTATATTTAGGAAAGCCTATAGACTGGCCCTGTCCCAGAGATTATACTATAGGGCAAAAATAAAAGCAGCAGGGAAATTTTAAATTACATTAGAAGAGAAACATGCAGATCCAATACACCAGTTTTCAGATACTTAACTACATCCTGGACTCCCTACATTGCACCAGGAAAAGCAAATGTCTCCTATATGAGTATGTAAAGCTGGTCAATGAATATAGAAGAAATCCA
The DNA here is from genome assembly GCF_963210335.1 of Falco punctatus. Classification (NCBI taxonomy): domain Eukaryota; kingdom Metazoa; phylum Chordata; class Aves; order Falconiformes; family Falconidae; genus Falco; species Falco punctatus. The sequence continues at coordinate 43,004,483 of NC_137583.1, forward strand.
TTAGGGCAGGAGAAGAATTGCCCAAAATTCCAAGGCCAGAGAACCTGAAGAGATACTGAGATGAAAACTGTTCGATGTTTTGAATATTTTTGGTTTTCTTATACTCCTTTCTTCACAAGTAGACCACTTTCATCAACAATTTCTATTGCTGGTTTATTACCACCTCAGCTCTCCACCAATATTACCTTAGCTCACCTGGTTTAGTTTCTCATTCTTTCTCTATTTTCTGCTTATTAAATAAAATAAGTTTAAATTCGTAACAGTTTTTACTTTCTTGGGATTCCAAAGAATTTTTATTTTCTTCGATTAATCTTATTTTAGCACAACTATCATCTGTGCTCTGTGTACACTGAAAGAGTCCCAGTACATTAAGGGACACACAATTTTAAGCTGAGAGGTACATTCTCTCTTAGCCAACCTTGCTTCTGCCAGAAGTGAACTAAAGCAACAAATGGGAAAAAACAAAAACACGGGGAAAACAAACAAACAAACAAAAAAAAAAAAACAAACAAACAAACGAACCACAAAAAAAAAACAACCCTGCCCTACCTCTAACACTAGGGTGACAGCCAAGTGTAAATTAGCACAGCAAATAGATGGGATGCAAATGAAGACAGCATAACAGGAGGGTGTTTGGAAGCAGCTCTTTGGTGGAAGGAGATTTGCATACAGAACGGACTGGATAAGAAAAATGCAGTCTAAGAGCAAGCAATGGAAGTAAATGCTTCTTTTCACAACTTCTGTACCACTTTGCTGTTACACAGTTAAGTAACAGGGCTTAATGTTTTCCACTCTAAGCTTTGGAGTCATCCACATTTTTCACTACAAACCAGATTACACAACAGGAAATTTCAGCCTTTCTGCAGATAACAAGAGTTAAAATGCAGATGGAGAAAGGAGACAGAAAGGGATGGCAAACAGATCAAAACAAAACAAAACAAAACAAAACAAAGGACAGACCTAGCTTATTTATTACAAAGATAATGTGACTATTGAAAATAAACCAGTCCATCCTAAACGGTACTTGAACAGAGCACACTTTCTAGAGTTTTTGCATCTGTTTTCTTATGATGAATTTAGAATAGAACACACTTTCTAAAGTCTTTGCATCTGTCTTCTCATGATGAATTCAAGCCTTATCTCATCCCAATTATGTACTTCATATAGCTCTGATGCCTCTGCCACAATTTACCCTTGGCCTCACACACAAAAAATAACATGTAATTTGTCTGGTAATTATGTGTTTCTGTAACTCCTAAAAGCAACTCATTACAGGAATGTCACTCACTTAGAACAGATTACCTTAATTCTATTTTCTGTTTATTCTAACTGTTGTTCCTAATTGTGTTGTAAATTGTGTTGAGCTGAAGATGGCTATAAAATCCCTGCTCTCCTCTCTTTCATAGTGGTTCTGCATATGCAGTGTGTTTCCACTAGACACAAAATCAATGTAGTGAAAACAAATAGTCCCATTGTTAACTCTAGTCACATGGAGAGGTAAACTGGTCAGCACAATTGGACAGAACTTTGTATTAGCAAAAACGCAAGCAGAAACCTTGAACCAGAAGTTAGGACACAAAAAAAAAAAAAAAAGCCATTCACTGTCAAGAAAAGGAAATGAAAGGAACAGGTAAGCAGCTTCCCACCCAGCAATCCCTTGAAACATATTTCTACCGTGCTCTGAGATGCACAAAAGGCAGGCTATAGTAGTTACATACACAGAGCAGAGGCCATGGAGCAAGACCAGCACTGGTGCTCTGTCATGCTGCAGCAGGTAACTTGTGACAAGGAAACAGTCCAGCCTGTCTTCATTAAAGGCTAAAAAGAAATTACTTTCACCAAACTATAATGGAGGTAGAAAGCCTAAAACAGTGGCTGAAGAGTCATCTGGTAACGAAGCACCTCCCCATGACAGCTTACTCAAAACTCAGATTAAGGGATACATTATTTTAAAGTTGAAAGGTGTATGGTCTCAATCTGAAAAACACTACTACATGCAGTCTACTCAAAATGGGTGTATGTGCTTCTACTGGGAAATTATACTATCACCAGCCAATCCAGTACACCAAACTACTATTATGTGTAGGGTCCATCCTAAGGAGTAGGTAAATCAATGTACTTGAAGAAAAATATTAAAAGCATGAAGATGACAACCTGTTATTATCTCACTCTTCCTCTCCATCTTCAGCAAGGGAATCTTGAAGCAAACAGGAAGAAGAATCTGCATGTATACTAAAAAAGAAAAATCACACCAGACCTAGCTTTCTCAGACCTGATCATGCCTAAATATGAAACAAAACATGACTTCCAAAAGAAATGGAAGTCATTTTGGAGCTGTATGCAGATTACAGTGTTTTAATAAAATCTCATCCAGAGCCCTCCAATGTGCTTCTTGGTGTATAAAAGCCAAAAAGGGCTGTACTTTTGCTTTGAATTTGCCCCTGTCCAAATACAGGTTAACCTTGCTAAGCATTCTCTGTCCTATAAATGTACAGTGAAATGGAGACATTTCATTGTTGCCCCTGCTCTAGAAGTTTAGGATCAGTTTATGACCTCAGATCTGTTGCTGGATTTCCTAGGTCAGTTTTAGTTCGGTCTCTGGCTCCTGAGGAGAAGAGGCGAGTAGAAATGGATTGCACAAACTGTCTTGATGTATACATTTATGAATGATTTCTTTAATCTGCATGTGAAGTTTAAAGAGTCAGTATTCAAACAAAGCCTTAGTCACAAATTCAGACTGGAAACTTGCTTTTTCGAAAGATTTGACTCAGTCACAGAGGTTGATCAAGGAACCCTGTGTACTCTTCAGTCCACCCCAGTAGGCAACAATGGAACCCTAATGCCTGAGTCGCAGAAGGCACAGACATTTCTTCAGAGGAATTTTACTGTTCCCTAAATAAGACAGGACTTGTACATCTCAGCCCTCCTTCTCCTTCCAAATACTCAGGCTTTTTGATCACTAAAGCTTCATGTGTATGGAAAGTAGAGGGTGAAAGGTGAGAAATTAACTGCAGGCCACAAACTTGCAGCTGCCAAACACCAAGTAACTTCCAACTGCAACTTGGAATATCACATCTGCATATCAGGAAATAAGCTCGGTTTCCTGTTGGTGATAGTAGTTTTACATTACATTTCTTCTACACACTTTAATTTCTGCTGAAATATTCCTCCTTCTATACCAATCTTATTTCCAGGTCCAGTCTCACATAGAGCCTGTGAGTCTCCACTTTTCCCTGACCCAAAATACCCACTCCCAGATTACAGGATCATGCATCACCGTGGGCCTTCCAGCACAGCTTCTTTGAGTGCAAATACAAAGAAAAGAAATGCTCGCTATCTGCCATGCATTTACACAAAAGCATAAAACCTTTTCCTAGAGATAATGGGGACACCCGAGCATAATCCATGAGCAGCACTGTCTCTCTGAGGCCACGAGACTCCCAGCTAAGTCTCCATCTTGAGGAGCCAGAGGGGCCCTTGGTTGGAGTGTGAATGTGCAGCGTAACTGGAACTCTGCACTGGAAGAATTAAACCATGTCCATTTTTATAAGCTGTGCATCTCAGTAATGCACCTCAAATGCAAGCACAGTTTTTTTGTCCTAAGGACATTAAGTCTAAATCTAATATAAATAGTCAATGATGCTACTACAGTTTTATTTATTTATTTCAGTAAAGTATAAAAGAAAACATCTCAAGGATTTAAACAAACAGTATGGTGACAGATGGTGTAGGGACAATCCAGGCTGGGGTCCCTCAGTAAAATCCACACAGCTTAATACCTCCAGGAAAGAGATGAGGCAGAGGAAGAAGAGGAAGGGGGAAGAGGGAAGAGGGGAAGGAAAAAGTACATGCAAAGCTAGCCCAGATGACCACAGATTTCTAACAAATAGAAATAGTTCTGGACTTCAAAGTTTCTCTGTTCATCTGTACAAAGCTCTTTGTACCATCACTGATGAATGCAGATCTACCCCACATATCTTCCAAGTAAGTCCAAAAAAATTATAAAGAAATTTGACACATTAAATTGTTAGCTCAAGTAAGTGACAAATTAAACACACTATTAAACTGTCTATTCAAATAATCTAAGCATTCTCTCAAAAATAATTAATAGATGAAACATGAAAAATGTGTTTGACATGATATCAAGGTCCTCTGCATTCTATTCACTGCATAATTTTATTAGGATGAATATTTTCAGGTATGTTCTCCAGGTATATTCTGATCACCAGAAATGTATTACGTGCTTTATAATAGTCTATTATTATTTTGTAGCTTAAAGAGAGTAATTTTGGATTTTATATTTGAGAATGTCCTTGGGGAAAAAAATTCCAAAGGTGCCACCAGGAATGTCTGCAAGCAGAAAATTATGCTGAAGGTCTGGTGTCCTACTTTTACAGCTCAGGAGTCTGCTATAATTACCTATAGGCAGGCAATAGTTTGGAAAGATTATGTGGATGATCTACAACAGTGACTTACTAGCAGTTTTTAAATGTTGTTACTCAAAACAAAGACACTTATAGATTTCTATTGTCAAGACTGTAAGAAAAGACAGTGTGGAGAAAAATGAAACAGTACCGTTGAGATTAAAACATATTGATCTTACTGCAAATGACTACATCCAAGTGAAGCCAAACATTCCTCTCCTAAATAACAGCATTTTATGGGATCCCACCCTGCACCCTGGGCTCAGCTGCAACTGTGTCAACTCAGGCAAGTTAAAAAAAATACAAACTTACCCACACCTGAGCTATGTCAAAAATAAAGTAAACTCTGGAAGATTTCAGTTTCCTACAATCTGCTTACTAGTTACAGAAATTCCCAATCTCTTCAAAACTATCTTCCTTCTACTTTGGAAAATTAAACCAAATACCCATCCCTTCAACTCCACAGGAATGACAGTTCAAGTCTACTCTCACAGTATTCTAGAAAAATCCTCTCTGGTTTCCTTTGCTAAATTTAAAGGGAAATTTTTTGTGCAGGCAAGAGAATGAGGAATAATATAATCACCTCAGAAATACCCAGGAAAATCCTTTAGAAAAGAAGCGAGCAAGCTCATGTTATTAACATAATGCTCCTCCGAGTTCTGAGACACAGCTGAAAGCAGCAAACACTGCAGCTCTCGCTACTAAAGCTTTACTTTCTCATAGCAATAACAGTACAAGAATAGTAATGTGAACTGCCGTGCTGCATCATGACCACCTCGCGCTCCCAGAGCACTGGCTCCTGTTGGAAAAAAGCACAACATACTGTATCCACTCGCTTCAGTCACCTCAGCAAGAAAATTTCAAACATGTTTTTAACCATCTAATAATAGTGATTATGGCACGTGTGCGTGGAAGGTACAACCACAGATTACGAGCCTGGTTCTAAAAATCTTGTGGATGTGTAAAGGCAACTTTCTTTTTAAAAAGATACATATAGATTGACTTTTATGGATAGAGTGAAGTAAACAGATTTGCAAAAGGAGGTCAGTCCTACATTTTTGTTGCAGTTCAAAACAAAAATGAGACTATCTGAAAGTTTTGCTTCCCATAGCAACATTGGTACAGCTAGGACAGAAAGTCAAATTCAACTGCTTCTTAAAAGAGCCAGAAGCTGGAAGTATTGTGTGCAATGGAATCGCACAACCTACTGTATCTAGACCCAAAACACCAGTTACATGAATACAGGTACTTTTGCACTAAAGCATTTATTAAATTAGTTGAATCTTCTAGTCTGTTGCAGTACCAGCCAAAGCCAACGTTAATATCATGCTCAGGAGTATAGTATCATACACTTGTTAGCATCAGTTATCAGTAAGGGCAGGACGGAAAAGTTACAAAATCTACATTTAGATTTTCTGTAAAAATACAGGACTGCTTTTACAGGCCAGCTAGATGAGCTGGACAGAAATCTGCATAATGCATATGGAAAATGTGCAAATTGATGAGCGCACTCTACAAAGTATGATTTCTAGACAGGACTCTACAATAAAAAACAAACCCAAACCCTTCCCCCATTCATCATAATGATTTTTAAAGCATACGGCAAATGGGAAGTGTGGGGTTTGAACTTTTGGGCTTTTTAACTTGTTTTCATATGATCACTGTGCTATGAGGACACAGGGCCAAGAAGTTGTAAGATGTGTCAAGGAACCTTAAGAGCAGCGTACAAAGTTGTATACGGGTAAGGGAGTAAATTCTCAGTACCAGAGCTGCGAGTCTGGGTGTGCTCTCATCATAATTACAAGGCCGGGCTGAGCTCTGGTTTGCACAAGTGTGGTATGGTTTTTATATCTCAGGGATGAGGAAAAACAGAGCAATTCCAGCTATGTCTATAGTGAGCTGAAAATGACAGGTAATGCAAACATCAGCAAGTGTTTCAGTAAAATACCTGAAAAATATGCACCAAAAGATTGGACAATATTTAAAAGTACAATTTCACTCACTACTTGTAGTCTGATGTCTTAACAAATATCCCAGCAGCACTGTAGGATACAGAGGGGGCTGGCAGGCGAGTTGAACATGTGTCAGCAGTGCACCCTTCCAGGGATAAAGCCTAGCCAGGCTGCACAAGCAAGAGCACAGTTAGAGGCTTGAGGGGAGGGATTGTTCCTCTCTTTGGTACCTATGAGTCCTCGCCTGCAGTCCTCTGTCCAGATTTGGGTTCGCCTATACAGGACCTGAGCGAGTCCAAAGGACTGGAGCGCACGAGGTGCAAGAAAAGGCCGAGGGAACTCTTTGCCCCGGAGAAGGGGCTGGTGTAATTGCAACCTACAACTACACAGAGACAGAGCTGGACTCAAGAGAAAAGTCGGACTCAAGCAAAAGATCAAGAGCCTGTGGTCACGGTACAGAGGGAAATTATAATGAGGTATAACAAAAATATTTGCACGGTGAGAAAGTTTAAGTACTGGAACAGACTGTCCAGAGAAGCTGTGGTATCTGCATCCATGAGGATACTCAAAACTTGACTGGACAATCTGATCTAACTTTAAGGTTACCTTATCATTGAGCTGGGGTTGGGTTAGACAACTTCCAGTGATCCCTTCTAACTTCAATTGCTCTGTAATTCTATATTTACAATTTTGGAGGAGGACGGGTGTAAAAAAAGAAATCCGAAAGTGATGGTATATGCCAAAAGGATTTTATACTAAACAATTAAAAGTGTTTATTGGCAAAATTATCAGCAGAAAGAATAATGAAGAATTGTAATTTAACTGTATAAGTACTTACCTTTTGGAAAAGCAAAGATTGATTTTGCATAACATTTCCAAAGCTGTTTCAAGAAGGATCACTTCTCAATAGCCCTTCTGGAAAACTGCCCTCACCTTTAATGCTATTTGGCTATGTATTATAACAGTCCATACTTCCACAACAATAAAATGCTTCAAGTTATGTCTTTCAGAAATATTTCTAATGAGAAGATAAAAAAGCCTTAGTTTTTCAATATGCAAAAGCCATATCGTTCAAAGATGCAAAGTATTCCTGTATATATTCATAATACATAGGGGCTTTTTCCCCATTTCTGAAGGAAATTTGTTGTTTTATTGTTGTCACAGAACTAACCATGATGTTCCATTTTAGAAAAGTATCGCAAATATTATCATTATAATGATAGCATGTGGTGAAACAAACACAGCTAAGTTTTAAACCAAATGCTCAAGTCAGGAAACAGTTCCCAAGTAATGTTTGGTTTGAGATCACTCAAATGTCAACAGATACAAGATGAATAAACAGCCAGTCTGTTTTCAGCATCCTCCAAGGGATGCTGATACACAGCAGGTTGGCACAGATGCCCCAGACAATTCTCATCTTGTTTCAGTAGACTATCCCACATCTGAATATGTTTTTAAAGCAGAATTGGCGATCAAAGCCACAGAGCATTTATTGGCATAAGAATTCCTGCCAACAGCAGGTGATAAACTCAGCTGGAGACAGAGCACGTGGCACTGTCCAAAGGGTATCTCTACAGAGGAGTCAGGATCAGGGAAGGTAGGTACCATCCATCCTGAAGTGTCACATTGGTTTATTGGTAGGGTTTTGACAGCAGATGCCAGGTGAAGGCAGATCAGCCAGGTTCAGAAAAGATTCCAGTTTTGTTGGCTTCACATGTCTGTCAATATTCATAGTCTATATCAGGCAACATATCTCCTCAGCTGGTGCAGGCAAGCTTTAACCAAGCTGAAGTAGAGTGCAGCCAGCTGGGCCAACGGAGGAGGCAGTCTAAACTACATACCATTCACAGCAGATGTTTGCATGGGGACTCAGCACTTCAAAAGCTGTATGTCCTGCATTATTCACTGCATGCTCCAAATGTGGGCATATCTCATATTTAGAAACCTAAACCAATTTGTTTTTTAAAGAGGTGGCTCTTTTGTGTGGTTCACATCACCATAGTATTTATTAGCCATAAAAAATATGGCAAACTTATCTACTCCGAGTCATTCCAGTAAATTCTTCAGCAGTACAGAGCATTATAGATGACTTCAGTTTCTGTGCTTTCAGTTAAGTTCATGTTCAGGACAGTTAAGTACCATATAACAACCACCTGGCACCTTCACTGAACTGTTGTGCCACCTTTGTGTCAGCCGTGCTTGGTAGACTACAAACAAACAGGTACTACACACACACACATTTTGAAGTACAAGTCGTCTAAAACATGGTGCCAGCATAATGCCACAAAGCAGGAAAATATCTCTTAGAGCCACATGATAAGGACATAAATGAAACTGCTACATCCACAAGCAGGAGTGGGACCAAGCACCTTCTTTGCACATCCAGCCATCTCAATGTATGAGACAAAACAGAAGACTTCAAACACTGAACAACTTCACAATGTAGCCAACACCCATGTGTTTCAGCTAAAATCTGACACTGACTTGGAAGACAGATTTTACATTTGCACTCCTGCTCCCTCAGACTTCATCTCATCTGCCTTTATGACAGCACTGTGAATTTCACCTTCAACTCCCAGGAATTCATTCCTAAATGAATGGTTAATTGAGTGACACATTGAAGTCTCATTACTGCAATGTTCCAAACCCAGTTGCAAGACATTGCACATTGCAAAAGCCAAGTTAAAAATCAAGGCAATTTCAGTTATAGGCACAAACAATTCCTTCAGCCAATTCAAGCTACTGGAGACAGCTCTGTTAGATTGTCTTAACACACAAAAGAACAATTTTGATTTCCCAAGTGGAAATCTTAGAAGCCAAATTTCAACATCAAAATGTTTTATTAGCAAACTGATAATCCCTGGAATCAAAGATGGTGATCTAACAATGTCAATATTACCATATAATAAAAATAGTATTAACTTACTGAGACAAGAAAAATACAGTCTAACTTTCTAGAGGCTCCTACATAGAAGTAAAAAATAGATCTATAGATCTGTGTCAGCAACATCCTGTATCTGCTACCGAGCATGAAGTCAGTTCGGTAAGGATTTCTGCCAGTGTTTCATCACTCAGCACTGGCTGGGATCTTCAGATATTCTTATACTGGCATAGCAACTTGAGTGAAATACGTATCAAAAGTTGAGTGAAATACGTATCAAATAAAATCCCTAAATATATATAAAGCCAACTTTATGAAGATGGGTAAATCTTTACAGTAATTTAAAAGCACATGAAATAACTGCCTCTAACTTGGTCACTGCAATTACATTTGAGATAGTAGCATTGACTGTAATGATCTTTCCATATAAATCAAGATGTCAAAGCCATTGTTATAGAATCTCTGCTATAAGTCAGCACTCACTGTCCTCCCCTTGTATGACACACATTTTAAAGGAAGACCATTTAAAATACTGAGACACAGAGCACTTAGCCCATTGGAAAAAGTCTTTCCTAGAGGTAAAAAGTTCCAAAAGTTCAAAGCCAATTCTGACATTGTAACTAAACACTGCATCTTCTCTGCTTCTGTTTCCCCTCAAGTTACGAAACAACAACGTATCTGGACCATTGCATTTTTAGATGGATTCTAAAAATGGATTCTTCACTATTCAAGTACTATTCAAAAGCCACTTAAAAGGAATAACATTATTTAATGACTAAGAAATCCTAAAGGGCACAAATATCAGGGAAAAAAAAAAAAAGATAAAATTAACATTTAAAAGCCTTGTGTGCTGGAAAATCAGTAAGTGACTTCATACACCTAACTCCCTCTTCAGCTATCCTCTTTCATAGCACGGTGGGAGCTTCCCTTGGACTTTGAGGCCAAGGAGCACCCCATGCCAGAGAGCAGAGACCTGTGTGGTGCTAAGCACCTAGTTCAGAAACAGCAGTGATCCCTTTATGAGATCAACGCTGCAGTGCTAGCAAGGTATTTTTTTTAAAATGTTGTAATGTTAAGGCACATGAGCTGGGTACATGACACACTTCTGACATTCCACAGTCTCACAACAGATTACACAGAGATGTTTTCCAACAAAACGATTTGTCATTATCTCCAGAGTTCAGACAACCCGATTGTGGATTCTCATTAACTATAGCAGGAAATTGGAAGGAACTAGTTAACAAAAATCTAAATTAATACATACAGTGAATACAAGAGCTGGTTCAAGTTTGCCAGACTACTTAATTTATAGACTGTAGTAGATCACAAAAGTCCAGCTTAATATGATTGTCCTATTACTACTATTGTCCTCAAATATATTCATGTCTATTGCTTGCTATTGCTTATAAGCACTGCAGAACTTCTGCTTATAATTTTACATCTTATTCCTAAAATCATTTTATGGGCCTACTATTTTGAGATTGTTTTTACAGCCATATGTCATTTGCTAGTAAAATTTCTAAACTGACCAGCATTCAGTGTGCTGGAGAGTAAAATTTCCTTAGGACTGCTTTTACAATGGACAGAAAGTCGAGCTTCAGGCATGAACCCTGAAATATTTTAGAATATTTGATAAGTGATCAACAAGGGCACTGCTCCATGTATTTTTTTTTTTCTAAAGTACAGAGAGACAATTAGAAGCATCCTTTTTGAACTGCTTGTAGTGATTATTCAAAACAGATACCAATACAGTGAAATACACTAGACTAGTAAAAGCTTTTAATAAATTTTCCTACCTTATCTGCCATTATCATGGAGGCCCCACCATGAATTCCAAGAATTGGAATGGAAGTCTGAGATGAAATAAAATCCAATATCTGAGCTACTGCCTCCTGATCAGTATCATCTCCAAAAACCACTCCATGGATCTTGGTGCCTGACATCAAGTCACAAACATGTGTTATGATGCTCTTGGGGTCAGTCTGGTTCACCAGAAGGGTCACTACATTGACATCAACAGTCAGGTCTGTTGACATTTCCCTGGTCCAGAGAGCTCTGATATCTCTCTCTGTGATATCCTTGGTCCTTCCCAGAATCACTGCAATGTTCAGGATGGGATAACTTTTCTCTGCTCCACAAACAAGATCCAAAGGCGCCAGAAGAGCTTGGAGTACCAGGAGAGCGCAGCCAATTTTCCTCATCTTTGCCAGCTTTATCCCCTGCAAAAGTGATCACATTGGTTGAAAAAAAAAAAAAAAAAAAAAAACAAAGAGAAAAAAAATACACCATATATCTCCAATGACGTTTTAAAACAGAATGCTTCTGGACACAATGCAAACTTTAGCAGCTTTCTATAATACTTTCTTCACCTTAGTTTCAATTCCAGCCTCTCATATCCCCTTAAAAAGTCGGCTTGCCAATGACAATATTACAACTGGTCTTCCACAAGCAAGACAAAAAATGCAGCACAAGTTCAGAGGAAAAACCATTAAAATAATTCCTGGGTGGCCAACAAATTTAAAATGACTAGCATAAATAAAAAAAGACATTATCAACCTCCTCTTTAACCTTGCTGTCCTAAAACAGGCAAAGCACAAAAAACTATTTTCCTTTGTCCTGCATGTCTATTTAAAATTTAGTCACAACCTAACCAGAAGACATGCTTTAGCACAAAAAACTATTTTCCTTTGTCCTGCATGTCTATTTAAAATTTAGTCACAACCTAACCAGAAGAGATGCTTTAGCTCAAAATGAGAGAAATGAGCCAGAGGTCTGCTGGAAAGCCCGATCCATACACTCCATACATCTCACATCATCCCAGAACCATGCTGGTTTATTTCTGAAGATCTCTCCTAGACAGCTGCTGCTCAAGCACAGTCTACTGCATTTCTGGAACAGATTCAGAAGCACGATATTCTATCTTAATTCTTCTCCCTCCTCTTACGCAGCATTCACTTGAGCATCTCAGAACTGCTGATCTCGGACGGAAAGTTGTCACTGGCGTTGAAGGGGAGGGTGTTCCATAAATGAGCATCGCTGCATTGGTTTACTTCATGTCTTCACTGAATCTCTGTAGGGGGCTGAATATAGACAGAGTAGGACGGGGAGAGACATGAGCCATAGAGTGATCTGAACTATCTGAAGGAGGGAGAGGAGGGAGAGCAGGTCTGACTCCGCAAGATCTCCCCGTTTGTGTGCCCCGGGGGATTTCCACCCCCATAACTGGCTCTCTGCTAGCTGCAAGAAGGGACTCCCTGTGCCACATAAGCCAAGCTTGCTGCAAAGCAGCATGCAGAGAACACTAGCTGGGCTGTCCAGCCAGGGGCGGCATTTTTCAGATCTCCCCTCTCACCCTACCAGCCCTATCTCCATCATCAATCGGAATCATCTGCTGCTGAAACAGACACCAAGACAAGGGATTGCTGTATCACCACCTCCCTTCGGGGCAGACAAGGAGATGAGCACTCGAGAGACCGTTTAACTACAAATCAGTGCCCCCGAGCTTCCGAGGTCATTGCACTGCGGGCCAGGCTCCCACCGCTGCAGCATCAGAGGTAGCCCGCAAAGCGGTAGGAATAAACAAACCTAAATGCCCGCAGAGACGAAGCCACTTCAGCGTCCCCCAGAGCCCGCGAAATAACCGTTATTACAGTTACGCACAACGCGCAGAACGCGGGCCGCAGCCAGCACGGCGCGGCTCCCGTAACCCGCGGCGCCGCACCGGGAGCGCCCCCGGCATCCCGAGCCGCGGCGGGCGGCGCGATGGTGCCCCCTAGCGGCCGCAGGCGCCATCTCACGTACCCAGCGCCTCAGGAGACGGAGCGGCGGCGGGTGCCGGTGCTGCCGGTGCCGGTGCCGGTGCTGGTGCTGGGCATGCCGCGGCCGCGGGCATGTCGCGCCCCTCGGTGCCCGGGCTCAGGGGCGGCCTCCGCGCCGCTGGCCGCACTCGTGGTCCCCGCCGCAGCCTGCGAGCGACATCGCGTCCCGGGAGGGCAGCTACGCTGGCAGGGAGACAGGCAAGGGGGGGCTGGACACGGGGCGGGGGGGGGGCAGGGGGAGCGGGGGGGACAACGGGGGAGAGAAGAGGAGACGGTGAGAAGCCGTTAGTCAGGTTGCAGGTTTGTCAGGAGAAAAAAATGTTTCCATCTCCTGTGGTGTGTGAACCGAAATAAAGTGCCTAGACCCAAAAGTCGTCGTCGTCGTCGTCCCCGCCCCCTGCATTCACTTAGAAATAAATTTAAGCTCTTTCTTAACAGCATCCCTGAGCCCGCAGCCGTCCGGGAAACGTCCCTCATCCTATCCAGGTCAGGAAAATCCCGGGCTCCCAACTGCCCGTTTGCTTCCTGGAGAAATGCACGGGCTGGGCTCTAAGGGAAGAGACACCCAGCCTGGGAAGAGCAGCCAGGAGCAAACTAATTCACATGGCCAAGGGCAGGAGTTCGCTTGACAGGTTCAAAACACGCATAATCTGTAAAACTGCTAAATGGCCGCGGGATAAAGCTCTTCTTGATCTTGGAACGGAACGGATCCATTCTCAATTTACCATAAGCAAGCCAGGGAGACGCACTCTAGCAGCTCCCTCCACGAAAAGCTCGCATCGCTTTAATTTTCCATTCACCGTTTCCGAGCAGTATGCATGAAGACAGTACTTCAGGCGCCCCCGTTAGCCGTAGGACGCCGGCGGCCCAGGCAGGCAGCGGCATCCCCTGCCCGCTCCCGGGGCCGGCGGGCGCCCAGCGCCAAGCACGGAGCCGCTGGGGCCGCAGCCCCGCACCCCGCACCCAGCCCCGGTACCCGGGCGCGCAGCAGCGCTCGCCAGGAAGGCGACGGGCAATACTTACTGCATGCTCCCTCCACATAGTTCCAGCTTAAAGATCCTCAAAGTCATCTCAGTAGATTCCTTTGCAAACAACGAAGTGGAAAATAGGTCCCTTAACGCCTGGATTTCATCCTGCAACTTGTTCCCACCGCAGTAAATGCAAGCCCAGCAGCTCCCTATCGCTTGAAATCCCGCATGATCAAGTTTTAGCAGAGCCATTGCAACTGAGATTTGCTCTTTACTTTTGGCAGGAGGCGTTTAAGCGTCTTCATCTTTTTTTTTCCTTTTCCTCACCCCTCTCTTTTTTTTTTTTGTGTGTGTGTGTGTGTGTGTGTGTGTGTGTGTGCGTGGTATTTAAAGTGCAATTGCAATATTGCTGCAGCAGTTCCCCCGGCCGGCAGCCTCGCAGCCCCCGCGCTCCTCTCAGCTGCTTGGAAGCGGCGGGGACTGGCGGCGCCGGCCCCCGGAGGTGCAGCGGGATCCACCCGGCGCCGCCGCGCGGGGGCCGCCTGCGCACCGCTGCGGGCTGCGCTCCGCTCCGCGCTCGGTTCCGCGCTGCTCCGCTCCCGGCACCGCCGCCCCCCGCTCCGCTCCGCCGCCCCGGCACCGCCACCCCCGCAGGGGCGAAGCTCACGGGCGCCTCGTCAAACCGAGACCAGTGGCGGCCTCTTTGAACCACCGCCCCCCCACCCTCCCCGTTCTGCTTCCACAGGCACCATGCATGAGTCAGACCCAGGCAGCCGGGGGAGGGGGTGTCAGAGCCGGGGGAACAGTGACAGCACCGGGTGTGGGGCAGCAGGGCGGCGGGGCTGAGCACTCCTCGCACGGTAGCGGCCCCAGGCGAAGGCTGCAGCCCGGGGGACCCCGCAGTGCTCTTTCCCTTGGCGGGAGGCTGTCAACCAGAAATCCCGGCCGTGGGGCTCAGGGGGAGAAATGTGGAGCAGCAGCTTCCACACTAAAAGCAGACCTAAAAGCTCCAGACCGCAGCCAAATCTCACAAAAACGCTCTGTAGACCTTGGCTCCACTGGGCATCCCTGCCGCTCCATCCCCCATTCTACATGCCCCATTTCAAAGCCTTGTGCCCATTTCTGTCTTCCATTCATCCAGCACGGCCCTGGTGTCAGACCCACCTTGCTGTTGAGCAGTTTTTTCCTCCTTTCCCACACCACACCACCACGACCTTCCACCAGCACACACTACCGCACCTCCTCCCGCACTCTACTGCTCTTCAGCTTTCCCCTTTCCACCATCCTGCTCCAGCTGCCACGACTTAACTTGTTTTTGCACGAATGACTATACATAGGTGATGCTCTCTTTTGTGCTCCATTCTGTACAGTCCTACATATTTCTATGCTGAACACTTCCATGTAAGGCTAAAGCACACATTTTGGCAGACCCACTCAATGAGGCACCTATGCCAGAGGAAACCTTTGGGTTCAAATAGGATAATGCCAACTGTCCACTCACTGAAGTTTGCTTTTCACCACATGAAGACACAGAATGCTAAGAACTCACTCCCAAAGACATTTAACAATGCATCAGCTTTACTGCCTTTGACAGACTTTTCATAAAATTCCCCAATAAATCTATGCCTTTTTTCCCTCCTTTAAAAGATTTCATCTCCTTAACTTATTCAGAGATTACTTTCTTAGACATTTGTTTTGCCTAGAAAGACTAACGCATTAAGCAGCTGCAACTGTGCTTTAAAAAAAAAAAAAAGTTTGACAGTTTAATGCATCTTTGCATTTCACCCTTGATGCACACTTTTCTCCTGTAAATATTACAGCAATGCTTGTTGTGGTTACTGGAGATGAGGTTGCATTTCCATCCTTGTGTAAGGGTTATTTCAGTGTTATCATTCAGTAGATTTATTGAAATGGCAGCAAACCCAGGGACTTGAGATCCTCAAATGCAAGAGAAATTCACAATGCTGAAAACCAATATGGCTCTAACATTATCATATATTTAAAATATTAGAAGTGACATGGCATCTTTGGTGAACACTTAGTCTGCAACATGCTGTGTACAATATATTGACTGAATTTAATGGTTTGAAAGACCAATACAAGAAATAGCTAAGTTTTCTAACTTCAGAGTTATATGATTTTCATTAACCTCAATTTAGACATACTTTAGTATTATTCAGATTTTTCCCCCAATTACTCTTATAAAATTTTGTGAAATATCATGTTAATACTTAGTCCAAATTAATTTGCAAATTAGAATTAAAATAAAACATATTAAGTTTGGCCCTAACGGGTTTTTTTGGCAATCTTCACAGTACATATGCAGTCTTCCCAAAAGCCTCACCAAATTCAAGCAGATTACTGCCTACAGAGTTGAGTAAATGCTGCAAAATTAGACTGCTATTTTAATAGGTATCCGTAGTCCATTTCTAGTTATATTTGCACAGTTTAATTTAAGATTAAAGAGAAGAGCTGCAAACATGGTAAGAAATCAACTTCACTCAGCAGAAACAAGAAAACAAAATTTACATTTAAGTGTCTTCAACTTACCCTTGTAATTTGTGTGTAAAAAGGGAACACTTGCTTCAAAAGCAGTGTAGCAAACATTAACATCCCTGCACTTGGGAGATTAAGTTACAAATTTAGTATTTTCATGGAGAACATTTATTCTGAAAGGCAGATGGATTGATACATAAGTGATTGCCTTTTCCACACAGACAGCTGTGTACTTATCTAAAAGAAGCTGCAACATAACTTCAAGAAGTTTAGAATCCTTTCCTTCTGAGGATATTTTCCAGCTGGGGTTTCCCTACCTCCTGCCTGCTACATAAAGCCATATTTAAAGGTCAGAAACTCTCTTCTCACTCAGTCCCTTCCAAAGTGACATTAAATTACAAAAAGGTTTCCCTTTTCTGAAAATTACCTGTTGCAGAGTACAGTTGTCAACAGAACCAAGCAGCCAAATTATCGGGTACAAGAAATGTTTCCAAATGAGGAAAGAGAGGCAGTGGGGTCTCACGGTCTGGCAGGAGGCAGATTTCTGTCTGTTGCTGACTCATTAGTGACACTGCCTGTTACCTTCTCTCCATTTGCTTTACTTTACCAGCTGTAAAATGCTTACCTCAGACATGTTAGACAGCTAAATTAAGTCAGATTTAACCCCCAGAC
Organism: Falco punctatus; assembly: GCF_963210335.1. Lineage (NCBI taxonomy): Eukaryota > Metazoa > Chordata > Aves > Falconiformes > Falconidae > Falco > Falco punctatus. Next base: position 43,021,694 of record NC_137583.1, read on the forward strand.
TGAAGAAAGCAACTCTATCTTCCTCTTGCTCTTAGAAAGAGCGGTGTTAAGTAAGGTAAGTACAATCACCCTTTTTAAAAATAATTTGTTCTCATGCAATGACACCAAAGTTAGCCAAGAAAAATACTTCAACAAGTTAAATATCAAATTATTGCCACTCTGTTTTCAACAGAGGTAGTCTTTGTTGCAAAAGTTTAAGCCACGATTCAAGAGACCTCTAAACCCAATTGCAGATCTGCTCAGTAATCCTTGCTACATGGAAACACCATTACACAAGACTTCATATGTTCTGTGAAACAAAATGGTAATGAGTGATTACAGAAAACTGGCTAGGTTAAGGGAGAGAGCCTTACTTAGATTTCACTCCAATTTAAAAATGTTTCTAGTGCCAGCAATAAACTTTTCTTATGTTTATGCAACATGGCTGTGACCAATAACAATGTATTTGCATGCATCTTATCTGCCACAAATATCTGTATTTCATCTACCCTGAGAAAGCTCTCCAGCAAGAATCAAAAGTGACATTGTTGAAAAGCCATTTTTCAGTACCACACAAGATCAAGTTTGAAATGAAACCACTCGATTCAGGAACCTAATGCATAGCAAACAGGGATACAGTGACATAAACATGCTCTTGGGGGGGGCAGCAAAGTTACACACGTGCTAAATGAACTCAAAGTAAAAATGGGAAAGAACTCAATTGCTTTCAAACTTACTGAAACAGTTGGTCACAGATGGCCCTCTTATTGAAAACTGGCTTAGCTCCTCATTTGGCAGTGTTCTTTCTTGCACAATTTACCAAGTCATGCGTGAAATGATGGCCTTAAGCTACTCTCAGTTTTGCAAAGGACATGAGCTGGCTGCCACGGAAAAAAAGGAGGCAACATCACTGAACAGAGCTGGAGGCTATTACAGCACTTCAGCCTCTCTGCAAACAACCCCCAGCAGGGCAGGAACACCCCAGGGATAGTTCAGCCAGAGTTCCTCCTTCCTGCCTCACTTCCAATCACCAGAGTTATTTGAGATTCGCCAGGATTGTGTCTTTGCCTCTTTTGTAATCAATTTCCCATATCAAGTTAATCTTTAGCTTTATTTCCAAACTCTGCTATGCAGTTCCCAAGAGGAATTATCTTTCTCTGGAAAATCACCGAAATAGTAAAATCTAACTGAGGGTCAAGACAGAATTTCATCATGAACTCTGTACTTTTTAATTAAAGCTGCTCTATTAACAAAGAAATGTCTGTCCCAGCAGTGCGGTCCTGTGAAGACTGTCGGTAGCAATCCCATTGCACATCCAGCTGCTTGCGCAAGGTCTGGGCTTTGGGGAGTTGAATCAGGTGTGAATACCTAGTTTAAGAATGCTTCTCTGCTTCTCTTCTTCCCTTCCTGCTCTCCCCCAGTTAGAAATTGTGAAATATCAAAATACCAGTATATTTCTAATAAAACCTTCTAGGAACACCCAAGAAAACACCTGTATTATATTTTTTATATATATATATATATATATATATATATCTCCTGTATTGTTTGTTCATTAATACTCAGAACTGTAGAGGAGCAGTCAAAAATTTCCATTATTTATTTAGGGCCAAAGTATGATCTCGTAATCCTCCCTGAATTCAGCAAAAGTGACAAGCCTTTATGAATCAGAATTTTAAAAAATACTGTTTCAAGTCATCTTTCCTCTCACACCCTGGACCATGTAAAACTGTCTCTTCTGTATCTATTTCTGGACAGCATGATAGGCTCCCTAGCCAAATAGTTACTAACTTCTATTAGTCTACCTAAAGAACACTCAGATTCTTGAAGTGTATAATGGCAGCAGTGGTTTTGCTCTCCCCTCACACGGAACATTCTCTGTGTCTCCACATTTGAGATGGTCTACATTTATACAGCCTTATACCTTAAAAAGCCCCTATGCATTTAGCTGATACACATTTCCAAAAGTTTTACCAAAAAATTCTTTTAAGTCAGAGACTGCTATCGTTCTGATCTTTTGAGGGAACAAAATCCAAAGCCTAGTCCTTGGACAAGTACAGGCATATTAGGTATTAAGGGGGCTGGACAGACTTGTTAAGATTGAAAATACTACTCAGAAGAATACCTTATGAATCTTGAAGACAGGCGAGCTACTAGTCTTACCAATATTGGTATTAATTGCAAAACAAACTTTCATGGAATATTCTGAAGTCATTTCACTTAAGTCGAATTAAACAAAGAAAATTACTACTTATGACTGATATGAGACAGCAGCGACCTCTCACACATTGTTCATTGGTGGCACTTGTTTGCTAAAAAGAAAGCTGTACTGAGTGGGAAGCATCAAGATGCCTACACTGCATCTGCTTCTCAGTGCTTCACTAAGCAAATTTTTGCTTAGGGAGTTGAGACTTTTCTAAATCCAGAAAATCAAATTTAGTAAAGGTCAGTGGAAGCTTCTTGTCAACATAAAGTTACCTCAGCTCTAGCTGAAAGATATTTTTAAGATGAGTAGTATTTTGCTCCTTGTATCCAACCCATTTCTTGATTGTAGGCACTAGCTCTATTAAAACTAGGTGCTAAAGGCTTATGAGACATCTGAGCCAGCAGGAATAGATCCAAGATAGAAAAATCCCCCTTGAACTTCAATTACAGTTCCACATGATGAGTCAGAGCCTTCTGTTACCTATTTCTGCCATACATGTTACGTGCCTTTTGTTCCTATACAAGAATGCTGTCAAGCTACTTAAGTATTACTTTTCTCTAAAGTGCAATTGTCATGGTTCTTCTAGGTTTGGCATTTACTCTGGTCTTGCTCCAGTCTAAGTAACCCCATTCCTTGCTTCCTATAGAAACAAAGCCTCTTGCTTTTCCCTGACCAAGGAGAATTCTAGGCTGCAGTGCTCTCTAGCCCAACTTTGATTATTAGTAGATCTAATTAGTTTCATTCTATTGCATTTTCAAACCTTGCATGGCTTAATCTCACAGGTGGGAACAATGAGTAAGACAAAGGGGTTTTAAATAGAATAACATATTAAAACACATTTGTCTCCTACCTAAAATGCAGGCTTAGCTTAGCCAGATAACCACATTTCTAGGAGCTGATACCCAAATCAGTTATTACTATAGTTCTGGAGTCTCCCCCCAAGAAAAGCAAATGGTATTTCACCTACCTCTAAACTTTTGTCTGACTGACAGTAGCTCTTAAGCCTGAAAGAACTGCCTTCTGCTTCTTACGGCAGGGGAGGTCAAGTTGGATGGAAGAAGGAAGAATTCAAGGGATTTTTTCCACATTGCTAGGCATACAGGAATTGTCTGCTTTCTTGCCTATGTGCAAGGTAATTCGTATGGAATGAACACTTAAGAGGAGACACGGCTTTTACTTGTGGTGGTTTCTGTACCATCAGAAGTTATAGGTTTAAGCAGGCCTTTTTCCAGAAAAGTTACTATTCTTTCCTCCTCTCCCACACTAAGGGAACAAAAGGGAATAATTCATTCCTGTATGAATTCTGCAAAGACAGGTCAAGGACTGTACAGGCTCATTTCAAGCCTTTATACATCATTACTTCTAAACCTCAAAGGTCACACTATTGCTTTAAACACTTGACTGGAGATGGGAAGCTCCTAGTTCTCCAGGTGTCACACAGTACAGTTCTAAGCTGCTTTGAAAAGAGAATTCAGAGGTTGAGATTTATATGAATCCTATACTTGGGAGCCTCAGTTACACCAGGGAGGATACCGCTGACCACGGACTTTGCTTGCAATATTGCTATGATCTGATCTTTCCAAGCTGGTTCAGTGTTCAAGACAGCTCCTTTCACATTCAGTGGCATAATCGCTTGCACAAAGATTTGTGTTGTTTTCTTGTTTTCATATTTGAACATAGATGCCTAAATGCATTTTATATTTAAAATACACATAGATTACCCTCTCTGATGAACTTTATTATACAGAAACTGAAAGTAAAACAATATTTTTTTCCAAATAAGGAGCCTTCTATAATTTACTGGAATTACTTCATTATCATGACCTCATTATAACAACTTAAATGGATACAAATGAAATCTGTGCTTACATTACTGACATGCTTTAAATTGAGCTCAACTACTCTTTGAAATACCATCTGCTAAATAGCATTGATATATCAACACAAGTATTAAACTTCTTTTTAAACTCATAAGAGAGACCCCAGTACACGCTCAAGTATATGTTTTGAACTATAAATATCCTCAGGGGGGGTTTATCTGACCATCTATATAATATGCACACACTCAGTGACATTAACACACATGCAGGGTTGGGTTGGGTTTTTTTAGGTGGCAATTACATATGTGGAATCATTTAGACAAATACAAACACCTGTACAAACACCTGAAAGTATTTCATCAACCACTGAAAAAATTGGTCCCAGACCCATTTTCTGGAATGAATACACAATTCCTTAATTTTTATAAGCCAATTAACTGGAATCTCACTTGGCAGACAGTTGCATGCTATCTACTCTCACACAACTATTTCTGTTCCCACCAGTCCTTTCTATAACAGATTCCAAAATAACTGTGATATATGTAGGAACAAGCATATTTTTCTAGTTTTAGTCTGCCAGATCTTATCTTTCATCTGCAAAAAATCAGACAGATTTTTGCTTTCTTGATTTTAGCCAGAAAGCTAAAGTACTGGAAGATGATAAGCAAAAAGCTAAGACTTTCTTCTTCGACCTAAGTGTGGAACAACGTGCTCTTCCAAGTACAGAACACCGGGCGAGGTTTCATGAGCTACTCCATCTTTATTTACCCTGTATTGTGTTTATCTTTACATACTTGATTGACTCCCATATCAAAATATACAGAATGTGAGTATTTGCAGGAGAAAAAAAACACGTGCTTCTGCAGTATCTCACGTTAAAGATACTTAATATAAAACAGCTATATTCTTTAAGATATTTCAAAATACATTGTGTTTATATTCACTCCTATGCAAGTATTAAAGTAATAACTGCTTAACCTCACTGACCTCACTGTTGTCCTAGTCCATTACAGATTTATTTCATGGTTCCACGTTCTCCTTGATGCAAGTCTGAAAAAATTTAAACATCATTTTAATCAATTGACTTTTCATTTTTGCTGTTACCAACATTCATCCTTGAATGCAGGTATAAGTGCTGTTCATCCTGCACAAACACTTCAAGGTTCAAAACCAAAATGAAAAACAGACCATGTTTAGCCTTTGCAGACTTTCCAGCCTTCATTTTTATACCAGTTGAACAAAACTATCTTTTTAATAACACTAATTCCTAGACCAGCTATTTACTCCAGGAGTGAATTATAAAGTTGATAGGGGGGAATTTTTCCTCAATAACCCCGTTTGGGGGATCGGACAGGGACATCTTAATGGTCTGAAGTTGAAATTAGCTCAGTTTTTAAATAGGAGGCATGGAGTGGCGTTTAAGCAATTCATTTTAACCCTTCATTATTTTGAAAATGTTTTCCTGCCATTTACAAGAACTTCTTTGGTTCTTTTACCTTCTTTAAACTTTTATCAGCTCCACTAGTCATCATGTATACATGCACAAGGAGAGATTTACAGATGTCCACCTTAGCTCATCTAGAACATCTGTTTCACTCACTCAGGTTGCTTTGTTCTTGCTAACTTTATGCATTTGAAACATGCTCACGGTTGACATAATTCCCTGATGTTGACAACCCTGAGAGCTTTGATGTTTGGCATAGCCAGTTCTTCCAGATTTAGTGTCATTAAAACATTATCACCATCAACTACACAGGCACTCACAAACTTAAGATAGTACTTACAAGAGCAGTGTTATTGAAGAGAGTACAGGAGGACAAACAGGAAGATTTCCAGAATAAAAGTTTTTAATATCAGGACAAGATCAAGTTCAAAGGTAACAAGGAGGAGAGTGTTTCAATATGCTTTCTAACGTAAACCAAGCATCCTGGTTTTTCCACTTACTACTTTTCCAAGAGATACACTTTCACCCTTCCCTCCATCACCAGCTGCCTCACTCAATTTCATTTTATTTAGATTATGCCAAACAAATACAGAAATGTCATAAACATTCTCACTAACATCTTGCACTGTAACTTCAAAACACTGTCACTTCTTACCACACTGAAGTGATGCCTCAATCCTGCAATTTCTTTCTAGTTTCTCGTTCTTCAGAGGATTATTATCTCTTATATCTTAACTACTCTACAACAAAGTGAATATTATCATCTGTGTATCTGTAGAAGGATAATCAAGTGTAGCCTCATATTTTAAAAATTACAGCCTTCCACTCATTCTTCCACACACCTTACTAACAAGTACGTTAATTAAGAGATGTGATGAAAACCTGAAGACCATCTGACTATCTTTGCGCAAGAAGTCACCTTTCCAGAGCAAAGTAAGAGATAGATTTGCCTCCTATTACATCTCTCTTTTTAAAATCTGGGGTTAGTTTAAAAATCATAAAACAGAGTAATATGGAATCCTAACAATTACCATACAATTGAATAAGGAATTACCCAATAAAACTTTTTTTTTTCTCTTTTCATGAACAATGTACGATCTTGAACCAAAAAAGATGCCCTCCAAGAACCTTAGTGGGGCAAATTCTGTAGAAAAAAAAACAACTCAGCTATCCTCTTAATGACAGAGATTGTTTCTTAAGAGATCACCTAAATAATCCATATACAAAACTGCTACACATCTGTTACTTCAGAATATGTCTTTTCATGCACACAGTACAACATATATACTGAAAATACATCGTGCAAGATTGCTGAATAACTTTGACAACTGTTCTTTTCTCCAACCAATCGTAACAGGTCCACAAAGGTTTGGCACTTTCAACGCATGTTAAGCTTTTGTATTTCTTTCTTCTTATAAGCTTTAAGATAATCTCCTTCTTACCTTGATCTAAGCATATGTTTTGTCTGTGGATTGTTAACACAGTGGAGCAGTGGCAGGTCCAATGCTTTCCCAGGTACAATAGCACTTTTGTAAACAAAAGTGTATTTTGCTTCCTGAAGTTCAATTAACTGCTGAGTTAAACCTCATCTCAAGATGATCAATTAAGGCACATAGACTGTTAAGAGAGGAGAGCATGGGGCAGGAATAAAGCCTAATTTCTAGGGACAAGTAAAGAGCATTTTCTCATTCAGACTCTTTAACAAATAATTTTACAAATATGAAGAATCAACATGCACTTGATCTAACAAATCAGCATGGTTCCAAAACCTTTGATTTCATATATAGATCCATAAAAGACACTAGCTTATGATAGGAGGGAGCGTTAAGTCAAAATTCTAACTGAACTTACAAACATTGTAGTATGAAGCAACTAGTTTCTGAAAGAAAAACTAAAAAGGTAATCAATAATTTCTCCTCTAAAGGGTGAGTGATTAATCTTCTATAAACCCAGTACATATTTTACTGAGAAACTGCACCAAGGGGATTGCTGCAGAAAGAAATCGTTTCCCTTAGGTTTCTTATATTCAAATTATTTTGTGTGTGTTTCTGTAGAAGAGGGCCATAATAACCTGATTTATCATTTAAAATAAGGTCTGACTTGATAGTTGTTCACTTATGCCAAGGTGCAGGCTCAACCTGTATAGCCATATCTCAACAAACCATGCCCTGCTGCAGCTAAATAAACACACTAAGAAGTGTCACACAAAGACACGTTCTAGTGACTACAGCGAGTGCTGAGAGCCCACCACATGTCATCTTCAAGAAGCACATGCAGACTGAAACAGATTGTATATGTGTCACCTTCAGAGCATGCAATTGTTAATCTAAGTACATGATATCATGTCTAATTTTAGTATCAAGTACATCACTGTATAAAATGCTCTTCTTGAAGTGCCAAATGCCTAGAATGATTTTCTTCATTCACAAGGGCTTCCGAATAGTTAAAGCTCTGGCTAAATCCCAAAATTCCACTATGACCACTCTTGTCAAGCTGAACAGCACCTCAGTGTTCAACCTCCCTCTAAGAAAAGGAAAGGGAACAAAAGGGAACATTTCCCTAAAATGTGTGGAAAGATGGTCTAAATGTCAAAGGACATTAGAACTACTCAAGGGGACAAAAAGCAACTCCATACATTGTCTTGAATGGCAATTACCTAATAAATGCTGCATGTCACCAGAGTACAGCAGTCTTGCATAAGCACAAAGTAACTGCATGCACATTGTTTTATAGGAAAGGTAAACTTAGAACATGAAAACAGCTATTTCAGCAGTTACCATGCCTTCCAACTGCAGTAGAAGAATGACTAAGCTTGTTAAAACTGTGCACTGTACAGGCTGCTTGTAGAGTCATTGGTACTAACTCCATCCAGTGAGAACTTCTCTGTTCCTATGTGGTGTGAATGCCAGTCTTCAAGTTTCTTACAATTTCACAGACAGCAGTGAAATGATGTATTGGAAGCTTAAATTCTGCTCAAACCAAATGCTTCAAATTGTCTCAGACTAGGTTTACAGTCCAGGCCTGCAATTGTACTGCAGTTTTCTGAGCTGAATCTAGAAGACTCTGGTCCATAAAGCTTCCTGGTTGGACACTTCATTATACTTCCTATTGCACTAGCTAAAGAAAAACTTCTCTGTGGTTCTGCCCAATTGTCCAAAAGTCAAGTCCAGAATGATACCAAACTTATGATTGAGGCATATTTGCTCTCAGAGAAAAATTCTAGCCACTGTGTAGAAGAATTCCCCCAGTCTGTACTAATATTTGCAGAGTATCAGCTGGACAGAACACCAAGTAAAATAGTTGCTTCTAGTAAACTCCATTGTTTTGCAAAATAATGTCTATCCTGCATGAAATGGTCCAAAGTTAATGTTCAGCATAAGCAAGTTATTTTAGTTTTTTTCTGCATGGAAACTACATTGAAAACTGGGTTGAAGATTTCCAGTGCACAGCTATATTTATATTGTTTACACAAAAACTGTTTGAGAAGCTATCCACATACTGTCCACATCAAATTACCTTGTCAAGGTATGATCTGTAACTATTCTTGAGTCATTAGCATGCAGCCCTGATTACTTAGTAGGTATCTAACCACAAGAAAGGAAAACAAATCATATAACCTCATGCCGATTTAAAAATTGTTACCGGTGTAATGTGATGTAAACTGACAATGCATTGCAGTTCCAGCACTGCATTGCATCAGCGGTGAAACAAGCAGGCAAAGAAACAGATAGAGCTAAGAATAGTACATATAACTCTTCAAAGATGGTCACAACAAATAGCCAAAGCAAACATAAATTAGCCAGAGCATAGCTAGCACTGAAGAAATCCCCTTATTTAGGTATTCACCAGACTAATCTGCTTGGGGCATGGGAACATCTATAGGACCTAATAAGCATGCAGTCACAGCATGTGTGCACATGACCTGCCTTCAAGTACTCTGGAGTGTACACACAAGCCAAACAAATTACAGCTGACGCTTCCCTTCTTCCCTGACCCTGGTAAAAAACAAGTCTCAAAATCTTTCTGAAGAGAGACTAACATTTCAGTTCACTGCCTGGAGATTTAAGGGTTTTTTTCTCACTTTGTCAAATGCAGAGCTGGGATTGCTTTATTTCTCCTGATGCTCTTCTAATCCATTTGTGAATACTGTGGGCCTATACTCAGCCCCTGGTCATCTCTTTAAGAGCATGCCAAGTTTATATGTGGAACCGTAGCTTCTTTCCCTTTAAAAGTTTACAGCTACATCACTGCCATAACCTGCCTGGAAATGCCTGGAGGGGAAAAAACAAAGGACAAAAAGCAACCACTTTCTTTGTATCCCTTTTCCCTCCACACACACACAGAGCTCAGATCAGATTGCTCAGGTTTTGGCTACAATTCCCAACTCCTAAACAGAGTTCATACTTTCATTTCACTATGTAAGTTTTAAATATAAAGTTTTAAAATATTTTTAAGATTCTGAAGAAAGAATTGAAAGGGTACCTAAAGTATAGCCAAAGCAGCCTGGGTCTCAGTGAAGCATGGGCTTCAGCTGTTTCATAACTTGTGACATGTTAGTACTGTCACTCACGAAGAACCACCTCTGTCTGCTTTGTATGCCAGGACAAACACAAGAATCCTGTACCAACCACTGTTACCCCAACATTCCTCCCACTGCTTCAGAATGGGTCTGAGTTTGTACCTCAGTCCTGACTATTCCCATCACACTAAATAGGTGAAAAGGCACTCAGTGGAAGGGAAAGCTGCTACAGCACAGTCAGGAAACACCTGCCTACAGATACTAACTCTACATCAAATCCTTCTCTTCACAGGATATTAAATATTAAGCTTTTCTGTATGTATAACCATTGTGAACCAAATGTATATGTCTGCTGCAAAAACTTTAAAAATCTATGGCTGAAAGCTAAGTGATCTCAGCATAGAAGTCAGGATGGGAGAGAAAAATGTAACAAGGGGGACTTTTTCTAACTAGAGATATGTCCTTCACTTGTATTTCAACATCTCACATCATCACAACCAAATACGGTTATCCACAGGGCTTTGTGATGGAGAAAAGGGGCAACTGTTTTTCCATCAGCTTTGTGATGAGTCATTGAGTCTCTTTTTTCCTCAGTTTCTTTATCTTTACATAATATTGCATAACAACATAGAAGTGTTCTGTTTCCCATCAAGGAATATCTCACATGTTTTTTAAACCCTTTAAAGCAGATTTACTTTGAAGTTTTGAATTGTTTGTAGCTTCCCCCAACAGAAGCATCACAAATATTGCTATGTGAATGAAGGATATTTTCAGTTCACTGGTTAGTCCAAGATAGGAAAACAATTTTGTTCACTTTAAATAAAAGCTTTACTTTGAAGAAAATGCTTGGATATTAACATTTTAAATTAATATCTAAGCAAGATAATATTCTTTCAAAAATATCAGGCCAAAATTATTTCTGTAACAACTGGACAGATTCAATAGGATTACATAGCAATATGATACCTTTGGCTGACCCAAATCTGTATTTTCTACTGAATAAGTGGTCAGAAAAATATGGCCTGGTTCTACCCATAAGTAGAACACATTAGCAGCTTTTCATTTGGTGTTCCCCTTTATCTGTCCTGACTCCTCAAAAGCACTTCTGGTCCTGTAGGACCCCTGCCTCCCTCCAGTGAAGGCTCCTCTGCCTTCCTTATCAAGTATTTTGAGCAGATCAGAGAGGATTAATTGCTGTTAACCACTAGAACTACACCACAGTACCCACCTTATAGCGTTATTCCTTGGGAGGGCAACCTTCTTATGCACTATTAAATGTCTTTCTCCATCAAGGCATTTTGGGGAATGTTAAACCATAATATGCACTACGAACACTGCCTCTGATATCAGAGAGAATAAACAAATTTGCACGTTGTAAAAGGAACTTACACATTAAATTATAAAAATATGCCCCAGTGATTTCAGTTCAAGTTAATATGACAGATCCCATGTCCCATGGAAGGAATGCATAATTTGTACAAAATTTCAATAGAAGACAAGCTCTACATTATAAACATAGAGTAACAGAAGCAACATCACTGTTCCAAGTTCAAATTTTTTAAACAAGTATGGAAAGTGAAAAAAAATTCTTCAACATTTTATATTACCCAGAATAGCTACACTTTAAATACAGACCTGATAATATTAGCAATTCCAAGATGTAATAATCTCATCATTACCGAGGGGGCGCAGGACTTTATTTATAACATCATCATGGATAGTAGCAACAAATTTTAAAATATTTAACTGTTCTAATGTATAATCACCAGAAATTAATCTACCAATGAGCAATTTTCACTGTTTATAGTGTAGACTGTTGTACATTAAAGGAGATCAGATAGTTTCTCATTGCCAACTTCATTTCTGCTGTTTGAAAGCTACAGCAATATTTGTAGATGTCGCTATTCTGCACAAATTGAAAGGGAAAGACGAAGCAGCAAGGAACTAACAATGGTTAAAGAAAACCGCTTGAGTGGGTCAGTGCAGCTTCATTTGGCAAAAAGCAGTAATTTATTCTCTCAGTTGATAAGGTGCTGGCTATTTTGTTTGCAATGGATTATTCCCCTTTCTCTGCACTTGAAAAGCTGCATTTATTTATTTATTTTTGTTTTGCCCTAGTTTCGTTATTATAAATTATTACGTTGAATTGGCTTCTGACCTAGATCTTAAGAAACAGAATATTTCTAAGCTAGAATTCAGAGCTTACATATTCTCAGTGACAGCCACAATTCTGGGACACAAGCTTAGATTCATGCAGGGAAGAGGGGGAAGTATTGGGAAGTGGGTATTCGCATTTCTTTCAGCTAGGTGTCTGAAACTGAAAGGGGCAACAAGCAAACAGAAAACACTAGTTAATGAAGAAATAATAATGAATAATAATACTGAAGAAATAATGAAGAAATGGGTGAAATCAGCTCGTAAAATAATCATACTAAATACCTACAATCTAGAATGTTGCATTCAAGGCCAGACAGAAGAAATGTCTCTGCTCAGCAGGAATGAGAAAAGGTTAGAGCCTTTTTTTGTTTTCAACAAGAGCCTTTTTGTGTTTTCAAAACCTAAATGATATATAACAAATTTCCAGGGTTAACAGGATAGCAGAAACAAAAAGTCAGCCATATAATGGTTTGTTCAGAATCCCAAATTTCATCAGCTAAAAAGAGTCAGTTTCCACACAATCAGTTACAATACCCAGCAGATAAAACAGATGGGTAACTGGCCATTCACAGCCCATTTCCACGATATGCATTCCTGTGGTCTATAAATAACCAAGTAGAGACACCTGCTTCTTGGCAATGCAGTAGAAATGCCTCTATTCTCTTCTACTTTCATCTTGTTCATTATGGATAAGGATAAAAAGGGATAAACCACAATTAAATAATAAAACTTTTCCCTTGCCAAGACAACACATACTCTGCCACTGCAACCTCAGCACAACTGGCAAACAGGAGGTGTCATCCATTCACTTGACTGAAAACCACTCACCATCTCCCAAATTTCCTCCCATCTGAGGAAATTCATGTTGGGTTTTGTTCATTTTGTTTATTTTATTTTTATTTTACAGATTTGCCTTCTGGTAATTGCACTGAAATTACTACTAAACTGCTACTTACCCTTCAAGTATGCATGTTTATTGTACTAAATGCTTCTTGTTTTGCTTTTTTTGAATCTGTTAAAGTTAGAAAATGTCATGCTGGAAAAAATTTGGAGTTACTCTGGCCAATTCATTCATTCCTTCCCAATAAAAACCCATAGGAGTCATCCTCTAGGGTATGAAGATGGATAATTTCTGGTGGACCTGCCAACGGCAACTGTGGCCTTCTGTTGTGGACACAAGCAAGCTGGTAATGCAACCTGCTCTCTCAGGAGTCATTAGGATTTCATCATTTATTCAGTTCCAACCAAGTCGCTCATGTCTTTGTGAAATGTATGAACATTAAGTAAAAGAGCACCTGAAATCTCTGAGCACAGGCAATTGGAGGAGAGGAAGAGATTTCTGCCACTGAACACAGATGCAATTAAAGAGGCTGTTTCAGCTGTGCAGGTCCCACAGTTGCGTTGTCCAAAAGCAAAAGCCAAGAGGCAATATCCTTTCACAATGCAGAAAAAGAGCCAGCACTATCTGCCAAGAACCCTTTCTATGTTTTTTGTATTTCTTTTATTCCAACCACTTGCACCTTCTTTGCAGATCTGGATGAAATAACTCCTTCCTCTCAAGATTTGTAACTTTATAACCCATGAGTGCAGCTTCTTCAGATAGTTTCTCTCCCACTTGAACATTGACTTTTTGATATGTTTACCTTAGATGCATTTCTTTCAAACTCCCTACCACCACTTTCCTCTATTTGTTTTCATTATGAGCTAATCAAAATTCCATTTCTAGTTTGTTTTCCTCTCCTAGGTATTCTCAGTATCTACCTACCCCTCTTACTTCATAACAGAGAGAACATATCCAAAATTTCTCAACAGGCTGCTCTTCTAGAAAATAAATGTTTCCATAGGGAGAACCAGAACCAATTAAAAACCAAGAAAACAACAAAACACCACGAATTTCCAGTCAGAACTAGAAACTGGCCCAGAAAAGAAAACAGTTTACTGGTACTGGCCTAGAATACAAAACCCCTGACTCAAAGTCTTCATTTATGTAATGCTGAAGAAGAGACTGGCTCCCAGTTTAAAAGCTTTGGAAGAAGTTGATTTATCTCTATGCAGAACAGGAAAAATTAAGTAACAAGGTTGGAAACCAACTTATGCAAAACAAGAAAAGCTTCTGTCTTGCTGTAACTGTCATTCAAAAAGAAATGAGAAAAGGAGAACCTGGGCATGGAGAATAATCAAAATCCACATTCTTCACAACCAGAATAGTCATGAAGAATGACTCACATGAATATCCCTATAATCCCACTCTTGCCTGCTTTGTTCTCCTACTGTTCTATGCACTGTGTCTATTCATTCTATGTATTTTAAGAATTTTCCCAGGTAGAAACCTATTTTCTAGCACACATCTATAACATTAATACACAAATATAAGCATATATATTAAACACACTGCAGACTACAATTTCCATGTTTGCTTCCCAACTCTAGCATTTTGCATCAGAAGCAGCCCTCAGATAAATCTGTCACATATTGCTGTCATCACTTGAGCTGCCAGCCCAATTTCATGCAAAATTAAATTACATGCAACTAAACCCTTTAAAGACTAACTAAGTTTAAAAATAGCCAGCACACATTCATTCACACCACCAACAATGACATTAGATCAATAAACTCAGATTCACAGACTAATGCTCTTCAACAAGCTAGGAATCCTGGCCAAATCTGGATCTGAGATCAATGGTAATACCCTATATTGTAAAACACGAGCTTGATTTTTCTGTTTAATTGTTTGAAAAAAGACCAAAATATTTTACTTTCAACAGTTTCTTGTAAGAAATGAAAAAAATTACTCTTACAAAAAAAAAAAATCATCTTGTCTCTCCACATTAATTATTATATTGAAAATTTAAATGCTCAGATTTTCAGAACTCTAGCCATGAATGTCAAGGTTAGAAGTCAGTTCAGATAACTGTGAGTGCTTTAAACATTCCTGATCAGGTACTGGTTCCATAGCACTATAGAAACATTTATTTACCACTAAAGCAGTTATGAATCAGCTATAGTAAACCATTTTAATTAACACTTATTCATCACTACAAGGTAGATAAAGCATTTTCAAGTGTTTATTTTCCAGCTCTGTATAAGCTCATTTTTAATTATTTCTTTAGCTTTTCTATAATTCATTTGAAAGGTAATTTCCAACCTATATTCAATATCCTGTCCTTATGGTCATAGCTGAAATAATGTTTTAAAATAAAAGATGGATAGTGACCCTCATTGAATGATGGTGATAAGCTTTAGAGTTGTGCATGATTCATATCACAGACCACACTCCAGCTGAATTTACATTGCTTCCTTGAGATGCTAGGGACACACGTAGTAAACTGCCACTGACTAATGGGCAGTTTCTCTATTTTATTTGCAGGACAAGTAATAAAGTGAAGTGAATTAATTTGCATTGCCCAAGGATTTTAGTCCCTAAGTAATTCTCCCTCTCACTTGGCTACAGTTACCTATATAGTGAGGTACCAATAAAGAAAGCTCACTGAAAAAGGTTAATGAATTTTATACAGCTTCCACAGTCAAGCTGTTCTGCAGTAACCAATAAAGCAAGGCACACCTGAGCACACATCTCAGCCCCATACCCATCCAGAAAAAATTATGGTAGGAACTGTACTTAGCAGAGTTTTTATTTTTTTGTTACGTACAATTTGAGGCAGTAGAACTCAACACCTCAAATCAGAGCTTCTTCTAATTCAACATAAATTTCACTTGAACAAGTAACACTTGAAACATGACACCTTTACATTTCTATACACCCTTTCTAGGAAACACAAATTGTATTTTCACTAGATCAGATTGTATGTATTTTCCAGCCCATACGTTACTTGGCTCGTTATTAGATTTGTGATTGGTTTGGGGTTTTTTTTTTGGCCTGGGGTGCGGTTAGATGTGGTTCGGGTTTGAGTTTTGACCTTCACCTATTCCAATATGGGGAACAGTGAAGATATCTACCACTGTATATTCAAGACTTAACAAAGTTTGAACTCACAACCAGTTAAGAACTCTGATAGTCAAGAGACCCTGATTATATACCCATGCAAAGTCAAAGGAATTAAGTAATAATTCATATTTGTGGCTAGGCTCTCAAATTTGAGGGCTGATCTAAGTTTAGTCATTTGTCTCATTCTACTGTGCATTATTTTTTCCACATGCTTCATTCTGTTGCAAGTTACAGCTTAGCTATTTTCAACATTTAAGTATTAATTATAAATCGGTATTCTTCCAAATGTTGTAACAAGACCTTGAAGAAGCATGGCAGAAATGACTGCCTTATCTAAAGCATTCATGAGATTTATACAAGATGTAAAAGGAATGGAACCCTGTATACCAGAGTTAATCAGATGCTCTATATTAGTATGAAAAGGACATAATTTAGGATGCATTAAGAAAAATATTTAATGAATTGCTCTGAAATTCAGTTGTTTTTACTAAAGGGTCAAAATTGACACTTCTCACAAACCTCTTCCTCTTGTCCCTGTGCCCACAAATGCACAGTTTCAAGGAACTGTTTAGGGTCTTGTGTAAATAACATAAAAGCAGCTCTCTTATGTGGGAAAAAAGGTGCACTGCACAGACTTTGGAGATTAGATTTCCTTTACTTGGATAGGGTAAATTTCCCTGGCACTTTGTGTCTTTTAAAAAAAGTGGAAGAATGCCTAAAAAACCCAGATGCTTCAAAGTAAGCGTCCAACAGCTGATGCTGCATAGTGCAGCCAGAGTTAGAAAGCCTCAGTGGTGTCCACATGACATGCTACAGCAACTTCAGGAATCTGGTATACCAAATCCTCAACAAAACATCACAGGTTGTGCAACAGTAAATTCTCAATGCTTATTTAATCTCAAAAGCACTTCTATTAAAATGGTTCACTCCACAACAACTGCCAATAACATTTACATCTTTATAGCAAAATCAGAACTCAGGCAAAGGACAGAGCCAGGCGGGGGGCGGGGGGGGGGGGTGGGGTGGGGGGGGGGAATGGGAAACAGCCAAAAGCTGAACCCTCAATGCCTTCAACAATTTACAAGTGTAAAAAAAGACACTGGAGATTGATGTCTGAATGCTTTGAACCGCTCTTCTCAGAAAAGAAGATAGATGGAAGATTTCATTGATAAATCAAATAATCCCTATTGCTCCCATGCTCTGAAGTATATAATCGCGACCAACCCCATATGAAGCACACTCAAGTCCAAGGAGCCACTGGTTCCTCTAGAACTATGGAAACATGAACTTGTGATTCCTGATACATGACAATTCTCTATTCATACCACAAAACTTTAGCCTAACCTCCCATCACTTTAAATCTGAGCAGCAAGTTAATCTATAAATGAACTGCTTTATGTTAATTCTGAGGCATTAAGATGAGTCAAGGAGGTTGGCAGGCAGCCAGTTTCTCACTGGCCCATAAGCACAACTGGAATTTTAATATATACTTCACTCAAGTGACCCAATCCTCAACAGCACATTTACTAATCACAGCTTTAAATCCTATAAAGAAGTTTATCTTTTATAATAATAGCTGATTACAAACACCAAGCTGTAGTATTGAACATTTCTGGGAGACTGCCTCACTACTAGTTTTTCAGACAGTATCTGCATTTCATCATAAACATTAAAGCATTGTTTGCCTCTTACAGCATATTAAGAAAGCATATAATCAACTTTGTATCAAAAGCACAGTCAAGATCTTCAAAAGTGGTTAGCATTTTTGTAATGAGACGAAAAATAAAATATTCAGCATTTTTCCCAAAATTGAGATCCCTTTTAGTGCATCTCCAAACAGGCTCTAAAGAAATGAAAGACACTGAACAATCACAATTGTTTTTCAAAAAGCTCATAGCACACCCAGGTTAAGTTAGCAGAGAGATCAGAACAGAGATGTCAAGAAAACCAAAAGCATGAACAAGATCATGTAAAAATTATTTATGGACTGTGTCTTACCTGTAAAGAAAAAGGTTCTTTTATTGTCTCCTGTATTTCACGTTAGAGAACGTAACTATCCTCGCACACTCCATACTGAGTCTCAGTTCTGAGGGGGGGAGGGTGTCCCTGTTATTGACATATGCACCAAAACTGAAATCAACCTCTTTAAATCTAGTTGCTTTCTCTTCAACCACCCCCAGTCAGGTAAGAAAAACACTCCACCAGAGCAGTCAGCCAGAAAACAGCAGCTGGGAAGATGAAGCCTACATCTCTTACTTGCTATGAGAGCACCTCTGTACCAAGCTGTAGGCTGGTCTTATCTCAAAACAACATTCAGAAAGATTCTGTAGGCCTGTAGCAAAAGCAACACACTATTGCCATTGCTAGTTATGGGTCACAGGCTTTGCATTAACTCATCCTTGCAAACCTCAGGAACTGTCAGTCTTTGAACTTGTCTTGCTCTGAATGGAGATAAAACAGGAGGTGGCTATTGCTCACCTTGTCTTAATTTCAGCTTAGCCTTGTGCAATCGTATGTTGTAAGATTTACTGTTACAGTAATTGTGAGATATTTCTGCGATTAATGTAGCACAATAACAAGTAGTTATACTGTGTAGAATAAACCATTTATGACTAGAATAAAACTGTAGTGTAGAGTAGTTCAGGCACAGGATGACAAAGGGCTTGAAAGTACAAGAACAGGAAAGTAAGAGGGATCTCAGCTACGTGCGACTCGTGAATAGTTGATTAATGGTTATTAAATGTATGCAAATTTGGAAACTGGATAAACCCAGATATAATAGAGAACAAAGAATATGCATCCAATATACATAGGTATACAGTATTATTTTACATTTGGGAAATTCAGCTGTAAGGTGGAATTCCAGACACCCGAATAAACAGTAAGTTGTAAGCATGCACTAGGAAGCAATAGCCCCAAGTGGGCTCCAGAAGAAAAAAACGTCAACATCAGGGCCTTCCTTGTGAAAATTTGCCAGGCTTTAACCCCCTCCCCATTCCCTGCTGAAGAAGGCTGCGACTGTTGACTTTAGGGCACAGAAGGGTAGGACATGGGTGGATTGAATACCAGAGGAAAAAGAGGGGTAGATACCAGAGTGAATGTGAATAAAAATTTTCACTGTATTATGACTGAGAGCTTTTCTACAACAGTACTCTTTCTTCCCCTGAAATAATTATTACTATACTAATAATAACTCTTTGATTAGACTGTTAAGACTTTAATTAGGATAACAATAAACTCCTGGCTTTGCCTTTGCATATGAAGTGTTTCTTCAGCCCACAAGCTGCAGTGCAACTATTCATGCAGAGGGAGAGTACACCAGAAAGAACAATTTCAAAAAGGGAAATCCTGAGTGCCAGGTCCTATATTAAAGCCTGCTCATAAATTTCAAAATAAGTAGTCATCAATAAAAAAAGAGATAACTTTGTTAACAGTTGTATTGCTGATAATGTTTTAATTTAAAGGTTTTTCTGCATATGAATTAGGTATCAAAAAGTGGTTGAGATCACATATAAAAAGTTGTGGTTTTATTACTTAAGAACAAGTACTAAACTGCTTATTAACACGAAAATTAAACTGACTTAACACTTAGTTATCTCTAAATGAAAAAAAGAAATCTGATCCCAGCTGTGCAGTCCAGAAGTGAAGACACTTTATAAAAAAACAAAGTTAATTTACTTCCCCAGCCTATATATGTCTATAAAGTATATATTCCCTGGCCTATACATGTCTATAAAGTACTCGCTTTGGAGATACACTTACATATCTCTTGATTTTCTTATTCACCCAAAAAGTTATCAGAAAACCAGGGACTTAATGATATCTGAAAAGTGGATGATGATTAGAAACACTATCATTGAAACAATACATGGGGCTTTTGTGGAAATACCTAGCAAAATTGTTTCGTCTTCTGTCTTTGAGTAAGCATTCCTACTGTTTGAGATACAATAGTTAAGCAATCAGTATATATATATGAGTTTGTGCTGACATGAGCATTTATACTACCAAAAATACAAGAACGATGAGCAACATTTTTGTATTTACCTTATACTGTGTAAGTATCAATAACAAACACTACCTGAATGACATAGAGATTAGTCAAAATAGTTTTCAGGTTGGTGTGGGTTTTTAGGTTTGGGGTGGGGCTTTTTTGCACACTGGTAAAGTTACTGGGCTTCTGTTTGCACAGGCACATCCATTTTCTCTACAAGTAAATTCTGTTCAAGCATCTCACAGTTTCTGTTTATCCAGTTACTCAGCTACTTAAATACCGCTTCAGGTCAAATAACACTGCACATAGAAAGTAGCTTCAAAATGATTGCCAGAGGTTAAGATACATGAAGATGTGCAGAGTATGGGCAGTAGGACAGTATAACGCATACACAGTAAGATCAGCATTTTCATTAGCTCCACAGCAATGCAGACATGGCTTGAAAGCAGCATACATGGGCACTACATAGTGCTTCTGTATATATTTCAATAATAGAACCATTAACAAAATAAGATATCCATGTATGTAAGGAGACCAACTTAGGAAAGTCAATTATGTTTGGAAAATTTTGAACAGTAATACTGAAAACTATATTTGCTGATATATGCCTTCCTTTATACATGCACATCTGTGGTAGACTTCTGTTGTGGTCTTTCTCCCTCTTAAGAGTATTCCCTTTTCAGAGCGAGACCTAGTCACCCATAGAACACTGGGTCCGTAAGTTCTGGCTACCAAAAGGTTGGGACCCACTTACGAGCATAATCCTGTGAAGACTTCAGTTTTGCTGCATTTTAAAAACCGCTTCTGAAATGAAGGTGTTTTAAAGTACAACTTTCACACACAAAAAATACGGTTTTTATTGGTTTGGATTAAAGTAGGATGAAGGCACAATTCCAGTAGTTTCATTACTACAGACATGAACCTTCAATTTACCTGATACTTGTTTCCTATGTACCCCTAGCATGCCCAAAGTTGAAGCTTCAGTGCATCTTATGCATGAGGGGCATCTTGTGTACAATGTAGTCTTTCAATTTCTGCAGAAAAACAAGGTCTCTTTTTAAAGTCTCACAAGACCATATCAGAGAAAAACAGGAAAAAAAACTATACAGATTTAACTAAAACAGTAACCACTGCCAAATGCAAGAAGGATATAGTTCTTAGAAGCTTCTGGCAGAGTCAAGACACTCCCTACCCCAAAATCACCGAGATTTAAAAATTCAGATAGAAGAACTGGATGGCCATAGCAGGTATCCTAGTATTCAGGACTCTGGTTTAAATAGCGTTAAGAAAATGATTATAAAGAAAATTAATTTTCACTGAATTTGCCCCTACCAAAAAA
This sequence comes from Falco punctatus, assembly GCF_963210335.1. Classification (NCBI taxonomy): domain Eukaryota; kingdom Metazoa; phylum Chordata; class Aves; order Falconiformes; family Falconidae; genus Falco; species Falco punctatus. Next base: position 43,043,095 of record NC_137583.1, read on the forward strand.
AACAATAAAAATTTTAAAAATACCTATATATGATGCTAAATAATTGACTCTATTTTAAGTTCTCTTTTCTGCATAAAGTCATTGAATAGTCAGTAACAACTGAACTCCTGCTCTACTCATCCTCTACTCACATCATTAAAACCTCACTTCAGACCAATTCAATCACATCTACTAGTTAATACATTCTTAGCTGTGAAATGAAAGGGAGAGATAGGACTGAAAACATACAAAACCCTAATGATTTCCTTAATTCCCTTGTCACCATATAAAGCAGTGAAATGCAGCACAAAGATACCCTCCTTACCACACTCCCTGCCCAGCTGCAGTTGTAAAATTGCTATATTACCTTTTGATCAGAGATTTCTAGATTATCTTGGGATTCTGCAAAATTCAAAGGCATCCTGAACCTCCCCAGACACTGCAATCCACAGAACAAAACATGGTTGGATGGTCTACAGTGGGAACCCTGCAGTTCAGGATTCCTGATCAGAGACAGTAGAGAACCCTTACCCTACCTACTCTGTTTACAAACTACAAGTGTTCTGCAATGATTCTTTTTCTGGAAACCTTACTATCCAAGACTTGATCAAAACGAAGTAAGGAAGAGGGGGAAGCCACAGGAGGGTAGAAAAAAGTTATATAAAGAAAGTTCAAATTAATTTAATCTAGTTTGTTATGGGGTTTTTATTTTCAACTCTGAATTGTACTAGAATTTAAATATCACTGTTAATGAATGTCCTAAGTAGTGGAGATTCCAGTAGTCAGTGTACACGATGTTTCCTTATCTCAAAAATGAATCCTTATATTTATTTCTGTTGACTGAATTTTTTGAGCACCTGCCACAATCCTGGTTCACAACTTCACTGCCTGCAGGCAGGACGCTGTTCAAGCAAGATACAGACCCAATTATACTTCAGGAAATCTTATCCCTTATAATACTTTATTAAAGTCCAGAGAGAGATTCTGAATTAAAAGAACAAATGTTATTAGTACAATAAGTACAGAAGGATTTTCTTGTTACAGTGCTACTGCAGTGTAGATCATAAACACCTAAGGTACAGCAATAGTAGGCAAGCATTAATCCACTGTCATGATGCTATGAGATAATTTGACTAGAAACAGAGGGGAAAAAAAAAATCACCTGAAGCCTTAAGAACATTATGACACATCCCATAGCTCTGTAACCACTCTACAGAGAAAAGCATTTTTTTTGCCTAGAACAATAAGTTCTAGGCATAAGTGTATGTAACTGTAAGGATCTGAAAGTAGGATGAGAAGGCAATCACCTTTAATTTCCCCTGACACAGATTAATACTCAAACCTGGTGAAAGACACAGCAAACAAGTGCAAATACAGCCCAAAGATGAATGATGAACTGCACAGTGCTGTCTTACACAACACAGGAGCTGCCACACAACCTGAGGTATTGATAAAGGAAGGAGCACTCTGCCCTCTTCGCCCACAGCCATTAAACCCAAATTTAGCACAGGCTGAAATATTTTGACAGAAGAGTGCCATGCTAATCTTATATGTTGTATATTACAGAGGGATTCATAAATCTTTGCTTGAGACAACTGCATTATTTATATAAAGAACTAAATTACTCTGTGCTGTCTCGTATATTCATGGAAAGGAGGGCTGTGACAAATCCATACTAATGGAATTTTATTAACCCTTTTTATTTTAACTGTCATCATAAAGGAAGTCAACCTGTCTAGCACACCCAAAATCTTCAATGTCTGTAAATACATTTCATCTATTAAACTACATAAGATGCAGTAATAAAGAATCTGTTAAACTTTATAATTTGCAGTTAACAGAGTAACTGCTAAGTTTCACTTGAACCTCTGGAAACCACTGCTCACTCTCCAAAAGCTACAGCCATTAAGCATGAGAGGCAAACTGTATTTTTAGTGACAACTTACACACAATGTTCTACAACCAAAGCTCTGGAAACAAGAATGATAAGTAAAAAAGGGAGAGTAATAAAAGAAAACTCTATTAATAGGAAAAAAGACCAGGAAGGACAATATTGAAGAATGATTAACAAACACAGGAAGATATGGACCAAAAAACCAACAAAATAAACAAAAAAAACCCAACAAAAAAAACGAAACCACAACCAAAACATGGCTGCTAAAACCTGGGGGGAAAGGACAGAATTAGAGGACAATATCCACGTATCAGTGCCAGAAGCTGGGGCTTCCATCTTTTTGAGGGGGCTGCTGTTTCTCACTTCCTGTTCCCCCTGAATTCCAAGCTTCACAATACAGAGGAACTGCGAGCCACCATTCCTTACAAAGGAGATGCTGCCCAGTAGCTGATCAGCAATGTAACATCCCACAGCTGGCCAAGGCAGCAGCTCTTGGCTCATATTGATTTCAGGAATAAGCAAAAACAATTAAATGCCTACTTTGAAGATAAAACTAGTTTTGCTCACTGCCTTTGAAGTTGCCAGCCTCCATACTTTTGGATTCTCACTCCAAGTAACACCACACCAATCTTGATTAAGACTTTTTTATAAATTAGGAAAACTGTAATAGTCAACAAAAGCAAGCCATCCAAATATTCTTTGCAACAGCAGATCATATAAGGACTCTGGAGACTGATGATTAAACTAACCTCATCAGAACCAAAAGTAAATGGTCCCAGCTCCTCTTGTTTCTGGTCCCAAGACTCCGCTGTATTGATGCAACTCCCTACCCCAGGAAAAATATTTCACTTCTTGACTGTGTGGCTCATTTAGCTGAATTGGCTCAGCGAAGGGTCTGACAGCACAGTGCTGAAGAGCAAGGAACTGCATACCTGGAAGAGGTGGTGGATAGAGGGGGAATATCCTTTTGTCAGAGACATTGAGATTTTAGATCAGCTGTTGTGATAACAGAATACTTTACCCTTTGAGATCTACAAGAAAATTACAAACGTGAATTATTCCATTGCTCTGTGGAGAACAGTCACAGTATAAAGGTGACATGATTAAATGAGGGAAGAAAAGAACGTTGAAAATATTATTGAGATATCTATTTCACTATTATATACTTTCAATAATTCATGAACAAGTTAATTTAAATATTTTAGAGATGTTATAATAAGCTAACTGTTCAGTGGCAAGTCACTACATCCCTGCAATCAAGTAGCTTTTATTTATCAGCAGATGATATGTAATGAACTAACACTACAAGTTTTTAAGCTACATTATCAATGCTATGACATTTCAGTAAAATTGGGACCTGGTTTTCAGTCTTTCCTATGCTGCCTCTCATGTGAAGACACATGGTAGGTTTGTGGTTTGTTTGTTTTTTTACAGTAATCTCAGTGTGGTTATGTCTCCATTGCAACTGACCAAAGACCTAGTTTCCAAAATATCTTCAATCCTTTAAACCACATGGATCTTCTTTAGGATGTGTTTATTCTAGAGAGCAACTGTGCTTTCTAGATGAGACACAAGCCTTTCAGTTCAGGCTTTTATCTTAAAGAAGTCATCCACTGCTATTTCCCAAGCCAGAAGCTCCAAGTTTTAAATGGCTGTCAGATACCATTGCCAGAGGAAGCAAGTCAATGACTAAAAGACTAGAAAACACAGAGGAAACAACTACAGCAGTAAATCAAAGATATGAAAACTTGAGAAAATCATGAAAAGGTCAGAAGAAGTTCTTCAGCCTGGAGTATAGTCCTAGGCTTCCCCAAGGAAGTCAGCTATAAAAACCTAAGACAGACCATGAGACTCAAATTCCCACCATGACCATGGTAAGCCAAAAAAACTTGAAGACTCTCTAGGACCTTGAAAGCTAGTGCCTTCACCCTAGTCTGCCAACATTCTCATAAACCAACATGTTCAAGCAAGACACTGGGCAGGTGGGTTTGACAAACAGTGTCAAGTCCTTGCCTTAATAAAGCTGCCACATCCCAGTGGTTTTTTCTTACTTCTACTGCATGAAGATAGCATACCTAGCCTCCAATTGAAGGTGGGAAAAAAACCCCAAACTTCATAATTTAAAAGATTTTTAATGATTATACGAGGACTAGGTGGAAAAGGTATAATTACTTTGAAATTTATGCACCTGAGTAGCATGTGTCTTTATCACAACTTAATTGCAAAATGAAGGCAAACATACTCTCTCTCATTTGCTTCTATCACAACACTAACAGATGTTGCAAGACGACAAGACAAATGAACAAAACATATGGAAAAGCTTGGAAGCTGGTCCCTAGAAGAATGACAGATCTGTAGAGACAAGTATACCTTGGAGTATGCCAGCATCCACTACTGGTGTAACAACAGCTCCCAGGGCTTCCATTTGGGAAGATGTAAGAAAAGTGAGATAAGTGCACTTACACAGATGAGGAAAATAACTTTTCATATTATAGGCTAGGAGTGCCCAAATAGAACATGAAGAAGACAAAATTGTACAGAAAGAATAAAAGTTTTTTTTTTCAAATTGACATAATAGCATCATGAGGTATCTGTACCATTTTTCATTAGTATCCTCCATAGTCATTCAGTCTTAGCACAGTGCAGTTCATTACTGCAGTTCAAGAAAGGACACATGGCCAACAAAAACAGCACAATGAACTCTCAGTTATTTTTATACTGAGATCTCAAGTTTGTGATCCAGACAGCACTGATTTTAAGGTGCAGTTAATTCTGGCTGCGCAAAAATGCAGTTCCAAAGTCCACCTTCAATAAAGTTTTGATCCTTGACATTGAAAGCAAACATGCATATTTGCCGGAATAGGTCAGAAAAGGTATTTTTATTTGTCTCTCATAAGTACAAGACAATGAAAATATGTTTGCAGTATCTTGTAATGCAGGAACCCAGTATAATGCCTTTTGTTCAGGAAAATGTGGCCTATTAATCTGATTTTAGATGTCACGAAGATGTTACTCACTTCACAAGAAAATACTAGGCTTTAGGGATTACACGAATTTTGTTTGTGCCATCCTATGTGCATTTAAGTATAAAATAGGCTGAACAGTTATAATTTGTATGAAATTTTGCCTAACTTGTTTCCTTCCTCAAGTACATATACTTGAGCTGTAACTTTTTCGAATTTGGGAGTCCCTGGATGAAGGAAATATGGGGATTTTTTCCCCTAAGATAAAGGTAATTGTCAAATACTATGCTTAATTAATGAACTGGTCTCTTTTTTTTTTTTTTTTTTTTTTTGGAATAGCAGTGGAATCCAGAGTCACTCAGCATTTAAAGTACAGTGTAATTTTACTGTAATAACTGCTGATGTTTTAGTTAGTTCTGACTGCTATCTGCAGCTAGCATGGGGAAAAATAAGCATATTAATACAACAGTTAGAGAGTATATCCAAGTTTTCACATGAGAACTGTTACTGCCTGAAGTACGTTTCCTGTAAGAAGTTCATATTTTAGCATGGTAATGGCACACTTAATATTCATGACAAGAAGGATAACAAATATCAAGTCATTAAAGACTTTAATGGGCCAAACCAGATAATATGTACCACAGAACAACTAAAGAATATGCTGGAGAGCTCCATGAATTATTTACATTCACTTTTAAAATGTTCTTGAAAAAGCATTGGAAGCTCCAGATTATTTCCAGAAGGAAAGTGGAGGAAAGTTTAGTGTTGTGTTTTTATGAAAGGCAATAAATGGGGCTTTCTAGGAAACCATAAGTCATTTGGCCTGGAAGTGCTGCTAAAACAAGTCATGAAATTATGGAAGGTAATCAAGAAACACAAAAATAAAAGTATTAAGCAAATTTATGCCACTTAGCACATTCAAGAAAGGTGACTTAATATGACCATGACCTTTCCGATGCAATAAGTTTTCAAAAGTTTTGAAATAAATATCCATACACTACAAACCTATGTAGGCCATTTAATTATTAAAAGTAAGTATTTTCACTTTCTAATCTGGGTAATCAATATAGTTTTTTCAATTAGCTCTCCCCTAGATCTCTTTGCACTATTCCAGACCTGTATTAAGAATTTAGACAAAAAAGTTAGGAGTTGATAGGTAACAGTTAAATTGTCAACACTGCCACCACCTCTTAACTCAGGTCCCTTTCATTTCCCATCTCTCAGCTGACTGTATGACACTTACTGCTTGTTAAAAACTGTCCTGGTTTTGGCTGGAACAGAGTTAATTTTCTTCATAGTAGCTGGTACAATGCTGGGGTTTGGATTTAGTACAAGAATAATGTTGATAACACACTGATGGTTTTAGTTGTTGCTAAGTAGTGTTGATACTAACTCAAGGACTTTTCAGCTTCTCAGGCCCTGCCAGCGAGGAGGCTGGGTGTGCACAAGAAGCCGGGAGGGGACACAGCCGGGACAGCTGACCCCAGCTGACCAAAGGAATATCCCGTACTGTACGATGTCGTGCCCAGCATATAAAGCTGGGGGAAGGAGAAGGGAAAGGGGGGACATTTGGAGTGATGGCACTTGTCTCCAAGTAACTGTCACATGCGATGGAGCCCCGACTTCCTGGAGCTGGCTGAACACCTGCCAGCGGATGGGAAGTGGTGAATGAATTCCTTGCTTTGCTTTGCTTGCGTGCACAGCTTTTGCTCTGCCTATTAAACTGCCTTTACCTCAACCCACATGTTTTTTCACTTTTACTCTTCCAATTCTCTCCCCCACCTCAACAGGAGGGAGTGAGCAAATAGCTGTGTGGGGCTTTGCTGCTGACTGGAGTTAAGCCACAACAAGCAAAATCATTATGTAAAGATCTGTACTGGGCTACAATTCAAGTTCTACTTCTCTACTTATCATTTAAAGTTTACTTTATTTTTCCAACTTCCTCTCCACAAGAGGTAGGGAGGAAAAAACAACAACGTTTTCTTATCAAAGATTCACATTAAACTGAACTGGACTTTTGCAGTTAGTGTAATTTGTTACAGTTAAGAACTGCTGGATATTTCCTTTTTAGTAATACTTTCAAAGTCTCCTCATTTTAGAACAAGACTATATTCCCAAATAAATCTTCATATTCATATATCTGTTAGCTCTTTATCTGGAAAGTCTATTTTTACAGTTTGGGTAAATTCACAATTATTAGTCATAATCAAGCATCCACTTTTGCTCTGACATATAGATGCTGGCAGCCATATAGACTCTTCCTACCAACACTATATACTGAAGTGCTAAAAAATACAAGCCATAAGTGGAAGCGGTCAGTCTCATTTCAGTCTCATCCACACTTGTGCAGTTCATGTGGTAGTGCTCAGAATCAATGGCTGATCGACCTCTCTACTACTATACCAAACTCTTCACTTCATAACAGTTAAAAGCAGAAGTGTGTGTCATACCCTCTCGTAGAGATGTGGACTTGAGGGGAAGAAGGGTTCTCAGATTTTCTGCATGAAAGGCTTTTATTTTCCACTGGTTCTTTATTGCCCTATGCTGTTGGGAAGCAAGTTCTTTCCTAGCTCTTAGGAATAATTTACTTAGTTCTGTGGGGTTTTAAGTCTTTTGGACAATGACAAACTTTAGCATAACGTACCTCTGAGAAACTCTTAAGGATAATTTTGAAAAAAAGTCTCTCATGATACTAGGCTATTTTATATATCCTTTTGAGTGTCTTTTTAAAATAAAAGCTACACAAAATTATAACTTCTGTACAAAACTATTCCTTTATCATTTTATCCCTTTCCTCCCACACAAGAAAATACCTCAGTCCTTTTAATTTCAGCACAAGAATAGGGAAAAGTAAGATGCAAAGGTGCATCTGAGTTATTGTATTTCTTCCAGGATGCTGAATGCTGTCTTCAGTCCTGACACAGAGAGTACTTACTAGTACTTCCAATCTTTGGGCAATTCTGCTAGTTCATTCTTCACTGTTAAGATCACCTTTTGCTGCAAATATTGTTTCAGAACTAGCACTCCCGATAGAAGAGATTAAATTTATTTTATTTGTTGCAGGGTGGCATTTCTTTTGAGCAGTTTCTCAGTAAGATGACTGCATTTACTCCCTGCTCCCAGCCTCTGAACAAAACAGCCCATGCAGCAATTGCACCACCTGATGGAGCTATTAGTGGAATCTCAATTATCCTGCAGATTTTTCCCAACAGCAGGTCAGAACTTACGTCCAGTTATTAGCCGAGCTAACATGGTTTCAGATCATTTTTGAGCTAAACTCAATTTAAGAATAGAAGTGTACGTACAGAATAGCATGTATTAGATATGGCTTATATTCTTCATGTCCTGCTTGTCATTACAGCTGGTAATCAATTAACATGAATTTTAAGCACAGCACATATGCTCTGCCACATGAAAAGATGCAGTATGGAAGCTCTCTGTATTAAGGCATACACAATACAAGACAAAACAAGACAATACCATGATCTGCATGTAAAAAGCAGAAATCAAGAACACACGTTTAATATCCTATTTATGAATAAGTTCATGTGATTTTAAGCCAATTTTTCCAGATCTATGTGTTCATCAAACTGTTCATCTGCTCTTCCCTCGTGCAAACCAAGTCTGTTTCTGATATCAAAGACAAAGAACAAAAAGCCATATAACTGAAGTCACAGCAGACAAGCACTCCTGGCTAGCTGTATTGTTCTGTTAAAAACAAGCATTAACATTTTGAAGTACTATGGACCCAGACATATCTTGCTTATCTATTTCCTCAGTAAATTAAGCAAAATTAAATTAGATCCTTGGACTGTAACCTCACCACTAACTAAGAATTAAATCAACTATCCAATGTTAGCAGTATGGCGAGCGATCTCCTGAATCTGAAACAACTTACACCAAAATCCAAAATCTAGGACGGGGCAGGATAAAAATTGCTATTTTCTGACAAAAGCAAAGAACTTAATCCAAAGGTGACTGTACCACAGCCAGCATTAGTCACACAGAATGGTCAGGAGTGCACGGGACCTCTAGAGATCATCCAGTCCAACCCCCTCCTAGAGCAGTTTCTCCTACATCAGGTTGCACGGTCGCATCCAGGCAGGTTTTGAATGTTTCCAGAGGAGACTCCACAGCCTCTCTGGGCAGCCTGTGCCAGGGTCTGTCACACCCAAAGTAAAGCAGCTTTGCCTTGTATTCAGAAGGAACTTCTTGTTTCTCAGTTTGTGCCTGTTACCCCTTGTCCTGTCACTGGGGTAAAAGAGCCTGGTCCCATGCTCCTGACAATCACCCTTAAGATATTTCTAACATTGATAAGAACCCCTCTCAGTCTTCTCTTCTCCAGGCTAACACATTACAGGACAGCCACATTTGCAAGATTCAGTTAAAATAAAATGTATTTACATCAGAAACTTCAGTTATTTTACCTAAGTCATTTAGGATCCTTCCATAACTAGCTGTTATCAGTTGCCATTCAGATTCACTGCCAGACACCACAATTGTCAAAGACTGGGAGCAAGTATCCAATTCTTTCCTTCTACCTAAATCTGTTTGTTCTGTAGGCAACTTGCAAGTGCTTTTCTGGATGAAAAATTACTGAATATGACCTTGAGTACTACTTCATATTTTTAATACTGATTTGTAAAATGTTGAGAACTACCTGTGACTACTGTTGTAAAATTAATTTTCTTGCTTCAGGATGTTTTTTTTCCAGCATAGGTGAACTACAGTAGCATTCAGGAACCACATTCAACTTTATTTAAAATGTTCTTTCCATCAAATTCATGTACTAAGAATTGACCTTGTTATTGTTTCTATTTTTCCCTATAGAGAAGGGCAGACCACTATAAAAGTGTCAGAATTCTGGAATGAACTGCTGGTGCTGGAGCCTCTGAGGATCAGCTTAACTTCATAAAAATTACTTTCAATCCTGAATTTAGGACCTAAGTTTGAAGGTCAGAGCTGGAATTTTAACTACAAAACCTCTGGGATTTGGTCCCTGAAGCTACAGAGAGTGGTAACCCTGACTCATTAATTGATAGTCCACATCTGCATTTTTAATTATGCTTATTTTTTCTTTATATCATTCTTCCTCTTTCACATTTTGTGACTGGTTGAACTGGCTGGAAACTGAAAAAAACATCTGCTTTCTTACTAATGAAAATTCAGAACTTACTGGCACTTTTTTAAAACCTTGCGATCACTAAACCACTTGGCTAGAAGGATCATATAAAGGAAAAAAACTCCCATTGCTATTTTTAAAGACCTCTCTAAAAAACTGAGCAAACAAACAAATAAAAAAATAGTTTGGCTAATGAAGATCAAAAAAACACTTATAGCAGGAAAGGAGCCAAGACAATGTGCATGACTGGTAAACAAACTTCTCTGTAGAAACCCTCTAAGAACATGTTCAATAGGACTTACCATTTTTAGATAAACAGAGAAGCTGAGACATTCTAAGCCTGTTAAATGTCACCTCTTCTCCAGAAGATGGAGCATCATGCTAAAATACCAAGTGAACTTCAGAAAGTATAGCATTATCCTGTAGATTTGCCTGTTCCACTTCTGCAGAAGTGAACAAGGCCTAAGGGGCAAACACACCACCTCAGTGTGCTGGGAGAAAAGTCAAGGGCCTGGCAGTGCTCATGCTGGTCTGAGCCTGCTGTCACACCTTGTCCTCCCGGTCAGCTTCTGACACTGTGGAATGGCAGAGTTCTGGGCCAAACTTCCTTCTTCTCTGGGTCTTCCCTGAGCTGCCCCAGCAGCTGCTGCCTAGACACACGGATATGATCACTCTAGAGTGTAATGAAGCATCTCCAGTGAGAACTTCAACTACTCTTATCATCTCTGCAGAGCTGCTGTGGTCAGATTCAGAACCTAATGGTCTCATCAGGCTTCAAAATTCATTTGGAGCTGAGCTTCTGGTTTTCTTTACTTTGAAAGGAATCTAATTTATACATGCAAACTACCTCCAGAACTGAACCAACACGAACTAAATTGAAATAATCAGGGTATTCCCTTCAAAATTGCACTACTGCTCTGAACTTAATTGCTAATGCGGACACAAGCCAAAGCCTAAGTCAAAGAAGGTACACTGAGGAGACACAAGTACTCTCACTTCCCTCCAGAGGACAGAGAAGAAGAAATGACTGCATAACAGAGTAAGATGAGAAGCCAATGCAACTCAACTGGTATGTGCTTACAAAACTTCTAATTTAAAACAAAATCTTCAAAACAGCCACTCAAACAATGTATTCAATGTAATACAGTGAATTACACAAGTTTATCATGCATTGGGCACAACACAAATGTAATACAGCATATGAGGTTGCTAGTATACAAGCTTGTATACTTAGTATACTTAGAAAGAAACAAGTTCCGAAAGCAGCAACTTGAATATTCCTCCCTGTTCTATTTAAATTTGTAAATCAAAATAGCAAGTAAGTTTTAGTTCAGTCTGGAGGGAAAAAAACAACATAGGCTGTGCCTTGCAGAACAAATTTTAGCAAGATGAAGTTTATTTTGCAAGACTAGTAGTAATATTAAAAACTGGCAGGTGTTCAAAGCCCAGACTTTGATTTCCTAGTTAGCCTATCATATACCTAAACTGAACAAGTCCCAATACTAGCTTGTCATCTTAGCAGGCAGAGTTACTTTTCCACTGCTTACAAATCCTTTCTAAAGACATTTTCTTCTTAGGTAGAGTTAAAACAGCTCTATTTGGTCTATTCCAGTGTTCATTCCCCGTTTGCTAAAAATGCCAACCTCTCAGCTTCCCTTCACATAGAAAAGTTGTAAATCATGTCAAGAATTATTAGGCTGAATTGGTTTAGGTTTCATGGATACAGCTTTTTTGTTTTTATTTGTAGATTCCAGCAATGTTAATCACATAGCAATTTTTGAACAAAGCACATTTACTTCTAACAAAAGTTATATGCCGAAAAAAAAAATCAAGTACACCTATATGGTCTTAGTCCACAGAAACACACTTTGGTATATGAGCCTGAAAAGGCTCAAGACCATATGTAAAAATGCTGATATTAACTGTTTGCTGTATAATCCTAGTAAGAAACAGTCATTGCATGAAAAGAACAAGACTATTTAATTGTTTTACTTATTTTATATTGAGCCTGAATGTAAAACCTAGTGTCTAAATTCTAACAACTTGATGAAGAAGGAAGGGAATATAGGAACACAAAGAAACTGTGGGATGGGTACTAAATATATTCTAAGCTAAAATCCAGACAGCCTGAAAATAATTTCTCTTATTATCTGGAGATATCATGACATCCCAGATATACGTAGTTCTCTAATCATTTGCTCATCCAGCTGACTGATAACCTATTTGTCTAAGGAACTTCTAGACCTTTACTATACCTAACAGAGGAGAAACAATGCACTTTTTTGTAGTTATTTTTATTTTATAACTATTTTTTTATACAGGAATAGCCAAGCTAAAGTCACATGGGTTTCTCTGTATGTGGGGATTTTGTTTAATAGTCACTGAGGAAAAATATGTGATATTTTATGCTCTAAAGGCAGTTCCCTGGGAAATAAGAATTGCCCTGTAATATTGTAGTCTGAACAATGACAGAGCAACTAAAGAAACTGGAAACATAATAAATCATTTTGATTAATGAAAATCACACATGTTAATAGACCTTTCAGAGAAAAATAAAAATAAACCCCAACCTCCTCTGTACTTCTAACTGTGAGTTTGTGACTAAACCCAGCAAGACAAAAGATTGTAACTTAACAAAGGTCATCCATCATTCCTCTGTGCTGTTACTTTTCACCTAAGGATAAAAGAAAAAAAAAACCTGAAACACCACCTCTGAATGCGAAATATTACACTCTTAAGTGTCCAAACAGCCTTTCATCCCAGCTGTATTCATCAATGCTACTTACAGCAGACTGCATTTGAGATTCTCAAATCATACCCAGTGCTAGGTACTGGGGCCAGCCCTGTTTAATATCTTTATCAACAATCTGAACAAGGAGATCAAGTGCCCGCTTAGTCAGTCTGCAGATGACCCCCAGCTGGGGGATGTTGATCTGCTGGAGGCAGGAGGCTCTGCAGGGGGTCTGGGCAGGCCGGGCCGAGCGGCCGAGGCCACTGAGTGAGGTTCAACAGGGCTCAGCGCCGGGCCCTGCCCGTGGGTCACACCAGCCCCGGCAGCGCCGCAGGCTGGGGCAGGGGGCTGGGAAGGTGCCCGGTGGGAAAGGGCCTGGGGGGGCTGCTCAGCATCCGGCTGGGCGTGAGCCCCCAGTGTGCCCAGGTGGCCAAGGCAGCCAGCAGCGCCCTGGCTTGTACCCGGAACAGCGTGGCCAGCAGGGCCGGGGCAGTGCCCGTCCCCCTGCGCTGGGCACTGGTGAGGCTGCACCTCGGACCCTGGGGTCAGTGTCGGGCCCCTCACGGCAGGAGGGACGCAGAGGGGCTGGAGCGTGTCCAGAGCCGGGCAGGGGGCTGGGGAAGGGGCTGGGGCACCAGCCTGGTGGGGGGCGGCTGGGGGAACTGGGGGGGTGGCCTGGAGAGGAGGGGGCTCGGGGGGACCTTATTGCTCCCTGCAGCTGCCTGGCAGGGGGTGTCGGTGGGGGGTCGGTCTCTTCTCCCAGATAACGAATGAGACCACAAGAGGAAACGGCCTCACGCTGCACCAGGGGGGGTTTAGATTGGATATTGGGGAAAATTTCTCCATGGAAAGGGCGGGGAAGCATTGGAACAGGCTTCCCGGGGAGGTGGCAGAGTCACTATCCCTGGAGGTGTTTAAAAAGCACATAGATGCGGTGTTTAGTGACATGGTTTAGAATGGACTTGGCAGTGCTGGGTTAACAGTTGGACTTGATGATCTCAAAAGTCTTTTCCAACCTAAAAGATTCTATGAGTCTATGATTTTCCTTCCAAAAAAGCTTCACAAGTTGCTTGTGAGCTAACGAAATGCTATGAATAGTTATGAATGAAAGACAAGTATGTCTCCAGGCTTACGTAGTCTCTAAATTAGCATTCATTGATAACTTTATATACATAAATATATATATGAAAATATGCATAAAATTAATGTTGCTATTGAAAATTAATTACATCATTTTAGAAAATGAAACATTCTTCAGATTTTAAAACAGCAACAGAATCTTAACCCTTAACATTCAAAAGACAGCATCAAGTGACACGTTCTTCTGAAACTTAACCCCTTCCCCTCCTTCTCCCTGCAAAAAAATATAAGAGCAGATACTAGCTTGTAAAAGTACATTTCTCAAAGTTCTGCTTCTCATAGAGTTCTAAGGAAAATGAGCCAGACCTCCTGAGCTTGGTTCTCCCAATTCCTCTCCAATACTGTCAACATAAAATCATTCAAATTAAAAGTGACAATACACCAACATCAAAATAGCTCGATGCTAGCAGAAACTCCTCTAAATTTAGTCATGCTTTTCCTCATCTTTGGAACCAGAATGATCAGGATGAACAACTTTAACAAACCAACACTTAGGTTTGCAACGTGAATTCCAGTGTGTTCAGTTCTTGTTTGGCTGCACAACTGAAGATTATCATGATCAAAAAGAAATCTACCATCCACCATAAAAAGATTAAGTATCAATTAGAGTGAAAATGCTGTTTTTCTAGATCTTTTCTATTTCTGGGTGAGCCTCTTGTCTTTAAGCAGCATTTTAGAGGTTAGAGCTAATGCTTTTACTTACTCTCAACTCCTCACACACAGTTATACAAAGGGGCATCCTCTGAAGCCTGAACAAAATCAGGGCAGAATCTTTTCTTATACGTAGGTAAAAACAATAGTACCCTTTGTTAATGCAGGTTTGAACACGGCCATCATCCCTGTTTTTTATGAAGGCTGACTGCACAGAGGACACCATCTGAAAAACTGCCATAGGGGTAAAAAATGCGCTCAAATTATTCTGCTTTCCAAATCAATTATGGCACTAACAGATTAGTTTTATGCTTTAATGCACACCATTAAAAAAATATGTCAGTATTCACGGTTTTAGACTATGTTATGCAAGTAACAAATAAACTAAAACTAGGTATCTCAGGAGCCTGTTTTCTTACTCCAATAGCAAATGCTTCAATGTAAGCAATAAATCATAAAATATTCACTGGGTTTAACACAGCAACAAAAATTCTTATAATAATTGCTAGATATCCTTTAGCTATTAGTCACCATTATTACCCTAATTTATTAAATTTAATACCTATTATATTGCAGAAATCAATGATACAGTAACATTTAACCCTCATTTCATCTATTGATAATGCTAAAATTCTAACTTTAAGAGTGGAAGCTAAAATGATTGTTATAAAAAAAAGCAGCAGAGGATGATATGTGATAGCCTGATCAGATTAGTCTGGTTACTTTTAGAAAAGACAGCCCAAAGGAAAGGCTGAAGAAGCAGCCCTTGCTCCACCTCAAATGTTTGTTGTCATTGACAAGAAAACTAAAATTGAACTTCATTGTTATAAGAAAAACAAACTGATGGTGTTTATATTGAATGGACAAGGACTAATATAGGGAAGAGACCCCTGCTTTTCTATTTCTTCAGAGCTGGCCTACAATATTAATCATACTTCCTTCAGTCACTAAATTTTACCTCAGGAAAAAACTAAGAACCCTGAGCTCTAGATTCCTTTCACAGATGGTCTTTCTGTTCAGTACCAGGAGGTCCCTGATTTTTCCTGTCTTCCAAATGGGAAAAGCTTGATGCTATACCCTGAGGAACACCCAACTGGCATACAACAGCACTGCTGCTGAAAAAAACAGTTCAGTATGACCTGTTATCCATGGAAACAAATACCAACAATACTAGGAGGAAACAAATGGGTTTATATATTTAAACATTGACAAAGCAACCTTCAGACTTTAAAATTCAGCTTTTATGAAAAAAATAAATGTTTATATTTTCATATTTTAAAATACATTTCATAGTATTTTTCGCTTGTTGAATACATCTTCATGTAATGAAGGTAGGAGCAGGTTGCAGAGATGTGTTCTTTTACCTTGGTATTTCACACAGCAGAATTTTCCACACCTGGAACCAGCTTAAGACAGCTGGACCTTTGCCACAGCAATTCACCTTCTCCTGAGAGAAGCACCCTGAGTCTGACATCCCAGAGTCTGCACTCACTCAAGCAGACAACAAGGGGCTACAGTCTGTGAAAACTTCCAGGAGTTTCTCTTCCCTGAAGCCAATCAGCAAATTCTTTCAGCCTGCACCCGTGGGGACTTCCAAGTATCTTCCAAGACGCTGAACAAATCCTTCCCAAAACTCCCTCCTCTGCACCCCTTTTAACATGGTCTGGCTTGCAATTTCTCAAAAGGTGGAAGCAAAAATCAGAGAGGCATGAAACTACTTGAGCTGGAAGGAACCTCTGTTCAAGTGGGAACTCCCACTCAAAGTGGGTCCAGCAAGATCAGGTTGTTCAGGGCTGTGTCAAACAAACCCATTTTCCTCAGCCTCTCCTTGTACATCATATGCTCCAGCCCCATAATCATCTTGGCAGCCCTTTGCAGGACTCGTCAATCTCTTTCTTGCACTGGGAAGCCCAAACTGGGCATAGTACTCCAGATGCAGTACAAAGTGCCAAAGAGAAGACAGGAATCACTAGCGTCCATCCACTGGCTACGTTCTTGCTAACACAGCCCAACATGTGATAAACCTCCTTTGCTGTATGGGCACACTGCTGACTTGTGTTCAACTTACCCAGCATGACCCCAATTTCTGCAAAATTTCTAAGCCTAGGAAGTCAGCATATCTTTGCACAACTCTGGACTCCTCACTGAGATAAACATATTGAATAGTAGGTGAAGTCCAAACCTTGAAAGCTGATGTGTACTGCCACTTAAAAGAACAGCAAATACATCAAAGCTAATATGAAGTATCTCTGCATATTAAGGGAAAGGCTGAAGCAATGAGAAGATCAGGCAGTCTTAATTTACCAGGTAAGGGGTGGAGTAAGTGTCTTAAAAACAAGACTCTCCTGCATACAAGGAAAGAGATGTATTTACCACAGTGAGCTGCACAGGACAAACGTTAGGCCTGTCTTGGTCACAGGAGTTTGTTCATGGGGTAGGATTTGCCAATTTGCTGTGCTGGAATAAAGAAATGCCCAACTTGAACTGAAAATCAGTATACAAAAATTGCATATATTCATTTCTATGGAGCAATAAACATTATTTCAGAAAGGAAGCATAGAAAGTATATAAAAAATGTATTTTGATTTGTCATAGACAGCAAGAAAAACACACTCCTTCGCGTCCACTTCAGCTTTCCAGTAATCTCATTTCTAGTAAGACAATGACCAGGGAAGGAAATCACTCCCACCGCTGCGGTTTGTCATGAGCGATATCCCCCAGCTCCACCGTAGTGCCGAGTGCCTCGGAGAGCTCCCCTCACGGCGGGAGCCGGCCCGGCCGCCGCTGCCACCCCCGGCCGGCGGAGCTCGGGGTGCCCGCTGGGGACGGGCCCCGGGGCACACGCACCCCGCCGGGCACTCGCACCCCGCCGCCCCCCCCGCACGCACCTCGCTGGCCAGGACCGGCCGCCAACAGGTGCCAGGAGGCGCCACTTCGCTCCCGGTTTGGGACGCGGTGGAGCAGGCGTTCACCTTCCGGTGAATCATTAAAATGCACCGCCATCTCAATAATCAGTTCTTACAGGTAAGAAGTGGCGTCTGCGGCTACATGACGCCCGGATTCGTCACCAGCGGCTGCCGGGGTGCCGGGCGCACCGCCGGACCGCGGCGGGGGCGGGAGCGGCTCCTCGCGCGGCCCCTCAGGGCGGGCGCCCCTCGCGCTGCAGCGGCCGCGCGGCGCCGGTTTGGCGCCTCAGGGCTGCGCGCGGGGCGCCCCCTCCCCCCCGCAGCAGGGCAGGCGCGGAGCGGGCACGGGCGGGCGCGGAGCGGGCGCGGGACGGGCGCGGGGCGGGCGCGGAGCGGGCGCGGGACGGGCGCGGGCGCGGGGCGGGCGGGCTCCTCGCCGCTTCCCCTCCTGCTGCCCGCGGACGGCGCCTGGCACCGGCCGTTCCCCCGCCGGCGGCTGCCGGGGCGGCGCGGGGCTGAGCGGCAGCTCGAGGCGGCGCCGTTTGTCCGACGGGTGAGGGGCTGCGGCGGCCCCAGCGGGCTTCATCGGGCCGCCAGGGCCGGGGTAGCGGGGCAGAGCGAGCCTGCGTTCTCCTCGCACCCCCGGGGGCCGGCGCTGTCCCCAGCACCGCGGGGCAGCGCTTGCGGGGCAGCGCCTGCAGGCGGCTCCGGGCTTGGCCCTCCCTCCCCCGACCTGCCTCTCTGCCGCCCTCCCCCCGCCTGCCTGCCGCTCGGCCCGGGCAGGGGGAAGGGGCAGCCAGCCGCGGCGCCTGGGCCCAGGAGGGATTTTGGCAGCTGCCGGGTCCTGCCGAGACGCTGGGGCAGGGCGCCGAGGCCAGTGAGAGATGGCGAGCACAAGCAGGGCGAAGGACCATGGTTTGCCACTTGATGGTGAGCTATGACCCATGCTGTCAAAAAAGATTATGGCATGGGTTCTAATTTAGACCAGGTTTTTATACATATATTTATATATTTTTTTTAATTTATATAAGCTTTTGTGAATACCCAGAAGTTTGTAACAAATGCCCAAAGTGGATGTGGTCACATTGGCATGAGGGCCCGTAGCTATTTCTGCATGGAAGGTGAATAATGTTCCAGTATGTAAGTGTTCTGTCATTTTTCATAAACAAATACACCACCTGTAACTGAAATAGGTGTCTTTAGATGTGAATTTCAGATGCAAGTTGAGGTGATGAGTCTCTTCTCTGGCCACTGGAAACACAGTGAAATTGGTGACAGCAGCGTGGGGGAAAAGTTGTCAAAGGGAAAACCATGCAATCCACTTCGTTTGATTTTCTTTATCAGCAGCTATGGTACTTGCATCATAGGCTGAACAAGCAATCTAAGATGATTTTAGTAAAATCATTACCAATGATTTTAGTAAAATCTTGCTGGCTGTATAGCAGAAAGAAAACAAAGGAAGGAGCACAGGGGGAGCAAGACTAGGGAGTTGGCTGAAATGCTGTGACCTTGGTTGCAGTTGTAGAAAAAGTGTGTTAACGTGATTGGTTTGGCTTATCTGTCTTCCATTTCCCAAACCGTGATTTACTTTGCATTGTTCGTACCATACTCATAAGGGTTTCTTCACAGGCCTGTTCTAAACAGTATCAATATAGACTGTATGGAACAGGACTTAAGCATATAGAACAGAATCATAGAAGAATTCATATTGGAATGGCCTCAGGAGGTCATCTAGTCCAAAATCCTCCTCACAAACTCCTTGGTATGGGACATGCAAGCCTTCTGACACATTGACTCCATGTTGCCATCTCTGCAAAGATCGTAAGTGAACTGATCTTCCCCCAAAAATGTACTGCATGGTGTCTGGAAAAGAGCTCAATCAACTTGTTTTGCAGTGTAGGTGTAAGATTCTTCCTTGACTGCGAAGTATTACCTCATTAAAATCCCTAGAGAATAATTGCCTCAATGTCTTTTTTCATTTAAAAAAAAAAAGGGGGGGGGGGGTAGGAGGAGAGACGTTTCATTTGCTGGTAGTAAGGAACAGTGTTTCTAAAAAAATGATGGTTCTGACATGTCTCTGAGGCCAGCTTCTCAGCTGATAAGGCTTAAAGAATCCTTAATCCCAGGAAGGGGTTTTCTGTGATATGTCAAAAAGCTCTTAGGTAAAAGGGGAATGAGAGGTACTGGCCCAGAATCGGGTAGGATAAGCCTTCAGGCACATCTCAATGTTATTTCAGCAGAAAAAGCATTGTCGTCTTTTATTTGCTCGTCTCAAAGTAGAGAGCTTTGTTGTCTCAAGTAGACAACAAAGTGTTGTCACTGGAAAAAAAAAAAAAAGAGGGTAAAATAGCTCTCAACAAGTATGTTTAATATAAAGTTTAGTAGTGAGAAAATTAATAGCAGCAATCTGATCTTGTTTCTGTCCCTCCCTTCTCTCTCTCCATGCTTTTGCCTGACTTTTTGGTTTCTGTTTCATTTTGCACAAAATAATGTCCTAACACTACTTGAAGATCAAACTGCTGCAGAATATTTAAGGAGGAACATCATTGATTTGAATGATACAGCTCCTCTTTTTACTGGTCTCAGCTGTAATTATTTATACTGTAATGTAGAAAGAAGTCTGAAAGATTGATGGTGGGTGTTAGGACGTTTTTTTCCCTTTTTCCTCAGGGGGCACTCCGCGGAAGAGGGTAAGCTCAGCAAGGAAAGAAAACAGCCCGTGTAAATCTATTAAGATTTCTGATGAAACCAAGAAACAGAGTATTTGCACAATGTCAAAAAACGAAGACAGTCTTTTGGGAAAGGTAATGTGCAATAATTTGACTGTTCGAATTGTTGTTTTACATGTGTTTTAAAAGAGATGGGACCACCCTGTTTATAACAAGGTATATTTGTGGGGAGGACTGATGATTTAGATTAGCAACCTTGGTAACTCTCTGAGGAGAATACAAATGGGTACTTGGAGGGGAGAAAATATTGATGTTATCTTGAATGCATTTCCTACTTATCCAAAATTTAAAATATTTTGATTGCTATGTAAGACAAAATGTACAAATGAATGCATCCATTTCTTGCATGTTTTAAGTGAAGTAACATTTGCTTTGTGAATGGGTCTGACTACAACTTTTTGAAAGTCTGTCAGCCTGCTAGTGTGCTCCTGCATTTGATAATTTGCTTTAGACAATATGGACTCACATTCCTTCCAGTAGACAGAAACAGGACAAATTACTCAGAGGGATAATGATTTCTTTCTCCATTTGTGGAGAATATCTGAAAATTCTCCTTTAATTCCTTTCCACTTGAAGCAAATATTTCTATATCAGCCGCTCTGTTTGAGACCTAGATTAAGGAGCATAGTGTCTAAAATGGATTGGAGAACACTGAACCCTTTATGCAGATTCAGTTAAGGGAAAAACTGCCACTTATATTCAGTTGGTCCTGAACAAATTTCTAAGGCAAAGAACTAACATTTAAACACTGATCAGCTGTCTTGAAGTTGCTGTAATACTCCCACTGTGTTCAGTGGAAAGCACAATTTTATTATTTTCTGGGGATCTTTGTGAACTGTATTGTCACATGGAAAAAAAAATATGTGACTTAAAGTCCAATAGTTCAACTATGTTATACTGGTTAGAGCATTGTTATGACTGCTGTATGTCACTGAAGCGTTTGAATTCCAGCACTTTTTTCCGTGCAAATGAAATTGAACGTTCAGTCTGGTGAGTTTCAGCGTGTTATCCCTGTGATTCCAGCAATCTGTCTGTGATGACACCGAGGTACTTCTGGGTAGAAAGGTGGGAGGAAAGTACTGAGGGGCTGTGGACACAGAACTTAGGTAATGTTTGGTGCTAGTAGAAAAGGGTAAGAGGCCAGACAGGTGAAAAATTAGACGTTCTGGCAATCAGCAGGATTTGAAAGAAGTATTTGTGCACACACAGACACGCACATGAGAATGCAGGTGCTACAGAATTCATTGATTTCATGTCAGAAGTCTTTGGGAGAAGGGGAATTTGAGAGATACTTAGCCCATTTGACAGCTGCTTCTGCTAGTACAAAGATTCCTCCTGTCTGCATTAGAACTGGAAAGACTGACAAATGTAGGAGGATATCTGAAGGAGGGAAAAGAGGGAGAAAGAACAGCTGTATAGGAAAACTATAGTTAGTTCTCAACTTATGGCTGCAGTAAATGAGCATCAAAGAGTGAAAGATCTGATCCTATGAATGTCATCAGCATAAGTATTTTTCATATTTAGCAGTATTGTAACACATCAGTATCTGTTATTCATCAATATATGTCTTTGACAGAGACATTTCTCTTTAAAACTGGGGCCCAAGACAATACTTTGTTTAAGGCAGTAAGATTGAAAGTATTTTAAAAGCCTCAACATTTTAGCAATTATCAGGTGTAATAGGAAATAAATATTTTAATTAAGAGACCTAAAGAACCTAAACACTTTCTTTGCGCCTTTTTTTTTTTTCTTTTGAAGATGGAACTATTGTATTGTTGCAGAAAAGCAGAAGCAATTCAGTAAAATCCTTGAATGAAAGGCCCGAGTTTGGCAATTTTATCACAGAGACAGAAAATAAGTACTTCATGTAGAGAATACTGATCAGGAATTTGTATGTTTTTAAATGGAAACTTTTTTACTCCTAGGAAATCCATTACTTGATTATAAAATCTTAATTTTCCTGACATTAAGATGCACTCTCAGTCCTGCTTATATAGACATTTTTCCCTTGTTGTTGGTATCCAGACCTGTTCTGATGTGTAAAATCAACAAGTAATTTTAATATAAGTAATTTAAAATATTTATAATTTATTTAAAATTTAATTATTCATGTTTATATAGTCATTAAGAATAGTTTTATTTCTCCGGATAACAAGCTTCACTTGCTCATGAGTATTCTGCTTGAAAGCAGAGATCTTGCTTCTCAGCAATTTTTGATCATCAGTCCTGTAGCCAGTAAAATCCTAAATTTTGTATGTAGAGAAATCTTAAACATTTTTTAAAGTTTAAAGCTATATCAGTGCACTGGAAGTGATTAATATAAACATATTAATTTTACCTCTTTAAATTTTAGAAGGTAGGTATGTTTTGACATGTCCTTTATGCAAAGTGAGTTAAGTCCAATGGAGAGTACCAAGGTACAATATTCAATGTTTTTTACCTGCCAGAAATGCCATATAAACAATGGAAAGGAAATGGCTCTACTCTCCTGAGACATAGATAAATTTTAAATTGAGCAGTATTTGTATAGTCATTTTTAGATTTTTTTTATTTGAAACACAGCTTTTCTTTATTATAGATCAAACTTATGATTGGTGAGCGGATGGATATTTTAAATAATTACTTCTTTAATGAAAAACTGGAAAGTTTAAATAGAAGAGTGGAACAAGTACAATGCAAAAACAAACATGAAGAAATAGCTAAAACATTCTTAGTAAGTTTCTTTGCCTGTGAATATTTTGCATGTGTATCACATCTGACTATTATGCTACATTAGAGAAAGTTCCCAAAAATATGTAATCTTTTCATCTTGTGTAACATAAAGATAAGTTAATAATTCTGATTTTTAGCCTTTGTTGATTGCAATTGTTTCACTGTCTACTTTTCATATGATAATAATTTATAACTTATTTATTTCAGGTGAACTCTGTTTCTTAACCTGTGCTGTGTTTCTTTTCTGTTGCAGAAGAAAGTATCAAAACTTGAGAGACGTATTAATGCTCTTACAGCATTTCAGGAGAAAATGTTCTCCAAAAAGGCTGTTCATCAGGTATGATACAGATGCTTATGCTAATATAGGCACTAATGCCTAGTTGTAAAGTAATAGATAACTGTGGATGTTTATACTGAAACCTGGTGACTGTGAAAGCTATGTTGCTGTTGCTTGCATTAACAGAAAAAAAGTCTATGAAGAGCTCTTAAGTTGGCTGATCTTTTGAGAATTAGTTTATTTTCAGTTTTAGAATACAATGAAGTTCTTTTCAGTCATCATTATTGAATAAGCTCACAACAGAGCTTAGACACTATATGTGTTGACAACTTTTGCTTTGATCCTATCCTACTGGAGAGCCACTGGAATTTCTCTAGTGAAGGGTCACACCTCTTCATTACAGAGTTAAAGCTTCTTACAGCATACTTACTTTTTCAAGTTATCTTTCATCAGCCATTTAGCTGTAGTCCACCAGTTGTATTAAGGGCCATGAAATGCAAGTTGAGAACCAATTCTCTCGGCAATGAAAGTTAAAATGAACATGTTAGGAACGTAGCTATTAATATATGAGGATTTTTCATGTGAGGTATTGATATATTATTAATAAAATGATAAGATTGCAAAATGTCTTTTTTTTTTTTTAAGGATATATGATTCTTATGAAGAACATGAATATTTCATGTCCTTAGCATGATTGTATTTTTTGTGCTGAAATTCTTTTAGCTAATTTTATGAGAGAAGTTCCGTGAACTGTCAGCCTCCTGTTTCATGTGGACAGTATATTTAATTAAAAAAAACCTCACTTACTTTTACAGAAATAAGCTTGTTTAAAAGAAGTCTTTGGAGTCTAAGTCTTTTTCACATCTAAAAATATAAAAGAATTGCATGTAACAAACATAAAATTTGTCTTTTTGTTAAAGGCTATCATATGTTTTACAGCATTAGTTTCGTATCTTCATCTTTTCTCAAAAACTTTTCCCAAAAACAAAGCATAAAAAAGGATAAGGTCAAGTAAGATGCTTATAAGCCTCAAAATTTAAGTAAGTGTTTGGGGTTTTTAAAAACAAGTTGAGCTTCAAGGAAAAAAAAAATGCTTTGGTGTTACTGTGTATTTAACGTGATTTTTCTTCTGTTGTGTTTAAGTACACCTTGATTACTTTAGCACTTTTTGCAAATATGACTAGGCTTTTACTGTAGGTTTTATGACAATGTAATATTTGTTTCCTCCTTTGTCAGACAGTGCTTCCAAGTGCAGACCATCAAAATACAGTAGTAAACCAGTTTGGACCCTCTGCTTTCTGTCCTGATATCATAAATATACCAAGTTCTTCAAATACACTTCTGTTATCACCTTACTCTGGTTTCACTTTAGCACATGTCTTAGACTATACAGGGTATGTATCTATAGAGTTGAATAGTAGAATCTAGTTAATGTCCTTATATTGCTTTAAAGCATTTATGAGAAAATTTACTTTTCCTCTCAACTTTTTTATTGGCTGATAAATTTTAATAGTTGGATTTAAACAATGTTATCATTAGGTGTCCACTGCGGTTGCAGTATCTCCAGCTTACCCATTGCGGTTGAAGCCAGGTGATCAGCCCTAAGTGCTTCGTGGGCTGTTTGGCCACTGATTTCTTACTGAATGACAGGAAATGCAGTGGAAAGTTTGGAGATCAGGTGTCCACTTTTTCTTTTTCCTCTCTGTTATCCAATGGGATTTTTCTGCACCAGCTAGTAAGAAGATAATAAGTTACTTTGGCCTCTTTATAGACAAAACCAAAATAACTGGGTTTATAACAAAAAAGTTACTTCTTGTGCATAGGCTCATTTTTATTTCCTTAAACAGATACTTCATGTACTGCCTTCTTTTCCTTATATTTTCCACTTATTCTCTAGTGCCAGGAGAGATCTGATCAGACCCTTGGTTACTGCTGTGATCTCGTAAGTAAACAGCTGCAAGATGATGTAAAACAAAGACATCATTAATACTGTAAAAAAATGAAAGACAGGTTACCACAGAACTTCTTTCCTGAGGAAATTTTGTAAGCAAGCAGGAATCAGTTCTACTCTGATTTTTCTGTGTCTGAATTTTACTACCATTTATCAAATATTTTTTGTCCCAAATCAGAAATGCAAAAAAAGAATTTAAAGTGCACAGTCAAGGTCAGTACTGAAAAAAATACTGTGCAAGCTGCAGGAATCCTTGTTTAGTTGGAATCTGGCCTTCAAGCTTGTGAAGAAGCCACTTATCTGCTACCTGATCTTGTTTTGTTGCTTTATTTAATCTGGCAATTAATCCACTGCATGCTGTGTTACTGGAATAATATGAAATCTTATTTCTGATTACAGTCCACCTGCCATTTTTAATTTAATGCTCCCTTCTCATGGTAGTTTCAAGATTTTCTGAGTGTTTACAGTCCCTTCCAACCCTGACCACTCTGTGATTCTGTATGTATTACTGCATATAATCTGCCAATTATTTGTCTGCTGTTTGCAAAAAGCAATGATTTATGAATGTGCAACTGTGTGATATGGGACTGGAAAAATATGACAGTATGGTCTATATGTCTGTATGGGTAAAATTTCTTTTAGCATAGGATCCTGCATGGCTGATACTTGCACGGCTGACACCAGGTTTATGTCTTCAGCCTTTGGGTTTCATTGTGAAGTCAAATTTACATTGCTCAAAGCATGCATGAGGTTTCTTAGCTTGCTTTGGAAGGTAGTAGTCAGCATTATTTTTCAGTACATTCACTTCAAGTTGCATTTTTAAACTTTATTTTACAGAAAAAAATATTAATGTGGTTTTTGGCTTCTGAATATCCAAATTAATCTTTGCTTATGGCAAAAATGAAATCAGTAAAGAAGATTTGTTGGTTTATAATTGCATAGGAATAAGATCCAAAACATTAACTTGACACAGCTGGAGTAGTTTGGTTATATTGTTACCAGCAGTTAAAACCAGGGTATCCAGAGGAAAGAAGGTAAAAGCTGGCATTTGTGTGGTTGCAACAATCACAAAGTGTGGCTAGGATTCCCTTGTTTCTTACGGAGAAATCTGCAGGGAATCGACTGTGTTAAATGGCTGTTCTTTTGATCAAAACCCAATGCAGTAGATCTACTGCTTCTGGGTACTTAGCATTTCCTCCACTTACACGATGTCCTGGTGGCTGGCACCAGGCAAGCCCAGACAAGTGTCCCACGATACAAGCAGTGCAATTGGCAAACAAATACCCCCTTAGTCGATTTTATCTTTTTCTCAGAGTAAATTGCACTTCATATGTTTCTAGACCCACTAATCTTAGACAGATGTTTTACACCCTCAGATCAACTGGATTATTTTAGACATATACAAAGTCTGCAGGAAGTAATTTACCATCCACACTGTAAAATGAACCTCTCAGCCGGTATACATTTCAGCATGCCTAACGGCATCTACTGATATTTTTGAGTATTAAGTGACCCCAGGTCTGAGACAACAGAACGTACCCCAGTAGATCTCACAACGTACTGCACTAATGCCATTTGTTATGCAGTCTGAGATGATGAAATTGCCAGGTTTTGGGTAATGTGAGTAACTGGTTGTTTAGAGAGCACAGAAATGTAGTACAATTAATGTGTGCCCTGTTTTCATAAAGCAAACAGAATAACTTGTTTTACTAAGATGAAAGCAAATACGGTTTATTTCTATAAAAGATGTCTAGAATATGAACATTCCTGATGCATAGCAGATTCTGCTGTTAATAAATTGTAGCAATGCACAAGTTAGTACATTAAATGCATTTAATTTTTTTTTTTCTGTGCCATCATTTATTAAGTGGTTTAGTAATGTTTTTTTACTGTGCCATTATTTTGTTGTTTTAATTATGTCTTGATAAATGAATGCACCTTTTAATGGTTGATATATTTGTGTAGCTATTTTCCATGCTCTTTTTAGAAAAGAATTCATTCTTGTATATTTCAAAACAATTTTTTTCTGTTTTTTATCAGTTCTTACGAAGTCGTGCTGGTCTCCACGGAAAATGAAAATCCAGCAACTGCAAATAGTTCAGGTATTGAAATTTAATGTTGAATGCATGCTAGTGAATTTACTACAGAATATAAAAAGTACATCTAGAATATTGCCCACTACTCGTGTCTTTTCGTTTAAAAAATGTCATTAAAATCCAATTGTGATTCTGAAACGCTTTCACATGTGCCAGATCTTTGTGTGTGTGATTTTTTAATTGAAACATTAACATGCTTTCACTTTATTAAGATGTCTGCCTGTAGACTGACATTATTTTTATAATGTTTAAATTAAAACTATTAGAAGTCTAGTATGAGGTACACTAATGAAAACTTTTTTACACCCAAGCCTCTGTTTTATTATTACAACATTCTTTTCAGGGGATAGCATACAAAGACAAGGATTAATTTAAGTTTTTAAAAATCAAATTATTGTAACTTAAGATAGGTTAAAATAGTAGAAACACTACATTTTTTCTGTTAAGCTTGACTCATGTAAATATGTAGTGAGCATTCTGAGCAGCTCTTTCCTCACTGCGATAGCAGTTGCTGCTTAAAGGAAGTATCACCCTTTAATCAAGAGTAATACACAGCAGGCTGTTTGTCCTCTCTACACTTCTTTCTTCATTGCAATTGGACTAATTTACTGGGAAAAAAACTTCCAGAGAAACGCTAGCCCACAAAATCTTGAATAGCATCTCAGAATGCATGCTTTCCAACAGTGCTGCCTTCCAGAGATGTCTTTGATATTTAGAGCCCCTCTAAGCCAGTTCTGGGCAGGCTGAGCTGACATGCTAGATAGCTGCTTCTTAGAGGCAATACTGAGCATTCTTGGTGCGTCTGTCATTTGCGTAAGACTATTGTCCCATGTGTTTTGGGAGTGGGGGTCTTTAATATTCTGCTGCTCTGATAAGGGTTAAAAAGTGTGATTGCAACAGTGTAAATTAAGACTTTTAGATAAAACATGTTTACATATTTTAACCTTCTGTGAAAACTGTGTTACAGCTGTTCCAAATATTCCTAAAATGCTAACGGTACGTAGGTGCTTAGATTTGGGGTAAATATATGAACACATAATGTAGGTATGCGGACTGTCATACCTCTTGCTTTTGTTATTGTTCTATTACCTTTTTAAAGATAAACTTATAAGGAAAAGAATTGAAAAGTGATGATGGAATGTCATACTGCTTTTCCCCTTGGAAACTGAGACCTTTACTCTGGCTGATTTTCTGTGTTGACACATAATACCTATTTTATGTATTGACAATTTTTGTCAGGGACAATTTTAAGAAACAGGTAAGTAATGATGAAATCAGATGATAATTGTAAGAATTCCCTTGGTATTTCACGTGTTCTTCACTGCATTTACAGGGTGGTTTTGATGATCAATCTAAATTGGAAAACACTTAGAAGGACAAGCAAAAACCAGGGTGGGGAGATCCTAACCCATTTTAGGAATAGCAGATGTGTGGTTTGTGATGTCTGCACCCCTAATAGTTACACAGATTAAGAATGGCTTTAGAATTAAGAAGAAATACTTGTAGTCTCTATAACTACCCTTCTTTGCAAGCATGTTTGAAGATCTTCTGTTATATGCTAGTAGTCTGACTTATAAAAATAGTTTACAAACTCCTTGGCTCCTATATTTTAAGTACCTAAATGCAAGGGAAAAAGAGAAAATTTGGCATCTTCCCCTACACTGTTTGCAGGTACTCAGGTAGATTCTTATTCTTGATATGAACACGTATCAAATGAATACTTCTGGTGAAACTAGGCCTAATTTTTGGTGGGTTTGTGTTTTGTGCTAATAAAATTGACTCCTGATTCTTTGTAGTCACTACTGGTCACACTTCTTATTAGAATAATTTTAAAATCAAATTACTTGAAAAATGTAATTTGAACAAATGTTTTACTAAATCATCAAATCACAGACTGGTTTGGGTTGGAAGGGACCCTCAAGATCACCCAGTTCCAGCCCCCTGCCATGGGCAGGGACACCTCCCACCAGCCCAGGTGGCTCCCAGCCCCGTCCAGCCTGGCCTTGGACATGCCGGGGATGGGGCACCCACAGCTGCTCTGGGCAGCCTGTGCCGGCGCCTCAGCACCCTCACAGGAAGAATTTCTTCCCAATATCTCATCTAAGCAGATTTACATTAGATGCCAAGCTGTACACTGCAACTCTTTGATAATTACTGTATTGAAATTGATTATCATTTTTTGTAAGCTGCCCCATTGGTATAATGCCATTCAGCTTGTTTCACAGTTTTGGTAACAGACACATAGCTTAGAGAGAAATTTGAAAGCTGTTTTGTCAGTGGAAGAAATTTCCTGCTGTTCTGTGTGGGATGAATTATTATCCTTCTACTGTCTATATGATTGAAAGATGAAAATCTGTAGTTACAAGGATTGATGATGGCCTCATTCTGTTCAGGTTTCACTTAATGATAATCTAGCTGGACTAAACTGAAGCAATCTTACAGTTTCAAGAAATTTTCACTTGGTGGATTGTTTTGTAAAAAAGAGTCTTAGCCTGAAATTAACATCTCACAACAGGGAAAAAAACCTCAGCATGCAGAGAAAAATCAATCATATATGAAGTAAGGATTTTAACAACTCTGTCTTTTGATATAGAAAAATAATATTTAAAGCTTGCATCTTGTTTACAGGAGAACAGAAACAGAGCAGAAATACTTACGGAATGAACAGTTCCTAAAGTTGAGAGAAGAAACATCAAATGAGGTACTCATTTATTCAGCTTTTGTAGGACAGTAATTTTTAAAGTGTGGACTTGCATACTGCAGGGTGGTTTGCAACTTGATGGGTAGTTCGACCTTTTTTAAGACCTTTTCAAATGGGAAAGGAGCAGTGTTTAAGTTGGGTTTTGAAGGAGTAGGTTTCTGCTTTGCCACGAGGAGGCTCTATTGTAACAGTGCTGGAGCAGTGAAAGTTTCTGTAGGAGATACCTTCGTTAGAAATGAACACACAAAACCCCCTAACGCCAAAATCTGTTCCAGTCCTCCTTCCCCCTTTGTATTCATTTTCCTCTGCTTTGTCTCTTCCTTCCCCAGCCTCCCCCTCCAAATCTGTCATGCCTAAAAATGTGTGAAAACAGGATTTAAACTACCCTTGCTCTGTGAGTTTTTAGGTTCCAAAACAGTTTTAATTCTTCAATACAGATAATTTAAGAATTTCCTGCTGAAAATATTTTACTAAAAATAAAAAATATAAAGTAATATTAAGAAAACCCTCTCAAGAATAAGAGAATATGTCACTTTTTCTTCTTGCTGATAATATATTAAGAAGGTTGAGTCTGTGAAGCAGTGCACACGTGTTATTTTCCTACCTTTTCCTTTGTAGCAATGTGTACGTACTTGGTTTAAATGAAGTTTTCTGACCTTCAGCATTTATGACAGTAACACTTTTTTATTACTTTTTTAGAAAGAGAATTTAACTTTTTGGAGGTTTTTTGAAGGGGAAAAAGAACACCAGCTTTCTTCTCCAAGAAGCTGCAGTAAAGTAGATCAAAATCTGCACCACATGATATAGTTCAGATATTATCAGGATTGTTTCATATCTGTTGAAATTTATTATAGCAGTTGAATTTCATGAAGGCACCTGCAGTTTTACGCATCTGTGCAACGTACACCTGTTTAAAGCTAAGTAACCAAGTACATGCACAGGTTTGTGGCTTTTTGGCTAAATTTATTAAGGAGGAAAAAAACCCAGAACACAACAAAACCCCACATCTAGAAATTCAGTTAGGTTAGTGCAGTAATGATCCAAAGTAAACAAACATCACTCTAGATGTAATGGTAACCTCTTCAGAACTCCTTTTGGTAACGCACAAGATGTTGTTCTAAATTGTTATTACGAGCCTGCATCTTCTACTTTGGGGAAAATTTTACTGGACAGGTAGAAACCAATTGTCTGCAACATGCTGAGTATTAATACATGAACATCAGGTCACCTGTGACACTTCTGTTAGTTTGGAAACTCTACAGACAGTAACAATTCAGAAGTTTATGTATTTATACGAAGCAAAGTTCATATGAATAAGTAGTGTAACTGGCTAACTTGTAATCGCTGTTTAAATAACACTGGTTTTGTCTTGGTGCCTAGATTTTAAAGCAATTCCCTCACTGCCAAGGAGCCCTCCCTGCCCAGAGCTTGCTGCAGAATCCAAAGACCCTCCCCAGGGTCCTGAAATGAGAAGTGGCTTATGTGCAAAATCCCTAAGGGGCTGCACTGTCCCAGACCCTCACAGAAGTTGACCCAAGTGTGCTTCCTGGCACAGTTATCACTTACATCTGTCCTGGGAAAACCTCAATAACGCTTCTGCATCCCACTGGAAGAAAACAGGCAAAATAAAGGCTTTGCCACTTTCAGTGGCTTGCTGGTTATCACAGGTTATCATCTCAAAGCTCTGCTTTGTCATTCAATGAAAAGATGTGTGTGGATGTTACAGACCATTTTATGATATAGAATCTGTAACTTTTAAAAACTCTTTAGGAGACTCAGACTACCTTAAGTGGTCACTGTTGTTCCACTATTAAGTACAATAACAATATAGTTGTTACTTGCAGCGAGTTCCTTGTCAGAGCATTGTTTATACAGCAGACAGTGTTCATTTCCTTGTGTTTCCTACTTGTTAGTCTGTTACGAACTTCACTCCGTTAAATTCTGTAAGCTTGTTTCTACAGCCTTGAAGATGGAAGTCTTGTTTTGACAACCAATTTACTTCCACATTTCACTTTCTTTCATCTGATTAATCCAGAAAGGATTATTGCACATACAAAGAAATGAAAAATATAATAAAATCTTAAGCTTCATTACGGTCTTTATTTCAGTGGCATTGATGAACCGTTTTAGGGATCTTAGCTCTCTTCAGTGTTTGGAAAGGTAGTGGCTCGTCTTACTCCTCTTTTTTAGAAATCACAGGAAGAATTCTTTTGTTTTGTGTCTAGCTAAATGGCACAAGCTTCCACAACACTCAAGATAAGACACTACTGCTGTAGTCCCTCCCTTATTTTGAAGCCATTAAGAGCTCTTTAAAATTAATAGTTGGTATAACTCGGGTAAAAATATAGTTAATGCCTAAACAGCACAGTTTCTATCACCTACAATGTTGGTTCTTTGGGGTTTTTTTCACAAGATATCTCATAGCAAGGTAGTGCAGAACTTCATTTTATCTTGTCCTGGATGGAATACATTTAAAAAAATACATGTTTTTTGAAAAAGAAAAACTAATTGACATAAATATTCTAGATTTGTTTTCCATTATTGTTTCTTGTACTTCCTTTCAGATGCTTACTTGCTGGGTAAAAAATGTCAGGTAGATTCACAGCTGCTACTGAATATTTTAATAGTTTGGACTTTTCCCTTTTGTTCACTATAAATAGAAGGCAGAAGTTTTATGGGGCTTGTTCCTGAGGAGCTGGGGGTGTTGTTTCGGATCAATCTGTACAAACCCATCTGTGTTGTTATCATCTCAGTGCAAACCTGAAGGCTGGACCAGAGCAGATACAGAACTGGCCTGTTTTCTCACATGGTCAAGGCACTCTGCCTAATCTTAAATACACAGCTCATTCTACAAATGATGAAAAAACCCACCAACTTACAAGTAAACTACTTCTCAGAGCATCTGTGGATCTTGCATTACTCAGTAGCTATTCTTCTGACACCATACACTTAGATGCTCAATACACTAATATTTACTCTGCTTACACTGGGAAGTCTTCAACAAAGGACAAAAATAACCAGCTTGTGGTTCTAGTACAGGCAAGAAGAATTTAATTTTACCTGTTCATACAAATACTCAACTATTTCTCATCCAACATTGTGTAAGTATAGCCCAAGCTTAAAGACAAGGTCAGATTGCTAAATGTATTGAGCTTGCTATTACAGTACAAGAATTGCTTTTAACTTTATTTTCATGTACAGTTTCAGAATATAGAGAGCATAAAAAAATGGTATATTTTAAAGGCATATCAGGTAGAAAGAATATCCTAAAATATGTTTGTCCTGTTAAAACTCTAGTTCACACTGGTTTGGCATTTGTTTTCTTGGTAGACAGAACATTCCCATCTGTTCTATGTGGTACCATGTGCATGCCGCTGTTTGTACACGGTGGTGTGCGTGCTTTCCACTTTTAATTAAAGGAACAGAGCTTTTACTGTGGAATTAAGCTGTGTGTTCATGTATATATACATCTTTCTTTTAAATATTTGCTCTATAAATGACCCGAACGTTATCCAGGCAAAAAACTGAAGAAGCATTTCTTTAAGTCAGTGGCACAACAGCTTAACTTAGAATTTTACAGGACTGTCTTCTAGATATAAGATACTATTAATCTCTATTTGCTTAAGAATTTCCCTTACTACTTCATGTTTGAATAGAACTAGCAAAATGTCTAGCTAATACTCTTATCTACTTTCAACCTTAAATCTGCATCTGCTTGTTTAAGACAAATTCTGCTTGCTAGCAAAATCCAGGTTTTAAATTTGGAATGTATTCAGCAAACTGTGGAAACACTTTTTTAAAAAGTAGGGTAATAATTCTTGAAATGCAGAGCATTCCCACTAAGAGAAAAAACCTGGCAAAATATTAGCATCATGCTGGACTGGTGAGAATGCATTTTGCTCAGACTGATTTGGGGGTTTACTATGATTACAACTTCTAACGTGCTGTCCTGCTTACTCGTCTAATTTCTTAACAGTTGTGTTGGGCTTTCTTCACTCCCAAAAGACAAGTAGTACATGCCAAAGCATTTTAAGATGTTCAATGCATGGAGGGGGAACTATATGACCTATTACTCATGTTGGAGACATTTCCTATACAGCGGTGCACCTGAACTTGTACTGTGTGAGAAATCAAGGATAAATTATCTGAAGGAATGGGTCAGACCATCAGCAGATGTATAACGCAGTATCGACTTTAGTAAAGCTAAACTACTTTGTAATAACAAATTTGTTCTACATGAAGTGTAAGACCTCGTTTAAAACTATTCACTCTTTTATTGCCTGTGTATTGGGCCAGCTGTAGTGAATATACAGAAATAAATAAATGGTTAGTGCGTTTAAGAAGTCAATTCTGTATCTAAGCATCAAAGCTGCGACTAACCAGAAAAAGCCATTTCATTCGTTCTCCACACTGACCTCCCAGCTCCGACACCAGCATCAGGCAAAGCCAGTAGTGGCTGAGCAGTTAAGCCTGGTATTACAGTACAGTCTTATCTCACAAAATTATTGAAAAATAAAAATCACCAAGTCATTTTGTCCCCAAAAAAATATCCCGGAATTCGTAAGCACAGTGACTACACTCTGATTTATTTAGTAGGAGTGTTTGTTCAAGTGAAATCCACAAAGGAATTTAGAATGAATTTTTTAAAGGGCAATTTCCTAGTGGGCAGTCTCGGGGAATGCTTTTGTAAATGATGTATTAACCATGAAATCACGGTATAATAAAAGCCCTGTGTAATAAGCATGTTGAGTTTGGCTGTAAAAAACAAAATTTGGCATTGCTTGATCACTAATTTGCTTAGGAATTTGCAGATGTAGGCAAAGTAATGCTTTCCACCACCACCCCTTTTCTTCCTCCCAGAAAGACTATGCACAATGCAAAAATAAAGGGATATAGGACTTGCGTGGGATATTTCTTACTGCTCAGACTGTTCTGGTCCCACGTTGTGCAGTGGATTTGCTGGTAAATTCTCCTGCCAAAGGCTCTGTATGCTTAAATTAAATGTGAAAGGAATCAAGAGAATCACTTGCTGGAGTACAAAAAGGAGTTGTTTACTCTTGCAAAGCAAGTGGCTTTAATAAAAGCTTGATGACATGTACTGCACATTATGAAGAGCAGGACACCAGCCCTCTGCCAAAACAGGCACACCAAGTGCAGCTTTGGCTTTTACAATTGTTTGCTTTTTCACTGTGATCTGGGCCTCATTTTTCACTCCCCCATATTTAAACCCGTTCCAAAGGGATACATCTGGTCCAGGAATATAGTTAGCATACTGCTTACAAACTGATTTGCATGGGCTTTATTTGTAATCTGCTAGAGGCCAGGAACAAACTGTTAATGTCTAGTAAAGGGAAAACCATTTATGATGATGAAATATGTAAAAGAAACATCTTGGCTCTGTCCTGCTCAGACCCCTGACCTGTAGGTGCCAGGCATTCCATTAAACCTGCCGGATTTATTTTTTTTTGATTCTGTTTCATATCAAGAACACAGTACATTTTTAGAGAAACAATACCTTTACTACAAAACCATGTAAATGATTATGTACAAAATGGTTACTGGAATTTGGTTTTGTACTGTAGGGAAAGAAATAACTAGCTGCTGACATTTATTTACGCTTCCTTAATACTAGGTACATAACACCACTGATCAGAGTAAAGGCAAATGCAATCCAGGCTAAGACGAAGGAATAGCCATACTGGCCTTTAGAAACTTCAGTGCTATATTGATTGTTCTTGTGCAGCTCTTCATGCCTATCTGTGTAAATGGAAGCTGCAATCATAACACACAGACCTGGAGGAGGAAGAAAATAGTAAAGTTTAGCATCTCAAAGTATTATCAATGTACATTGCAACTATTCACTGTCTCTCTTGTGTCAGCTGCTTTCACCAATGTCCTTTTTTCTGCAGACACTCATTTTCCATCCTCAGAGTAACCCGGCAGCGTTTCAGGACACATTTTCACTTTCTTTGGAATGGACTAAATCTGAAGTGCTGCTGTTTATTTATGTCATTTGCAGCGAACACAAAATAATTCTGCACACCTGGACAGTTTTAAAGACTAACAAAAAGTTAAGGGAATACTGTTACTGCCTGTAACAATTACAGAGTTATTTAATCTGTTCAAGAAGTTCAGAATCTCAGAATCTTTCCCTTTAAAGTTTAAATGACTTTATTCTGAGCAGTGATGTCATCCATGTTTTAACTGCCTAAATAGTACAGAATAGAGAAGTTCACTGTTTAAACAAATACGAAGGATAAGCTCTGGCCTCAAGAGCCCTACAAATTTCTCATGCAGCTCATTCTTTTGGAAACGTTTTTCCCCTTCCCTTTCATACTTTAATGTAAACAACATTAAAGTCACAAGTGTTGAAAAATCACTCACATGACAGGAGCTGGATAATAGAGGTTAGCACAAATCTTTCTCCTTGCTTTAGACGGAAGAGTTGAAGAATGAAAACCAGAAATGCCACACAACAGAAAATAGTAGATAGGATCATGGTGGCCTGAACAGCCTGAATTGATTGATATTCTGCAAAAACAAAAACAGCCTTGATTAAAAATATGGTTTCTCTCTTTGCCTACTCCTGCAGAGGGGCAGAGCTATGTTATGTAAAGCAGGAGTTCAGCGGATACAGCAAACCAGCTGTGCGTGCATTGCCTAGGGTGGTTCTCCTGTGCTTCCTTGGCGTTAATACCGCCCATGGTTTAAGGATTTTTACAAGCTTTTCATAAAACTGAATAAAAATACTGAAGAAACTATTTCTCCCACACCACATCCTCTGCTACCATGAACGTACTAAGAGCACAGTGAAACTGCCAGGTGTCCCAAACGGCTTACAAAGCAGACCCGAGCCTCTCACCAGACCTGAGACAGCTCTGTCCAGGAAGATGTAACCAGACAGGATATCCACACTCGGCACAGAAGATTCCTTTGATTCAGGTTTTGCACCCTGTCAAATACTTCCCTATAACTAGGAGCTAAAGTTTCCAATTAAATTTGTAACTACATCTAGTTGCTCTGTGTAACTTTGCTGCAATGACACAGACAAGCTAAGCCACACAGGTAAGCTCCTTAGGGCACCTCTCCTCTAGCGTAGCTACACTGCAGATAGTCGGTCTGTGAGCAGCAGACACACCTGAGCTACTTATAATCTAGCTCGTTTGGGTACCTAATTTCAAGGAATGCATAGTAATACAGACATCAAATGCAAATTCATTAAACTCGTGTTAGCTTAGATATGCCTGTGCGTAATGGATCATCTCACTGCAGCACTGAAATGCCCTAAAACAACCTGATGCTTGGAAAGCAAAGTCACTTTGTGGGTACGTGGCTCTTCAAGTCATCTACCTCTTTAATATACACAAAGATAGAAAGTGTAGAAATAAAGTAAATGTAACATTTTGGAATTTTTTTATTTTTTGTAAAGCAGGAGTTTGGGCTGTGCTTTATATTAAGTCCTCTTGTATTCTGACTTTCTTCCACTTTCCCCCCTATTCTACACAGCCAGTATTTTTAGGTTCTTCTTTGAAAGTAAAAGTTAAATTCTGAGGCAAATCCTACCACTTTAGCCACACTTTTGGATAACTTCACTGGTTTTACCAGATCTGGTTTTTTAAGAATTCTTTATCACTCATTATTAGTTTGTGTTTACTCTCTTGCACTGGGTTTTCAAGTGCACTTGACAGTTTCCTCTGTCTTTCTCTAACAGAAACTGTTGGAAGAGTTTGCTTTTCCAAATGAAAAGCCAGTATTAAAGTTGCCAGAAGTCCTGAGCAGTTGCAGCATGCAGATTTTTGAACAAATGTATTATTGCCCCTGCAAATTTCATAGCAATTTCACCAGATCTCCTGCTAAAGGAACCGAGACATGGGCACAGAGAGACACTCACCCTGGAATTGGTCAGTAATAGCCACACAGGTGCTAGTATTCATGTCACAGATTCTCCAGACATCTGTAGAAAAATTATCTCCTACCCACCAGGCCTGTGAAATAAAAGTAAAGGGCTCTTACAGGGAGAAAAAAACCAAACCACAACAAAAAACACCCACAAAGCTCCTTTGTACCAGTGTATCCTGATCAGACGCATCAGCTGGAACAAATTTCTGTTCATTTTTGATACTTAACTCTCAAACTACATGTGAGATCTAATGGAATTTTGGAATGAAGGGTGTATCATTCATTATTCACCTATCACTTTCATTTTAGACCTGTGTAAAGTAGAAAAGGGAATAGATGGCAATCTTGAACACCCCAAAGCACAAGGGATTTTCCACTGTTTGGGCAGAAATTTTGGATAGTCAGTAATTACTCACTCCTTAAGATACCTAGACGAGATCTGCTTTGTTCATCCAGACCCTGCTTAGGATGCACAACTCTTTAAAGGCACAGCATTTTTAAATTTGCTGGAAATAGCAGGGTATACATCTATGAAACAGAAACCCTCTATAAATTTTCTGGTTCCTGACACTGAATTTAATCAATCCCAACTTAATGTAGCTGTGCTGTCAATGTGCAAATGCAGTATGTACTCTGTGGCATCTGACTGGAAGTGGCTAGCGACAACTTAAGAACTTTCTGTGGTATTTCTATTTTGATGTTTTAACATTTAACACAAAATGGAACTAAATGTTTGAACAGATTTTTACATTAGCCTGGGAAATGCCAAGCACTCCACATAAGTGGCATTTCCTCAGGAAACCTATTCCCATTCTGATAGCTACCCAGGCCCTTGTTTTGACTAGAGTTGGAAAAATAAGACTTTTAAATATGATTCCTAATAGTATCTGCTGTTTAAATAGGCATTCCAGAAACCTCACAGCTTACCGCGCAGCTCTGAAAACAATACTGCAGTAAAAACTATAAAATATTTTAATAGACGTAAGTGTATTAGTAAGTGTTCTAAGAAAAAGCATTACTTTCTTTGCATGCCACTCATTTGCATTTTGCAGTCCAGGTTCGGTATACTATTTTTCAGCTCTGAGCACTATTTATTTTCATGACTATAAAAAGCCTCTGAAGAAGATAAAATCTAATAGAAAGTGCTTACACAGTTTAAGTTCATAATTGTTTAAAGGTAACTAATGACACAAAGCAGAATGCATGGGGGTTTATTTCTATAATTTTTTTTTGTATGTAGCAGAACTGAACTAAGAATAAGTTGCTTTGTCCACTGACCTAGCTTTCTAAATATTCAAAAGAACAGGGTAAGACAACCTGCTTCAGTGCTCAATTAATAACCTCCTTCGACAGAACAAATCAACCAGCTGACTGAAAGATAACATCTGCGTTTGTACAATTTTGCAATAAAAAGTTATGGGTAATGTATCATTTCAGTTGGAACACAGTCTTGGAAAAGACTATGGGATTCACACCAGCTTCACTGAGTACAGTAAAGTATTTTCAGCAGACAATTCTTTTAGCCCTAAAAGCCTGCACGTACACTGAAACTCTAAGAGACAGAAAGACTCCCAGTGCACCGCTAAGAGTACCAATCATGACAGTGGACTTTTTGGAAAGAGGAAAAATCATTTAAGGGCTAGGTGTAAATCTGGGAGGTAAATTCTTTCTGGTCACAAAAACGAAAAGGAAATTTGAAAAGAGTGTAACATAAATTATTTTAAAACTTTGTGCTGAAACCGCTTCACCCAAATGGAAACTAAAAAATTCATGGTGTCTCTTTCATGATTTAAGTGAGCATCTTGGACAACCATTCCTGAGGCAAAGCATACCTTGACTGAAATTACCCCCATGCATCAGTCACGAGCTATTTGGCTTCATACATTCACCACAAAGAGACAACAGATTCCCCCCACCCTTTCCCTCATATCTAGCTGAACCAAGTATACCTCTACATACTCCCTGGCCAAGTACCTCACAGGGGAGATTAGCTGCACAACATGGGCTTATAACATGATGTCATACAAATGCATGGCATGTACTTGTATAGTCTTAATCCATGTGTACCAGCAGCATACCTATTCAAGCAAGGCATTTGTGATACAAAAAGGTATAAGGAGACCAGGATGCCTAACAAAGTTCAGTGTTTTTAATGAGCAAGTTGAAGACAACTAGGAGAAGAATACTTCCATTTTTATGAAGCAAAGAAAAAAAAATGTGTGTTTGAGAGAGAAAGAGAAGAAATTATACTTACATTGTCAATAGTTGAGATGAACAGCAGTGCTGCCGAGGTTATGTGAAACACAATAATGAAAGCCAGAAGAATCAACATCCTTGATCTGTGGAGGCTTTAGTTTGAGATAAATCTGTTAAAAATAAGAGCATATATGAACTGTCTTTAAAAGCTGTCAACAGATCAACCTGTCATTACTCTATTTCACTGTGGCTGTGAGTAGTCAAGGTCAGCGTGAGTGCATTTCACAGCGCGGTGCTGGGAGTTAGGAACACTATATGCAGTTTGAGTCCACAGCAGGCATTCTTTCTCCAGAGATAAAAGATTTCACCTAATCAGACTTCACATCAGCATAATAGCTTTCTGTTTGTTGTATGTGATACGTAACTAGCATCACTGCTTTTAAAATGAATCACAGCTTGAAATGCAGCCAAGAGGCATATTTTGCAACCTGCCAGTAGGATGGTTGCAGTGAGTAAACACACAGGAAAGTTTCTTTCTGTGTGCCTCTCCAGCAAGGATATAAAACTCCTTCTTGTTTACTTTTAGAGAAGTAGTTTTCAAATTACAGCCTCATTTGCATGTGATGCTGGAATTTCCACTGGCTATAGCAAGGTCTTGTTTCAACCATTCTTTCAAAGTAGGAAGAAATGCAGATTCCAAAACGGAGCTTGTAGAACAAAATGAAGTGCACCAAGAACTACCTCTGAGATTCAGTAACAGCTATGTTGTACCTTAGGTTTCATATAGGTTGTCCTTTGTTCATTGAGTTACAAGTTTTATCCATTGATGAATGACTTTGGGCTACCATTTTCTCCAATATATTGCTCTGACTGGTAGGGCTGAATAAACCCATTAGTCATGTAAGAATCCAGTTAGTTACTTCATGTCAGTTAATACTCTCTCTAGTCTACCTATCATCTTCATACCCTACCTAACCTATTTATTACCATTTCACATCTCAAATGAAAAAGAAAAAAATCTTATTTACAGAGGAAACACAAAGTTTATTTGAACTGAAATCCCCAGGAAATCTGTGGGCATATAACAAATAGGTTAGGGAAAACTACTGTTACTAATACACAGAAATGCACAGTTGTTGGGTATATCTATTACCTTTTTCTTCTTGTTGTGTAAAAGTGCTTGCCAATTAATATGCTATATTCTATACGAAATCTGCAGTCTTGCAGGTATTTTCTTTGCATATCACGTCCACCATTCTGTAGCATTTTCTGCATGTTATCGCTTATCAGTACATTAATGCATGTTTCTCCACTTCTGCTTTGAACACAATCTCTTATGCCAAATGATCCCATTCACATAACGGAGCAAACATCCAGAGAAAAAGGCAGTTAGGATTTTCTTTAAGACTTCTGTGATTTTTTTCATGTCTAACCCTCTCTCCCCTGCTGCCGTTTACCAGAACTACAAGCCACATGGAGAACTGAAACAGATAAAAGGACTACTTTAACAGCATTTTAAAGCAGCTCCACTGGCACTCTCATCAAGCCAAAATACAACTGCTCTGCACAACTGGGACAAAAAGGTAACAGAAAGCATATAAACACACTGAATAGAGACCAGAAGTTCCAGACTGATTCTTTGCATCTACACCACAGTATAGTGTTTCACTGCGGTACAGCGCTACAACAAACATGAAGCCAAACAGTATTAGTGTTTTTGAGAAATAAAAATTAATTGGATAACCTTATATCTGTATCTAATTGGGATGACTGTATGGGAAAGCTAAGTCAAATCCTGAAAGAAGGTCAGCAGCTAGTCAAGTTTTCACTCCTTCCCGTCTTCTCAGTTAAACTTTGCCTTCTCAGCCACAACAAAGAAGTGGTAATTTCCTCCAAAGAGACGATTCTGCTGTATGACTCAAGATCCTCTGCATCTACTTCTGCTTCTAGAAATGTCATTCATGGCTCTGTATCGAGTCTTCTTGAATGAAAGGAAGGAAGAAGGAAAAGAAGATATTTTGTGGTTTTGTATAATGCCACATCAAAATATTTTCATTGTGAAATGTACCAGTCTTCACACAGCACTCTTGTCTTGTGGTTGGGTTTTATTCTGAGTTTCATGTGTTGCACCGATGGTATCTAAGCAGACAATAATGCAACAGTCATCTGCCATATAAGGAGAATCAAATTGTACTCAGTATTATTTTAAAAATAACAATGCAATTTCATCTTATTACATGAAGCATCATACAATAAGAGACAGAAAAATGTAGCCTAATTAAAACCAGTCTTGCAAAATCATGCCATTGCCAGCACAGAAAAATCCACTTAATCTTCAGTCACGTGAATGTTTTTGTTTTACTGCTTTCAGCCATAAACAGAAGCATTTCAAACAGGATGGAGAAACATGTATGGGTGGTGAGAAGACTTCTTATGTTTTACCCAAATAAAGCCAAGATGGAATGAAAGAGTTGGGGGTTTTTTGTCTTTACAAAAAAAAAAAAAAAAAAAAAAAAGGACAGTAAGAACAGTCTGATGTTTCTGTTCTGAAGAACCTTCGTAACAGCCATTTTTAGATACTCCTCCTGACTCGCTGGCAATGGCTCCCTTCGTGAGCTGCTACAACTTCTGTGCACGCAGTGCTACAACTATACGCAGACCAGGGAATTAAATACGCTGGGGGGAAAGGAAGGAGACAGACCAGTTCCAAGTAATAATACCAGATAAAGACAACAAGAGCTTGTTA
Organism: Falco punctatus; assembly: GCF_963210335.1. Taxonomy (NCBI): domain Eukaryota; kingdom Metazoa; phylum Chordata; class Aves; order Falconiformes; family Falconidae; genus Falco; species Falco punctatus. Next base: position 43,085,788 of record NC_137583.1, read on the forward strand.
CTCAATCTGTCATGCCTGAGCGGGAATCCCAGAAGCGCACAGAAAGATTTGTGGGCTTCAGTCAGTCCTAGCAACTTTCTCTTTCCATGGAGTCCAGGCAGGAGTGTCTCTGGTTCGTCGCAGCCTGTGCCAGGAGTAACAAGGGGAGGAGAGGCTCCCAGCTAAACTGTGCCCAGGAGGAACAGAGCAGCTCCCTTCTTCTAAGATGCAGCCAGCAATGAAGCAGCAGCTCCTACAGCATCTGCATCCATCTCAAGGCAGAACTTCTGGACTTCATCTCTCAGGGGGGACTATTAGCAATCAGTCCTCCTCCACTCCAGACAATGCTGGAATCTAAGGGTCTATTTTGGAGACTCAAGATCCTTCCACTCTCTCAGCTGGAAGCTCTTCCTTCCCCAATCCGCTGAGAACAGCCTGTCTGGGTACCTCTCCTAGCAGCAGGCAGCACCTTTCCTCTCTCTATAAGCAAGGGAAGGACACAGTTACGTTTTCACACGGAGAATTTCTGAGAACACTGCATTAACATTCAGAATTCTGACTTTAATAATTCATGACTAACCAAACACTTTGGTAACATCCTATTCTGCACACTAGCTGCAGTCTTCTTTGTTTCTTATTCACCATTAACTGTTTCTCAGGGCTCTCTTCAGGTTCTTTTAGCAACAGCTGAAACCCTTGCAGAAACATGTCAAACCAAGACTGCCACCTGGCAGTGGCTTTTGCCTCGCTCTTTTGAAATGGAGGGCACCTGCAAGAACAAATAAGGTAGCACTACTGTTTAACCAGGCTGAACTAATTCTGCTCCCCAGAACAGCCAGCAATTTGGCTTAGATTACAATTTTACCACCTCTTACATTCAATTTTTGCAGCCATAAGAAAATATTGCTTAAAAGGCGTTTTTAATAAAAACAGAAAATAGACTTTTACCTCTCATAAATTTGGGAATCTAGTATTTTGTACTGTTGCATAGAACAAGAATCTGCAAACAACTACATTAAGAAGATGCACAGGAATGATCAGACTCTTCCAAGTACAACTTTGGTATCAGTGTGTGATGTGATAGGGGATTCTGTAGTATTTTTTCCCATAGCTGTTTTGCAGCTTTGGAAGCACTGCCCTGTTATCAGTGCTAATACGCGCTGCTATGAAAAGGTTTCGTGCTCTTACAGGAGTCTTGCTCTTTAAGTGAAGCATTACTCAACTCTTCTGTTTTAGTTTCTTGATTATAGGCAAGAATATTTGTATGGATCAAAAAAAGCTTCCTGGGCAGAGTAATTTTTTACTTTCTATCATTTGCAGTAGTATGTACTAAGCTCTTAAGTCAAGGTGTTTCTGATGTTTAAGTACACTGCCTTTAGGCATGGAGGAAGACTGGGATGATGCAACAGATACTGTTCAACATTTCCCAAAGTGGTTTGAATTCTTTTAATAAGTTTTTTGCGCACACACGAAAAGCTTTTTGGACACACTATAGTTGTCTTTTAATAGAGATGATGGAGCCACTCTTCTCAGAAGTACAAGATGAAAAGACTAGAGGCAACAGTCACAAGTTGCAACAAGGAATATTCCAATTGTGAAAAATGTATTAATTATACTCAATGAGCATGATTAAGTACTGGAGCAGGGCCCAAGAGGCTGTGGGATCTCCATTCTTGGATATCTTCATAACTTGACTGGAACAAGGTCCAGAGCATCCTGAGCTAGCTCCCTGCTTGGAGCAGGGGTCTGGACTACAGACCTCCAGAGGCCCCTTCCAGCTCTGCTCTCTTGTCAATCTGTAGCTACTTCAGGCGCTCCCTGTACTGATCTCCAGCAAAGCTCTGACAAAGGAGAACACAAAATCTGACCTTGCTCATCACATGTGACAGTAAAAACAGATTTTGGAGTTATAGTCTTCAGTTGAAAGCCTCAGCATTTAATACCACTTTAAAAAGTAAGTCATAAGGCAGAAATGTACAGGTACAGCCGAGCTAGAAGCGCAGACTGCCACTGAATCCAGAAAGAGTAGGTTATGAGAATCCTGCTGAACACATCCAGATTTGCTCTGGTAATAAGGTTTCCTACAAATGCTGTTAAGTTGCAGGATAGTTACACAAAACACATTGAAAACAGAAGGAAAGTTATATTAACAACAAAGGTTTTTTCCATTAGTGCAGAAGAACTCTTTCTCAGTAATACTCCAGTGCTACCTTACTTTGCCCAGGGATGATAAATGCAGCAGTCATGCCTATCTTTAAACTTTTCAGTAATGCAGACTATTGGAAGCAGTTTTGTTATGAGAGCCTGATGTGCTTTACAAGAGGTGGCTAAGACGGGCCTCTGCTATAATCTAGACATGCAAAGGCAAGTATATTTTTACAAGATAAAACAGTACGACAATCACAGAACTGCACAGCAAAAAACGTATCCAGTGCAGGGTTCCCAGAATCTCTGTATTGTAGTAAGCAAACACATTACAAAACTGTATTGCCTCCCAATGTCAAATTCCACACACATATCCCCCCATCCCCACGCAAAAAGAAAAAAAAAAGCCTCAGTTTATCTTTAAGATAAAGTTTATCTTTAATGTCCAACAGTACAAACATGCCTATTTGATTTTTTTTCTGTTTAGTACACCGAGCAAGCAAAAAGGAAAACTGTCTTTGACAGGTCTTAGCAGAAGGGTTATCACTCTTTCCAGTCCAGATCTTATTCCCGCAACCCGTGCTTCCATTTCTTTCCATGCAGTTAAACGCTGCTGCCAGGCTATTTTTCATGTTTGTGCATACTTGACTTTTGCAACCAGAGAAACGATGTACATAGTACAGCATGTTTACCCTGTGCTTATTTGCATTGAGAAGGCTAAAGTTTATCCTACAACATTGTCTGCTGCCCTCACTTCCTAAGATCAAGTCAGTTTTTTCTATCATCTTCATCTGAGTACCTGTACAAAGAAAATCTCAACACAGACAATTCTGGTTTACACTCCTAGAAACATGGCCAAAACACTGCAGAACAGCTCCTGCTCTGTACAGACCAAGGCTGGAGATGTGCAGACTGCTCAACACCCACACTCAGTGTCCTGTAAAGACACACCCAAAAGAAGGGGTAGAGGATCTTGCTAAACAAGTTACCGTACCTGCAGCTTTCTGCACCAAGATTTTTTCATTGCAACTAGAACAGCAGGTCTTTGGGCCATCAACAAGCACTCGATTCAGCTGGACTTTCTTGAAGTCACTGGTGTAAAACTGAATCAAAGCAAGCCTTCTTAATTATCAATTCTTCTGCCCTTTGGTGCTATAATTAAGTCAGTGTATGTAAAATTAGAAGAAAAAGCTTGTATACTGGTGGCATGAGAAGTCTGACATCTTGTGATGCATCATCAGATGTTTGGATTTACATGATAATAACTTCATTTTGCTCAGTGTTCTTGTGCCACATCTCGTGGTGTCTCATGACAGAGAACTCAGCAGTTGGCTCATGTTTTGCCTGTACCATTGTCTCTAACTTGCATAAAATCCCCTGGTTTATAAGGACCTGAGTGACACTGTTCACTTTTTTTTTTCCCCTTCTTTTTTTTTTTTTTGTTTTTTAACCTCCTCTGTTTCTCTTGTGTGATTCTCAGAACTGGAACCAAAAGTGAATTAAGTTCAGACAGCAGAGTTTCTCCCAAACTAGCAAAAGCTTTGAGGGTTTCAACAATCCTCTAATACCTAAATATCAACCAACATAAAGGACAAGAAAATCAGGAAATTTAACACCAAGAGAATAATTATACCAGTTGAAACAACTTACTCCAATTTCATTATTTCTTCTGCCTGATTTAATTTAACAGTTGGGAACACCAACATTACAAGATATAATTTACTGAGTGATATTCCTTAAAATGAGGCAGGTAATATCCAAACTCTCATACTTTCTTTCTACACTTTGTCCTTCCAGCGTTCTCCAAGCTGACTTGTGTCTGTGGTATCTGCACGTTAATCTATCATTTGAGTAATTTCCATTGGATCATCTGTCTGTCATTTTTTGTTGCTGCAGGGTTAACCTGGCCACATGCCCGAGCTGCCGGGCTGGCCTCATGCACATGCCCAGCACAGCAGCCCATCCTCACTGTCCTCAGTGTTTCTGCACATCCCTGTGTGTTGCTGCGCACATTCCCCAGCTGGGACACATTTGGATCCTTTCCATGTCAGGTACAGAAGAATCCTTCTATCATGCAAGAAGTCTGGAAAAGATAAATATATCCTTGTACCTTTCTTTCTTATTTTTTCCTGTGTCATCAATGCATATCGAAAAAGAAAAGAAAATACAACTAAAGCAATCTAGTTCTATTTTAAATGATGACTTGGGAGCCTTACTTTCCTAAACTAGCCTTTAAACATTTCATAGGACAGGAGAGCTAATCTTGAAGCTAACACTGCATGTAGGTTTATAAACAACACACAAAGGTTTTGCTGCCAGTAATTCCTGAAAAACCTACTGAAAGTTCTCTGGTGCATGAAGTGAGGTACTCACAGGTGTACAAACTACACAGATAATGGGTTTTCTCTTTTATTAAAGTCTTATTGATAAGTGTAATTCAGTAATTAAAACTACAGGTCTACCAACAGATGTGGAAGTCCGTATTTGTGCTCACATACTCTGTTTTCAGGGGATCAAATACATTGTAGAACTGGACCCCACCTGACATATTCTTCACAGTCAGGCATAGATTCAAATGCTGACCTCGTTCCATGCTCAGATACTACAGAGCTAACAGTGAATACAGAAATGATATGTCCTCTTTCAGTCAGTGATCTCTTTAGCCAGCTAGCAAACCTCCAAGAAGTGCTGGCTGGCTCTGACTAGACCTCTATAATATTGAGTGGGAACCCAGGAGGGAAGCGCAAAATAAGAGTAAGTTTATGCAGCAGGTGGGCGCCCACCCAGTTTTTTCCTGGTATGAAGCTAAGCATGAAGAACAATGTACGCTCGTCAAGAAATAAGATTTCAGGCTCGTGCTTGACACCGGACTTGGAATCAAGAGGGCTAAGTGTTTAAGTGTCCTGTCAGACGCCATCAGCTCTTTGGCTTACGAGCAACTGGTTAATTGAGAACACATACAAGCTCATAGCTTTTTGTGCTACCTATTTTACGTGGAAGGAAAAGAGCTTGTCACTTACACTTACAGCTGCTTTTCAAAGTCCTTCACCACAAACCAAGGAAATCAGAAGGAAATGAAACAATGTTCCCTGCACACAATTACTGTAAGGAAGGGGGGGGGGGGGGGGGAATCAATACAGCAAAAAAGTAATTCCCAGTATTTTCTAGAGCTCTATTCAAATTACGTTTATGCTTTCTTAACTCTATGGCAGAAAATGAAAGTAGGCTCATTCTGCCAGATCTCAGTTTGTTGGTGCCCTTGCAGCAGGCTGTTAAGGCCCAGCAACCTCCAGCACAATTAAAGCGGTCAGCTTGTTGTATGTTGACAGTGAAATACAGGGGCTTGGAGACAAACTGGCAAGCTATGGTATGACCTAGCTTTTACCCAACTTCTTCCAGAAAACCTTGCCTTGCATCCAAAGCCCTGAGGTCTGCTTGTTGTGTGCACCAAGATTAATATAAGTGTGTACCCATAGCTTAATAAAGCCTTTTGTTACTATGGCAGCTAGGTGTTTGTCCATCCCATTGCTACTCTGTGGGCCTGCCCGAACAACAGTAAACTTACAGTGAATAAGCTCATGTTCTTGGCCTACCTACCACTTTTGTGTGAGGGGATCCTAAAGCACCCTTTCAGCTTTTTCTGAATCTATTTCATAAACACTAAATCTTAGCTCCTCCTCAGAAACCCTGTTTATCAAAAGCAGAACAGACCCTGCTTACAGGTTAGGCTGGCAGATCTTCCCTAGACTTCCTCCGTTCCTTCTCACTGTCCTCCTCACCAGATCTATGCTATTAAACCAGAACTCCAAAGTCAGGGAAATTATAACCCTGCTATCCCATACATATGTTTCCAAACAGAAACAAGAAAAAAAACTGCAGCAAAAATGCAAAGTGCTAGCTTTGAGTACTGAAACCCAAAGAAGCTGATGTTTGTAATTTCTTAGGAATGCTTTTAATAAAGTTTTGACCTAAGGATGCCAGCATTGCTGCCACTTTTGTAACTCTGTCAGTCATTTATTTGCAAACAAGCTCTGACTGGGTTTAGACTTGCCCTACCACTCCTTTCACTATGGCCCTACTGTGTGCCCTGCAGAGGGAAGTCACTCTGACACGGAGCCCTTGTGGGCAGGCTGAGCAGAAGAAAGCAGGCAGGACCTTTGGGAAAACACAAGCTTAATGCCCTGTCACAGGCTGGGGAAGTGGCACTTACAGGGAAATGAGCCTTGTGACATCTTACCTGAAAATCTTAAAAAAGTCTCAAGCTTGAAAGATTCAAGACAGACATATTCAAATACTCTAGCAAAACCTGGAAGAGAAATGTTAACACCCACTATATGCTGAGAAGACAATTTAGCAGGTACAGAAGCCAGCGACATACACCAACAGACCCTTGACTACAGGCATCTTTGAGTAATAGTCTTTAAGCCTTCACCTTTTCAAAACTGCTCTTCAGAGGGTTTTGGGTGCTCAACAGAAAGACATTTCGCTAGCAGCACAAACCAGCATCTTCCTCAGAAGTGTATCTTTTATATATTCTTCTTAATCTCAAAAGCACTTTTTCTTGTAACTGCACTTTTACATTAGGTAATCGTCATCTCAGATTTAACCTGTTTATGTCTGCTTCTAAATCCCAGCACAACCCACAGAAGTGTAAGGTAGGCTGCCTTATTACTAAGTAATACCTGAAATGGTTACAGTTCACCTCTAATTTCCATCATGGTCCTTGCTTGTCCCCTCCACCATCTGCTTGTCCACCTTCAGTTTTATGCTGAGAGTCACTTGCCTTTGGAAAAATGCTGTCAAAAACTGGTCTTTAATGAAAGATACCCCATGCAGCAATCTGTTCAAGGCATCAGTTCTCAAAGGGCACATAATTGTTTGAGAACACCCAGCAGTAATTTGAAAGAAGGAACTACTTGTATACTGTATTTTCTGGTTTCTTGCAACATATTCTCTCAGCTTTCACGTTACAAAATGTTTGTAACTTGAAGTATGTATGGGTAGAGCTTAATCATATGCTTAGAAGTTGAAAAAAAGCACAGATCATTTCAGGCCTTCAATGCATCCTCTGTGCACCAGGTACCACTTCACTATAAACAAAGCTGTGGTACACATTAAAACCTTAACAATCAAGCTGGTCTAAAAGTATCAAAAGCTTGTTTTCCTAAGCTAAACAAGACCAGAACTTCTTGTTCTGACTTTTTCATTTTCAACGACAAACTTGGGATATACTTGCTTGCAGGTCAAGGCAAACACACGGAAGGAAAAATAAATTGTTTAACCTAAAGATGAAAATAAATGGCTATAAATCAGGTGTGAGCACATTTAGGATGGAGATTATAATTCTTAGAGCTGTCAGGTTCTGGAACAACCTTAAAATCACCTCGCCACAGGAAAAAAAAGACCCACCTCCACAAAAAGGGATTATGTGACCTAGCAATTGTGCTAGCAGGGCAGACTTGGTGACTTGAGAGGTTCCTCCAGTTCTGCACTCCTGCAAAAGCTATCCCAGCAGTTTCTCTGAGGTCTCTGTACATTTTGTAACATGCCTCTGCATAACACCCATGCCCTTGGCATTCTGCTGAATTCTCTCTCCTGTCTTTCAGAGACTTGAGGCAATGCTGGGAGCCATGCCGACTGTTAATCTGTACAGTGCAGTATTACAAGCGGCAACCATGGGACTGGCGACACACATCCAGCTTCAAGGGAGGACTCATTTCTCAGATGGGCAGTAAAGCTACAAAGAGTGAGCAAGGCCTGTCCCTCTTCTCTGAGGGTGACCCAAGGGCCACCATTGCCTCCCAACACTTGAGCAGTGCTGGGGAACCACAGAGCTCTCTGCAGCCTGCTGGCACAGCCCTGCCTCTGGCTCGGGCTATCAGACAGCAGTTCATGGAGCCGGGACAATGGTATGGGGGTGTACTGATCAGCTATTCAAGCTATGAGAAGCCTCCTGGGAACCTGCTTCTGAAGCAAATAACTGAACTGAGGTGTGGCCTGGCCTCACCCCTGCTCACTCATTGTGTGGCCACATCTCGGTGTCAAGGTTGTCCCTGTTCAATACCTTGGCAGGGCAGGGAGGGACAGACAAGTATAACACCAGACCCTTTCATCAGGTTGACAGATTAAATGTGTTCTCGGTCTGATCCAATGAAAAGAAGGAGAGAAAAAAAAAAGTAGACCTGCAGCATTAAAACAGTTCTGAGAGCAAATCTCAGACCCTGAGCTCTACTGACTACAGATTGCTGCTTAACCAGAGATTATTCGAGATACAACTAAACAGCTTGAGTGATTTATGTTGTTCCACCTAATTAACCAACAAACAAAGGCAGAAAAAGTCTGTCTTTCCAGATTCAAAGCAATGCATTTAATTCAGTAGAAATGAAAGCTGATATTGTTTTAACTTTGGCAGATGCTTTATGGAAATTGCTAGCAGTTAAATGTGTTACATTCACTGCTGTAAAATTTTCAGACTGCTTCTTTTGATTTGGCTTTGACTAGCTCTGTATTGAAAAATTTTGGGTTTAGTTATTTCAGAGTTTACACATCATCTATCACGAGCTTGAAAATACATCTCTTTTGACAGTACAACAGTTGGCTATAAAATAAAGAGTGAACTCTTCCATGACTACTACTATTTTGTTTCACAGCAATACTGTAGCATGTGATTGGATTTAATACTCAGCCTACCTTCAGAATGTAATATTTACATTCTAATTTGTAATTGGTGCAATTAAAGTATAATTAAAGGTTGCCATGTGAACTCTACTGGTTCAGGTAGAAGGATTTCTAATACTCGTTTCATTGCACAGTTGAGCACACTAGTTGCACTGCTCTTCTACACTCTGGCTGCTCTACGGAAACAGAGCCCAGTCACCTCCTGCTACTACCTGCGTCAACTTTGCTCTACCCTGCGGCTCCACCTCAAGCAGGCTGGCCGCCCAGATAGCGCTTGGGTCACTGCAGAGCCCCATCTCTCTGTGCAAGCCACAATGACAGGTAAAGGCCCTGTCAAGCATGCTGGCATGTGACAAATGGGCAGGCTCAGCCAGTTATCTTCAATCTGCATTAGATTCTCCTTGAAGACTCTAGACTTTGGGTTGTTTCTGCGTTTGAATTAAGCAGCTGGTTCGTTGCCTCTATGGATTGAGAACTGTCAGCCTTAGAGATCTGATGAGTCTGCAGCCTGACTGCAGAGACCACCATCAGCACACACATCTCAGCACAGATGCCTGGGTGCTCTGGAAGGTCACTTTCTCCCTGGAAGAAGGCCATAACTTTGATGTATTTCAGGACACTTAACACCTGCATTAAACACCTGAGGGAGTGTTCCTACTGCCCACCTCGGCTCTTTGTGGCCTGTGCAATTCCAAACACAGTGTAGTGTTTAACATCAGTGAAGTAAACCATAAACATATATCCTATAGCCATCTCTAAGGGGTGTTTGAGTCAGTCCACTTTCTGCTCCACCTACAGACTCCTGTGAACACCTCTACACAGCCAGAGGGTTGTATTTTAAGGTCACACCCAAATTATGAGGCTTCACCTGGCATGCACATACCACCATTAAACCTGCCCATGAAACTTCATAGGAAAAATAAAAAGGTGTAATTACATTTTCCCCATTCAGTGAAGAAATAATAATTCCTTTGATGGATGAATTCAGGCCATCAGGCTTTCTCTTCAATCCCACCCAGTAAGATCTATTTTCTAAAAATTGAGATGCTTATCTTCCCAGTAAAGTCATGAGCATCACCTGACATATTGAGTTACATTTTACAAAATTATCTTCTTTCTAAAACAGTAAAGCTTTCAACAAAAATAGTGAAGAACTGAGACCCCACCGCAAAGATCACTGGTTTGCTTTGAGCATCCAAAAAACCCCAAAACCAAACCCTAATAAATGCTGAACAGTGCCATGAATGGAATTCCTCAGTGCTGTGCTTGTTTCCCCTGCTTTCCCTCTGAGACCAATCTGATTTCAATAAAAGCTGTGCATTCCTTTCTACTTTCAAATTTGGCTGTGCTGAAGCATCTCATGGATTTTAGTTCCTGTATAACAGAGTGCCTCATTCTGCCGGGTCTTCTTCCAACAGGAACATGGCAGTAGGACCTGTATGTCTTCTGCCAGAAAGCAGTACAGAAGATCTTGTCCCCAGCAGCCTACTTATCTCTTTAATTAAACACATTCTTGTACTGATTTAGGTGGTGGTGTCATGTCTTACACGATGCTCAAGACACAAATAGAACATGAAGTTTAAGTGGAAAACCAAACTATACACAAACCACTGAGGTGAAAAGGGCCGAGTCTCTTTGTGCGTCCATCCATCTCATTTTTAAATGGACAGGCAAACAGCATTATGAAAGGAGACAGAATACAACTAATAAATATATTTAGCAGAAGTGAAGGAAGGTCTTGCTTCTCTAAATATCCGTATGGGACTCATCACTACAACATCCTTATAATCACTGTAGGAACACCAAACCCAAGATGGGAAACAACCTTGAGACAAGACAAAAAAGAAAAGCCATGACAATGGAAGTAAGATACAAGGCAACTGTGAAGCGTCAATCAAGGGGTGAAGAGTGCATTAACTGAAAGCAGGCATAAGATGAAGGTAGAGATGTTAATATCTTCTCAGCAATGTCGGCCAGAAACAATATAGCATCTAAGAATTGAGACAGAACCTTTGTCTAAGAGAATGACGCTGCAGCAGCCTTAAGCCTTGACCTGCTCAGTCAGTTGAACAACTTCATTTATTAACAAGGTTTTAAATCTCTGTAAGCAAACAGAATATGCTGTCTTTCCTCACTGGCAGACCCACAGCATAATCAACACTGTTTGGGTGCTTATGACAGAATTCTTTCCAGAGACCACAAATAAAGAATACAACACCAGCAGTGTCTTGTCTACTGATAGTATGTTGTTTTTATTTTAAATTGTATTAATAGACCATTTTTCTTCCCAAATGAGCATACTAAGAAGCTGATCATGCCCTAAGAGTTTTCATGGAATTACTGCATTTCACGTTAAGTTACTGTTCATGGCTATGAGCAGAATAATTCCTGGTTTCCTGGCTGGGCAGACAGCTGACCTGGTAACATCTACATCAGCCATGCAGCTGACAATAAAATCTGTACAGATCTTTATTCAGCATGGAGAATTAATCTTCCCCCAGGTATCCCAACAGTCTCTTCTCCAACTTTATTCTACAAGTTCACAAAGGGATGCAGAGGATAGCAGAAGTTCTTTCTTTCAAAAACCTTGAAGCAAAGGTCAAGTCTTTACATCTTACACTGAAAAACCTCACATCAGGTTCTCGTGAATGTTTTCTATATACCTTTGTTTCCACTCCCACTTTGACTTTATAAGCTGTGGTAAGTACCTATATCGCAGCTGCATTCCTTAGCATGGCATTTAATTTGTCACACACTCTTACTAAAAAGTAGCCCAACTCTCCAGTAAACTGCTGTTCACGTTTCTCCCCTCACTGAAACTGATGTCCAGTACTCCCCCACTACCATCTGCATGAGCTCCTGCTGGTCTGTGTCTGTAGCCACCTGCCACCTCAGCCCTGGCAGTCCAGCCTCACAGCTCTTTTCCTAAACTACCCTACCCTGCCTGGATGGCAAAGCCTAAATCAACCTCAGAGAGTAGGTCTGGATGGAATAGTCATTACAATCTATTTTATCTGACACAAAAAAACATCTGCTCAGGCAGGCAAGAAGGCTTATTTTACATAGTTAACATACCAGCACTGTACGTACGGAGTCTGAAAGTAACTGAAGAGAAAGTGCTAGTTCTTTTTTTCATAGAAATTAGCTAACCGTAGCTGTTTACTTCCAAAGTTCCTCAAGAAAACTCCAAGAAAATCTAGTGTGTATTTTACACCTATTCAGTGGCTTTCTTCACAGCCCTGTACCAAGTCAGTAGATACTTCTAAGATGCTCAACTGCAATAGTTACTGATCATTTACATATTATTCCCATGTGTTGTGGGGGGGGGGGGGGTGGTGTGCAGGGGCAGGGAAGACCTTTCTGCACCATGTGAACAAGGCATTTCTGCCAAGAAATCAAAGGAGAGGCCAAACTGCAGGCTTCTTGGTGGCAGTGTTCTGTGAGCAGGAGCAAGCCCCGGGTATGCCTGCTGAGGAGTGCAGTGCACTATTCTTCCTAGAGATGTCCAAACAAGGAGCTGACCTCAAAAATTCAACACTCCGTATTACAGACAACCCATGGTACTGAAAGCTGCCTGTCTGGTAGCTGGCACGTAACCTCCCATGTATAAGTTGGTCATTACAGATAGAAAAAAACCCCAAAAAACAGCAGTGAGAAAGACAGACTGGCTTATTAAAACTGTAGTTTGACTCAAGTGGAAAAACGTTTAACGCTGGCAAAAACTTCGTAATGCAAAATCTGCACTGAATTATACATGAGTGTATTTTCCTTCCACTGGAGGGGGTAGTTGCCAAAAACAACCAAACGTTATTGTAGTACACCAAACTCCACTTAGTGTACATAAAAAAAACAAAAAAAAAAAAAACCAAAAAAAAAAAAAAAAAACCAGAGCTGTCCTGCGGAGACAGCGAACTTTCTGCTGGCTTGGCCCAGCCCTTCGGTCACTTGCGAGAGCCCGGTTTTCCCGCCCTGTCCCGGTGCCCGGCGCCCTGCGCGGGTCGCGCCGCCGGGGAGCGGGGCCGCGAACCGGGAGCGGGGCCGGGGAGCGGGGCCGGGGCCGGGGCTGGGGCAGCAGCCCACCCGGCTGGCGTCAGAGCGAGCCCGCCACCCCCGACAGGCTACCCGGCGCAGCGGCCGCCGACGTGCCGAAATAAAACTTGTTTCCTAGTAAACAAATACCTTGATTTTTACTGACACACACACGCGCACACACACACTTCTGGCGGCCTCTCCCCCCCGCCTGGCTCAGCCACCCGCGCCGGCGGCGGCGCCCCTGCCCCGCGCAGCCCCGCGCCCCCCGCCCGGCCCAGGCTACTCACGGGCGCGGCGCGGGGCCGGCGGGCAGCACTCCGCGCGGGCTGCGACCGTCTGGCGGCGGCGGCGGGTGCCTCCCGCCCGCCCTCCTGCAGCAGTGATGTCAGAAGCGAACTGGGTGTGGAAAGAAAATAATTTTCAACAGTGCCCCTCCGCCGCCTGCGCGGGCAGAGGTGTGCGTGTGAGCCTGTGTGTGTGTGCGGGGCGAGAGGGAGGGACGGGGCGAGCACGGCAGAAACTTTTCCCCGCCCGTTTCCACTCCGTGGCGGGCGGGCATCCAGCCGCGCCGCCGCCCGGGCCGGCCCTCCCCCGGGGCGCCCGGCCGCCGCCCCCCGCGGCCGGGGCCGCTCCCGTGAACGCTGCCCCGACGGCGGCCCCGGGGCGCAGCCCGCACGGGGTGCCACATGGCGGGCGCCCGTCCCGCTCCCCAGGCCGCCCTCGCCCTCCGTCTTGGCGGCGACTGAGGCGGGAGCGGGCCGGGCGCCGGCCCTTTCAGAGCAGGGACCGCTCCGTGCTGGCAGCGCAGCGTGTGAGGCGGCGCGGGGGCTCGTCCCGCCTCAGCGCGGCCGTCCCGAAGAGCCGCGCACGACGAGGCGCGGCGGTGCCCGGCCGCCCGCCCGGCCGCCTCCCGTCAGCGAGGGCAGCGACGGGGCGGGAGAGACGGCGCCCGGCCGACGGCAGGGCGAGGGCTTTCCTCGGGGAGGATGGCGGCGAGGCGCAGGGCGGAGCCCCCGCGGGAGCCGTCTGTGAGGAAGGGAGCCCCGCTTCCCAACGTGGCCGGGTGCGCCCTCCCCGGGCCGGCGGCGGAGCGCCGCGGGGACCCAGTCCGGCCCGGTGAGGCGGGAATGGGCGCCATTTCGAGGCACCGGCCCCGTCAGGGCGTTGCGTAACCCGTCCCGGCCGCCTCCCGCCCCTCAGCGCCAGCGCGGCGGGGGCCTGCGCGCACTCGGGCGGCAGCGAGCGCCGTGCGGGGGCAGAGCCGCCTTGGCGCGGCCGCCGAGACTCGGCTCCAGGGGCCTTTTCCTCAGGGGGAAGATCTTGTGTGCGGAGAGATGAGGAAATCTGTGCTCCTCAAGTCATCTCCAGGCAGCCCAGGTGAGCCCTAGGGTAGCTGCACCCACCTCACGAACCTCCTCCCCTCAGGAGCATTGCAAACCACCACCGCTAGCAAGGGTCAGTAGTAAGCTGTGGCCATTTTCAGCTTAGTTTTCACAAAATACATGACAAAGGAGGTAAAATAATGACCGTTGGACGATGCTGTTTACTCTAACTCGCAAGCAGAATGGAGACTAATTCAGCTTTTTGGCTGCCTGGTAGGTTTTCGTGTTGGTAGAGCCTCTTTGCTCACTGAGAAGGCCAAAGGTCTCGCCTGCTGTCCAGGTTTAGGTCTTACAACACGCAAAATTGGTGAGAAAAACTGGCCATGCTGCTGCGACTGTCAAGCTGCATGTTTTACATTTGTTTTCTTTTGTGTCTTACCTTCTGTTATACTTACACACAAGTTGCTGTTAACATTTGTTGTGGATGTTACCTAAAAATCAACTAGACCGTGACTCTGGATTCAGACCACACATGCAAGTTCATGGGCAGTGTTTCCCAATCCCAGAGATTACCTGTTCTGTAAGAACTGTAGTGAGCTCCAGCACCATCCCTATTCTTAAAGTCTTCAGACAAATAGCAACTATTATGTTGAGCAAAAACACTGTTGGTTACTACTCAAAAACTAGTAGCATGACCTTCTGAAGGACAGCATTACTGGACACGTACAGCTCTTAGGAATCTCACAGGCTGCTAAAAAGCAAAATTGTAGAAACACTGTGAAAGAGTTGCTTCACCAGTCTAAGCGTGACCAATTCCACCAAACACTACAGGCAATTCAACTGGAGAAAATGGCCTTTGGTGGCATGATAGTCCCTCTTACAGTGTCATTTTCACTCTGATAATTAGCTTAAGCTCTGTTACAACTACCAAACATCAAAAAACATCTTGTGTTCATGAATCATTTTGAAATCATATACAAGAATATCCAGTGCCATAAACAGTCCCCACTGTTCACTAAAACCTTAGGTTTCTATATGCTCATTCCAAGTTTCTGGCTAGGAGGGACTGGCAAAGACCTCTCCTAGCTGCTTCCTTTGTGCATCACCTATTTTATGGTAATTGCCTTGTGGTGAGACTAGAATAGGAAATCCAAGTAGCTCTAAGGGGAGATGCCCATCGCTTTGAGGCTGAAGGAGCAGAAATGAGAAGCTTGGGAATATCAGTGGAGGAGGCAGGTGTGCTTGTCAACTCCCAGGGATTTCGGGAAAGAGAGTGATTCGGGAAAGAGTTGGCTGAGCCAACCACTGTAAGCATAAGCAGCCTGACTTCCACTGGACTGAAGGGTAAGAGCTGAAGTCACTTAAAATATTCCCCTCATAGAGAGCTAAGTTTGCCAGTGGAATTGTGGTGTGAAAGGCAACACTTGATTTTTAAACAAAAGATGTTGTTGCTTACAATTGAAGTGACTAGAAAGAGGAAAATTGACTGTTCTACTTCATCATGTACTGCATTAAAGGCTCTGCTTGCTAGTAAGTGTATAATATTGTCCCTGTAAAAAAACATTTACTGGCAAAAATAGTCTCTTTTCTTCTCCATCAATTTCTTCTACTTGTGGTTTTAATTGTTGCATAGTTGTCATCCATCTTTTATGTTAGCTAGAAGCTAAGAATAAATATTTTTAAAGCAGTATCAACACACTGCCAGATGACTTCAGGCTTTTCCTGGAAATAAATTATCCAGGTTCTGCTTTTCAGACTTGTGTTGGACTGATGTGCTTTGAGTTAATTTTTTTTTTAATGCAGTGCCAAGTATCTGAAAGTGGTGTTGACCTTTTTCCTGCCTCCTGCTCTCCTCATTTGCATGAAGGATAATGGTATGAAGGAAAATGTGGCATATCTAAGTATCTTGAGAGATAAGCTATTTGAAAGCAAAGTTACTGACAGTGGAATTCATAGTAGGCAAATACAAGACAACCGTTCCATGACAGTTCATCCTAGACTGTATCATTGAAACCAGATGGAATGCATAAATGAACAGATGTATCTCTCCCACTTCCCACTATCAGCTGTTATACAGTGGACACAATTTTCCTGTATGTTTAAGGCATACAAACAAAATTATAACTACTTTTTTCCAGTAGTTAGAATTCCTTTTTATATATGAGGAGCTTTCAGAACAAGGTCTGAAAATGCAGGCTGAGCAGCCATCATGACCAAGAGAGACTGTACAACGGAAATCCAAGCTCAAATATTGATCTTACTGGCATGTGTGTGCATTGAATATTGAAAGTTCAATATAAAACAGCTTACAGACAATTTGCAGATATGTAAAATGGGACAGTGGTGTAAGTGTTGGTCTCATTAATTTGTAATTTAAGGAGTGCAATAATAAAATTGTTGGCATTTTTTTTACATTTACTGATTACATAGCTACAGTTTATGCCTTATCATGTAACCTGTCAAAATTAGCAAAGAAGTCAAATATTTACATAGCTAGAAGAGGCCAGGGCATGCTTTCTGCTGTGCAGTAAAAGGTTGTAAATAAAAACACAGGCTAACAAAATCTTTGGATTTATCTGAACAGGGATAGGAGGGAACCTGCAAGAAAGGGACCTCATGATTGCCAGTGACCGCGAGAACCCTTCAGACCAAGGGAGCTGCTGATCAGTAGGGTAATTGAGTAATTACTTGTCCAAATCTTAAATGACTTGTGATGGAAGTATCCCTGCCTAGGCAGGCTGTGATATAACCTCTCTCAAACTGGAAATACTATGTCAAAACTCCTCGTGAGAGGAACATAAGGCAACACCTTGTATAGGCATCCTTGTAACACCAATCTATTAGTTTGTCACAATGAAAACCAATATACCAATGAAAGACTTTTAGCACAATATCAAAACTGACACTTTTCTTCAAGAATCTGAGTAGAAATCCTTCAGATTATTGATTCAGAGTATACAATGCTACCAAACCCTTTTCACACTTCCTTTTTTTAAAAAAAAGTTACATTTACTGCCAATAGTCAGCTATGTAGACATAAGTAATACTGATGAGCTGTTGCTGAATGGTAGGAAGTTTCATCAATGAACGTGACTTCAAATGTAGACTTGTATGGCTGTGCTGTCATTTCTATTATTGAAGAAACTGTTCTTACTCTGCCAGGAAGAGAGATAGGGATGGATGTATACTGTAAGCAAGACTGAAAGTTGGAGCCTTAATTTTGCTCACTGCCACAGATCAGGAAATGAGGCTTACAAGCTGAAAGCCCCAAAACTATGTATTTATGAAAACAAACAAACAAACAAACTAACAAAAAAACCCCAACAAAACCCCCAACCAAAAAAACAGGACTCCTTGCAGGCACAACCGATTTTGATCTAGGGATCTGAACAAGGGTTTAGAAGCTTTAATTTAGCATTCAGATAGGACGTTGAATACTGGACTTCCATGAGCCTTTAAGACATTAGAAGTTTAACTTGCTCAGTTTGCCAATATAATATTAATTGTGATGTTTGCCACTGTAAAGTTCATTTTTACCCATTAGGTTGGGGTTTTTTTAAGTGTCTGCACATACAGAATGATAGAAAAATCTAGGCTGGAGGATACCTCTGGAGATCACCTGGGCCAGTCTTCTATTGAAAGCAGAATTAGGTTATTCAAGAGCCTGTCTAGCTGAATCTTGAGTATTACCAGTAACATAGATTCCATCATTTCTTTGGGCAACCACAAGCTGTTTATCACAGTGAATATTTTTTTATTATTATTATTTTTATATCCAGAAGAATTTCCTGTGCAGGAATTTGTGTCTGTCACTTATCGTCCTGCCACCATGCATCCTTGTGAAGGGAGTACCTCTGTCTTCTCTGCAACTGTATTTTCGGTATTGGAAGACCGTGATTAGATCCTCCCTGAAACATCTTTTCCCCAGGCTAAGCAAACCCAATTCTTTCAAGCTTTCTTCAGGTCAGGTTCTCCAGCCCTCTAATCATAAGTGGTCCTCTGCTTGACCCACTCCAATTTTTCAATGTTTCTTTTGAACTGGGAGGACCAAAACTGGACACAGTATTCCCCAGGTGGGCTAAAAAGTGCCAAGTAGAGTGAAATAATCATATCCTTTAGTCTACTGACAACTCTTGCTAACACAGGCCATCATGTAGTAAACTTTCTTTGCTGCATGGGCACACTGCTGGCTCATGTTCAGTTTGCTCATCACCAGAAAAAAACTGATTCCTCTGAGGTGCTCATTTCAGCAATTCAGGAAAACACTGAAGAAGCAAAAACCCTAGCATAAATTTACCAGAACATCTTAAAGAAGATAACTTCTTTCACCTTCCAGAATGCAAAATAGTGAACAACCACTGGGCAAAACCATGCTGCTTTTACTTTGCTCTGTGTTTTTCCTCCTTTGTCATGAAGCTCCCTTGTCAAGGACCCCCAGGTCCTTTCCTGCAAAGCTGCTCTCTAGTCAGTTGATGCCCAGCTGATACCATTTCTTGTGATTATTCAGTCCACATTGCACTTTTTGAACTTCATTTAACTTTATTCAGTTGCTGTAAGTCCATTTTTGCATTCTGTCAGGGTCCTTCTGATTAGCAGCCCTGCCACTTTGCTTATCAACCATGCCTTCCAGTTTGCTGTAGTCCATGAACTCATGGAGTGTGCAATCCATGTTATTATCCAGGTCATTAATAAAGACAGTAAACAGTATTGGTCTCAATATTGTACCCTGAAAGATGCCACAGGTCACCAGCTGCCAGATGGACATTGCAGCACAGGTCACAAACTTTTGAGCCTGGCAATTCAGCCAATTTTCCAACCACTGTATTGTCTACTTCTCCACTCTCTATCTCACCATTGTGGTAATAATATCATTAACGATATCATTAAACCATTTGGACAAGGCATTTGGAGGCTCTGGAGATGAAGGACTGTTTCTCTTCTAATAGTTGTTTCTTTCATTCCTGGTTAGTTTTATTTTACTTCCTATTTACTCCATTTCTTGTGTTGGAATACAGGATGTTTACCACTATTAGCCTTGGTGATTTATGCATTACACCTGTAAATGGTAGCTCATGGGTTTGTATAAGGGGTTTCTATTACAAAGTTTTTCATAAGACACTTCTAGTTTTGCATCTGAATTAGAAGAATGAAAGTCTGAATATAATGGCTTTATTTAGCAAGCTTAGACCTGTTGTTTCAGTGCCAGCAGATGGCTTATAAATTCTTCAACATATGAGGTGAGTTAAAGTCCAATAAGGCAGTGAATTCTCACTCATCTATTCTTCTCAAATGTAAAAAATTAGACCTCTTTGAAACACCTGATATTTTCCTTTGGGTATTTTTCCCAGTGATTGCTGTGTTTAGACAAGTGAGAGAATAACCCTTTCATTGCAATTTGCTCATTTATTTTTTAACTTGGTTAACTAAAAAGTAGATTGTATATTGTTAGATTTCTCTTAGTTTCTCTCTTCTAGCAGGATGGATGCTGAATTACCCCAGTCATTGCTTCCTCTGGCTGCAAAAAAAAAACCACTGTCTGAGTGAACATACTCCTTTTTGAGCTACGTTTTTTCCACATTAGTTTTTCTCATGAAGAGGCAGTAGCTGCCAAATACTTAGGGAGGAGTAGAACGGACTTAATAACATTCTTAAAAGAGCACTGATGGAAGAAACTGCATATGTTTCTCCCATCAGTACCTACCAGGTACAGTAGTATGGGGAAAATTAGCATGCAGCTTTAGGTAATTGAAAGGTCAAGTTATAAATGTGTCTGTTTTTAAAAGCTAGTCATTTGTAATACTTTTTCTAGTGGTTCCTGTCAACAGCAAAATGTTGCCCACAATTTGTAGAGCTGTCATCCACAGAGCCTCCCATGCTGCAGCTTTTATCCTTCCATTGTTTGTCCCCTTTTCTTAACATAAGGTCTGACAAGCAAAAAAGCTTTGCAGAAATGCTAAAGTTAGACTTATATTTTGTTTATTTAGAATTCAGAATTCTTACAGGAATTTTTATAAGATGGAGTCTGGAGAGTTCAAAGGTAATGTGAAACTTAACACTAAATGCTCAGCATTGGAAATTATGGAAATCTGGAGCTGAGATTCCTAAACTGCTTCCTTGGGAAGCATCCATGCCTTATGATGTGATGCACATAGTATTAGGGATAAAGAGACAGGGATGCCATTCAATTTACCATAAATATGTATTAAGTCTTTCAGAGCAAAATCACACTCCACTAATGCTCAAAATCCGGATGAATATAACTTCTTTCCCACGATGGACCTTAGGAAGTATGCTGTAGAACAATTCCACTGTTGGACAGCTCTGTGAGGGGAGGAGTGTAGAAAACAATGAGAAAATAGCGAAATGGACTTTTCCTCTCTCATGGTTCTTCAAAAGTCCATACAAAGGGAGCTGCCATGCCCAATGTAGGACATCATTTTGTTAGTCACCTTAAAAGCCACTGAGCCACATCAAGGTTCTTACAGTTTTTTCCCCCTTCTTCTTTCCCTCTTTGCTTTCATCCTGAGAGTCCTGGTATACTCGTAAAAAGGGTCTCATATCTTTACAAACCTTAGCGTGTCCTTGGTAAACAGCCTCACTCACATACCCTTTCCCACTCCAACCTTGGGAACATTTCCTCCTTCCCCTCAAAGGAACATGATGTGATTAAGTAAGAGCAGCAGCTTCCCAACAATCCTTAACTTCTTGAGAACTGAAGTCCTTGTTTAGGCTTGCTAAGCCTAGCACAATGAGATTGGAAAGTGTTCTGACAAACTTGTGAAATCTTGAGGGATCTGAAGACATTTTGTTTTTCTCATTCACCGCTTCCATCTGTTAGCATTCTTCTCCACTGCCTCTTGTCCCACTGTCATCTTCCAAACCAAAAGATGCAAAATTCCAAAAATATTCCTGAGAATGAACGCCTCTAGTTAGCTGCAGTAAGGCTTTGCTGAAACAAGTGAAAGATTTAGGCACAAACAGCACAAAATGTCAGGGAACTATGTTCCATGGGTTATACAGCAAACATATAGAATATATGAAATCAAATTTCTGTTTACCATGCTGATCTGCAGGACCTGTGGAGATGAAATTAAATGAAAAGGAAAAGCTTACCCTTCCTTTCTTCCCCAGTCTTGTGTGTTCTCTTGGAAAATACTCTTGCATTAATGTTGTAATTACTTTAAGAAAACCAATAAAAATTTCTGGCAAAATCTAGCCAAGACAAACTGTAGTGCTGCCCCTGGAAATGTTATTGCTGGATCAGACAAAGCTGTTTGCCAGTACAGTGATCTCATTATGAGAACTTCTTAAAAGCAGTATTTCACAAAATTTTTATGGATGATGGTAGCAAAAGCATCGAGTCCAGGGGCCTTTAAGTGAGGAGGGGATTTTGATGCTGTTGGCTAGTGGGTCACATCTTGGTAGCCCATCTGCAGAGGCTTTCTATTTAGTCAAAAGTTATACAGACAATAGTAAATTAAAAATTAGCTCAGTAACTGAATCTAGCTATTAAAATTCTTTAACGTTATGATTTGACAACCCTAGCTTTGTTTGGAAAAGGAAAGGAAATAAATTGGCAAGGACTAAAGGCAAGCCGCAACAAAAAATAAATTGTGGAGCCTCTGAAGTACAGTACAGTATGTCAAGGACTTAATACATTACAAATAAACTCTTATGTTGCTTACCATCCTGCCAAAACAATTGCAATAGCAACCCAACCCTCTAAACATACAGCTTTACAAATCAAATATATAAGGAAACAACTTCTAACAGTCACTCCACTGGAGATATGAATACAGGAGGCTAAAATTAAAGAGGGGTAATAGGGACTTGGCCACAGGAAACATACCATTGTTTGAAATCTGCAGGAGTGTGTGGTTAAAATAGCAGGACTGGAACTTCATTGTACAAACAAAATCAAAAAAAAGGTCAAAGTGCCCTACAAGAAGACGCTATTTTGAAAAGTAGCCACTTGTACTGCTTAGAGCAACAATATATTTTGTCACTTTGGTTACTAACCTTGTAATCTGAAAAAGGACAAAGCTTTAATCACTCAGAAATCAAGAGTTAATGAGAAAACATGCCTGTTTGCTCCCCCAAGAGAACTGCTTACTCTCAGCACATTCCAAATAATATCAAACATTTAGAATATAAGGAATGAATAAATCACATTTTCACATTTCCATCTGATCTGTAAAGTAGAATAAGCTATGTAGCATTTTTGTTTCTTATTAGTGTCCAAACACACAAAGGGACTTACCCATTTGCAGCAAAAGGTGAGTGACAAAGAGCTCCACCAGTAAGGATGCTATCTTTCTGTATGAATCTATTCTGCAAAACACACATGTAAACAAACACCTCTAGACTCTGACCTATCTGTAAGATGGTTCTGCTGCCCTCCCCATAGGGCAAACCACAGCATTCCTGCAGCTTTCTCACTTAAATAGCAAGTCTGATGTGCAAATACACTTCTCTCCATGTAAATTTGTACACGCATACACATGTACGCTTCCAAATATGTGCACATAAAAATTCAAATCCAGAAACTGGGTCACCTGAAAAGAATTTTTGGATTAGCGTATCTTCTGAGGACTAACACACGCTACAAAGGCTCTTATTCTGTACACCATTTGGAAATTCATCATCTTTATTATTATGATGCATCTCCATGCATGTGAATGTTAGCTCCTTCTAAGTCTGTCTATCAGAAGAACACAATATTGTTATTCCTACTGAATTCTTATGTAAGTTTAAGTATCTTCCTGATCACTTAACAAATTCTCACAGGAAAAGCAGTACAGAAAAGAGAGAAAACTCAGCCTCTACAGATTTCAACACTCACTGAAGTCAGTGGAATACACATCTGACTCTTCATGGGAGCATTGGGGTGCTGCATTAGGCACAGACAGTGGCAATGAACCAGATTATGCCTGCAGATACGCATTTTTTTAATCTCATTGACTTCAGTGGATGTTGCCACAGGCAGGATTTGGACCTGTGTACTATTAAAGCGGAAATGGTTTTCATAGTGATTGCAAGTATTAATACCAAATGGGCACAGCATGAGCCCTACCATTAATAAGAGTTAATTTTTTAGTGAATTACAGACCATTTAAATAAAAAATGTAAATGTGAAGTATTAATGATTCTTACAAATTTTATGTTTTAAGTCCTACTATGTAAACAGTGCATAAGGGTATCAGGAAAACAGCAGTGTGTTGCAGCTTTTGCAACATTATTAGGAATCTCAAGGCATTTAGTGTTTTCTCAAAGACTGCCACAGGAATATGAGAGAGCCATTTATCCTCATACTAAAAAAAAGAAAAAGAAAAAAAAAGGAAGAAAATATATTTGTCGTGTAAAGGAAGCCCAAAATTCATTTTTTGAAACCTATCATTTTTTAAGCCAATCATGAAATGTACTGTGACCTGACTCATGGTTTTTGAATGTAGATACTTGCCAATACTAAGATGTTATCACATGGGTCTTTGTCAAAGTGAAAAAATACTAGTAATTCCACAAAGCAGGTGAAGCTGTATTGTAACAGGTGGGACCTGTATATGTATTCTGGTTTTAAGTAAACTTTGGGAAGGAAGTAAATGTTACAGCCTTGCAGCAGACTGTAAAAATCAGGTTGATGCAAAGGAAAGGAAGAAGAGATACTGGTAAGTTCAAACAAAAAGACTGTTAATGACTGGAAGAAGATTTGAAGCTGAAAAGGAGCATACTAATGAGAGTACTGGGTCTGTCTGTACTGGGCTCGAAGACCTGAGTGTGTACAGCCCTCCTCCCTTTTCCTTCTGACCCACTTCCTGTTTCCACAGGAAGGAAATACATACATGTAAGTAAAAAAGAAATCTTAAGTGTGCTCCACCACGCTGGCCAGCTGTCCAGGACTGACATCTGCCCTGCATTATAGGTCATGAATTAGTCCGGCAATTTGAACAGCATCACTGGGAGTAAACTGGACAGTGGTAGGATTTAGATCAGGGAGCAGGAGCTTGTTGAAGGCAGAAGCAGCATTATAAATTTTAAGTAGAAATTATTAAGGCTGTATTTTTATTTTTAATTTATAAAAGAGGGTATCATTAGGATGTTCAGGAAGTGAGACAGGGCAGGGTATGGGAACTGTGCAAAAAAGTCTGAGATAACTGAAGGGACATCCGGTATGCCCCTTCAAAGGGTGGGGAGAGCAACAGTTAAGGGCATACATCATCTTGTGTTTTGGGCAGAAGCAGGAAGATTTGAGTGAGATTGATTTGCATGAGTTGTGCAGTAGCTGTGTTCGGGACTTTGCTTTTCAACCGGATCTGAACATACTTGTGTTAAGAAAGAGGGAGATGTATTTGTCTAACAAAGAGGAGAGCAAACTTAGCTAAGCTGGGTTTCCCCACTGATGCGAGGTAAATTCTCCTCTGGAACCAACTGCAGTTCTGGGAAAACTGTTTCTTTCTCCCTCCCACTTCGTTCCAGGACTTCAGCACTTGTAGCTCCCCCCTTGCCAGGCAAATGTAATCCACCACACAGCTGGATACACTTCTTCGGTTCTTGCATTTATCCTGTGATCAGTCTAGACTTGTCTAGCATTGCTTTGCATTCCTGGCAATTTTAAGGAAACATATGTCTTGCTGGCTGCATGTGGGCTGCTCGGACTGAACAAACTGTGGCTGGAGTGCCCAGGCTAGCCCGTTTTCAGAAAATCACAGCAGCTTCATCTCTCTTCCTTTTAAGAATTCCACTTAAACTGTGCTGTGTTCTTTTCTCCATGGTTAAAACATCATGTAGGACTGTTACAAACTTATGCGTGGAAAAGCGTGTTCTCATACAATATCTAGCCCTGCAGTTCTTCCTCTTTCTCTTAAACTGAATGGCTAATAGCTACTAAGATTCAAGGAGGGGCAGTTAAGTATTGAGGGAATCTGTCTCATTTTTTCCTGTACAAAACTTTTTAATAGGTATGTATTCATAAAGATTTAATGGCAGATAAAATGCAAAATACTTCAGAAGTAAAGGAATAACAGAAGTTCACGTGAGGTTTTGCAATTTATTTCCACAGGAATTATGTAAATTACTTGGTCTGTTTAGCCTATAGATGTTAACTAAAGGGGCCAAGTGCATCTCTCGAACCTGTCCTGAAGGTAAAAAGCTTGGTGAAAGGGGACTTGCAGCAATGAGCCTCAAAATCAGATGATGATTATGATATTTTGAGGTTGGGCTGGTAACCAGCCCCCCCTCTTGGGTAGCTCATTGAACACTGCAGAGGGTTTGGAAGACTGCTTCTCTTATGTGGTAAATCATTCTGGTGGCTAGAACACAAATTCAAGACTGCAGAGCCTTTGCTTGCTTTACTCTTCTCATAATGCTTAGCTGGCGACTTAACTTCCTACCTATGAAATGGGCTTTATACTTACCTGCCATCTAGATTTGTTACAAAGCTTAAGCAACCCATGTATGAAGAATTCTGTGAACCTTTCAAGACAGTGGTTTTGATTATTTCCGTACATCTGATATGGTACTTATTGTAGTACTTGTGCATTACTTTCATGGTGATATGAGATTCACTTGCATCTGAAGAATGATAGGGTCAGAAAAATATTGGTAGGAAGATGGAGAGAAGCTTGCCTAGTCAAGTATTTAGATCTCCCAAGGACAGATATGCTACCATCTGTCTGTCAGGGTGTCTCAGTGCTACTCTTAACTGTCCTGGTAAAAAGATTTCCCTAACATCCAATCTGCATCCTCAGAGCTGCAGTTTGTGGTCATTGCCCTTGCTGTATTGTTTAGCATACAAAATCGCTTCACAAAAATCCCTTCACTTCACAAATCCCTTTCAAATAGTCGTAGGCAGTTATTAGAATTCCTGTTAGCCTCCTTTTTGCCAGCCTAAATGAATACTGTCTTTGTAGGATGTGCAAAATTTCCTGCACAGCACAGAATGAAACCAGAAGGGAGAGAATAAGCAGGAAAACCAGATGAGAGAGCATGGTGCCACATCGGGCGGGTAGCACTGCACCACCTGCAAGGGAGAGGCGCATGACACTTTGCTATGCACAGTTCAGCAGAGGGTATCAGGTATTGAGTCTGCCAAGAAGTTTCTTAGCAATTACTCTTTTTAATAATCTAAATATGTATTTATGCCATTAGTTCCCTATTTAGTCAGGTATTAGACACAGATAAGTGAATCATATACCTATTAGGAAGCTGAAAATTCTCAAAATGACAGCTATTCATAAAATGTGGATACTATGTCTCTATTATCTACTGTTTCTACTTGAATGTGTTCACATGTGCACAAATTACTCAAAGATCTGTGAGCCTGCAAGGCCCATGTTCTGGATACCTCAATGTGGAGAGAAGAATATCTGATTTAAAACCTATCAGTCAAGACATATGATAATTTACATTTTTGTATAACCTACAGTTTATATTAAGAATGAAGAAACTGTGGTCCTCAACAGCACGTGAGAAACAAGATGATCTTGCTCCCAGTTATAAGTTCATAATTTAAAGCTCTGTGTTTCTTTATTGCTTTGCTGTACCCCAGCAGGTGTTTGCTATGTAATAGTATGTGTTTGGAAATTGTTCCCTGTGGCACAGGGCCATATGTTAGCATGAACATGCTAGAAGACATGAGCTGTTTGGCTAGCTCTTTTTTTTTAGCTGAAGCTGTCACTGTATCAGGGTGAAAGAATATTTCAGTTTTAGTAAAGTTTACAGGGTTTAATTGCTCTTATTTTGTCCCTGTGCCAGTATGGCTGGTAATACATATCATTCAGCAAATGGAAGTGTCTACCCTTTCTCTCAGAGGGTTTTGAGAGTAGAACAAAATGATTTGTTCAAACACAGTACAAAGCAAGGGGAAGCTAAGAGTATAGATGAGATAATATACTGCAATTGACCTTATATCAAGAGATATAGAAATAATATAAACTAAACTAATATAAACTGTACATTATTTTTGAAGTATATTCTAGTGATAAATTTACAGAAACAGAAATACCTTTAATGATGATTTGGCCTGGAACTGTCTGTACTGCTTGAATCTTGCAAGATTCCATATGAAAAAGTGCAATGGGATAAGTAGAGCTCATAAGTACCAGCTGTTTTTGTTGGAAAACACTGCCAAATCTTTCCTCTATGATCTAACAAACTTTCATTTACCAAGGCATAGTCCTAAATATCATTCAGTAGTTTTGCTTCCTATACCTCCTTTTTTTTTGACTGAGAACTATCTATCTGCCATTTTGTTTAAAGAGCAAAGAGTGGAGCAGTCTGCAATGTAGTATGCGTTCAGTTTAAATTCACAGGAAGGGTGTTGAACTTCTTTAGGGTCTCTCATATTTAACTTTTGGTTGATAGCATCAATCCCTCTTTGAGATTTACTGCTTAGCAAACATGTTTCAGTACATTAATACTCTACGAAGTATGGAGTCACTAAATGCATAGGCAAGATACCTAGCCACTCACAGCAGGGCTTGTAAGAATTGGACTTTAGATCAGTATAAAAGTAAGAATGCCTTTTGTAAAGAAACCTGTAAAAATCTATGTTAAATTTTAATTACTTGCAGTGCACTTCCACAGTAACCTTTGTCCACCAACAGGTCTGTTCAAGAAGTTCTTTAATTATTTATCTGGTACATCTACTAGGTTCATAGATTTTTCCTCTCTTCATGCTGGAGGGTTACAAGGAAAGAAGTGCATTAAGATCACATCACAGAGCAGAATTTGTCTCTACACATGCAAGGTTGCATGATGCCTAGTCTGCTGTTGTGCCTGCCAACCGCTGCCAGACAGACTGCATTGTTGGATGGAAGTTGGAAGAGATTAGGCAGTACAGGGAATACATAATAAAGTGGAATATAATATGGAATAGTTTCTTTTTATTCCCCCAGTAATTACCACTTTCTGCCCTTGTACTAGACAAGTGAACATAATGTTTTAGACATCTCACATTATCCGTCTCCTTTATTCCACTCAAGGAGATGAGGCTGCTCTGCATCCACACAAAGAAAGGAAAAGTATTGCTGGAAAATCAGACTGTATTGGCATTCAATCTCATCATTAATAATGCAATAAATTAAAAAAATTAAATATTTAGGTATCATATGGAAAAATGCCCAATTTTAGCAATGCTATTAATTTGCTGCCAGTTATACTACAGTTACCACTACAACAGTTCATTTAACCTTCAAAAGGCCAAAGTTATTCCCATTCCACAGCTGAAGAGGTTATATCACTTTCAAAGCCCTGGCTATTTTGTAATACTTATTTTAGAACTGTGGATATTGTTATTAATAGAAACATCTCACCCGTTTCTGAGTCCAGTGAAGCAATAAACATCAGGGATGTTTTGTGACAGTGAGTCAGCTATGCAGTGCTGAAAGGTGTTACTTTCCAGCTCTGAAGTTGTCACCTCTTCTAAAGTGAATATTCAGTACTTGTAATGCAAGGAATGTTTCTGAAGTACATTAACTATGTAATTCACTCGTTTGTTTACTTTTATTTTGTACTGTCTCACTCATCCTTTGATGACCTAAAGAGACTCATTCTTTTCAGGTGTCCTCGTTCAAGATGTTCCCGTGACTATTTTTGTTATGTATCTCTATATTCTTCTTTCTAAGAGCTTTTACTAGGTAATAAAATCTGGAGTCAAATCTTTGTGTGGAGTCTTTCAGTTTCAAAAACCCCAATAACCTTAAAAAGGGATGAGCTGGGTTGTTTTTTTCCCCCTCTTTCCTGAACAAGCAACAGATTTTCATGTAGATAAATGTATATCTGTTTGAGAGGCAGGTATGTAAAGGTTTTTTTCTTTTTAAATCTTCTACCTATTACTTAACCATTCTCTTCCTTCTAGTGTCCTCCTTAAAACAAACAGAATTATTTTGCCTGGAAACTCTGCATAATGACCACTTTATACATACCTCTGCTAGTTAGTGTTGTCTGTGAATCTGCATCTTCACAATGAACCTACAAGTTGCTAACTTTTGTCAAAAATCCTTGGGCATTTTGAGCAGACATGCTACAGGTAATCAGTGTTGGGTCATCCTTTGATTCTGGGTTTTCTCTCATTTGTAGACCATTTCCGTGTCCATAGAAGATCCTTGGATTTTCTTCAAATCTTATTCTCCACTTTTTCCTAATGGCTTCTCTTTCTAGTTTATAAGCATACTTTTCAGTAGTGTTGATGCACAAACTGTGGGTGAACGTAACCTGAAACTCGCATGTTTGCCAGTCTCCACTGGCTATTCAGGAGTATTGTAATGTATTTCCCTTTCTTTGAGAGTTTATATTTGATCTTATCATCAAGGTCTGGATAAGCATGCTTTTATCATCTCCTTGGAAATGGGTGAAGGCTTTTCAAGTGGTGTTTTGTGAAAGAGCTTGAAATTAATTTTAACAGTTTCAAAAGATTAGGCTGTGATAAAACACTTTTGTCCAATCTAGAGTACTAGTTACCTACTTTGGGGTTTTTGTAATACTAGTTTTGTTCAGCTGGTGCAATATCTATCTTTCAGATTCTTTTTTCCTCAGTACAGTAAGTAATATTAATGTCAACAAGTGGGTGTGCAACAAAGGTAGAAATTTCTAGATCTTTTATCAGTGGTGTCCGAAAAGGTACATCTTTTGTAAGCTAGAGGTGGAGCTGTAGCTTGTATAGCTGTGTCTAGGCTAACTGAACCAGTTAATTGGGGTACAGAGAAGGATAATCATAATAGCATACAAGATGGGCTGTGTAAGTTACCTCTGGACCTGGGATACTGAGTACTTGGTGTTTGAAGTCTGAACAGGTGCTGTTCCTATGCTATCAGGGTACCCCAGATGCATATTATGAATCTATCTGGGCACATTTAGGTGAGTTGCAGGCTGGAGCAGGTGGTGG
This sequence comes from Falco punctatus, assembly GCF_963210335.1. Taxonomy (NCBI): domain Eukaryota; kingdom Metazoa; phylum Chordata; class Aves; order Falconiformes; family Falconidae; genus Falco; species Falco punctatus. The sequence goes on from NC_137583.1 coordinate 43,115,824, forward strand.
AAGGGAGAGAATCTTAATGTCTGTAGCCTGAGGTAATCAGAGAAATTTTGGTAAAGTAAGTAAATTTTTGCTTTTTATCCCTGTTTGTCTTGTGTGGTGAATGCTGGGAAGATAGAAATGTGATGGTAATGTTCTATTTGATATGAAGCTTGTGTGAAGTGTGTTTGCTTGTAGATTGAGAAGTAGGTATTTCCTTTCATCTGATTAGAAAAAAGAGCATTCCAAATGTGATGGATACTTTCCAAACAAGTGATGAAAGAGCCATATTCAGAAGTTTTTTCATCTGTGAAGCCAGTCATCTTCAGTTTAGTGATAGCATGGCCATCTCTTGTGTTAATGTTCTACTTGTCAGGTAATTCAGCTGAGTTGGAAGTTTGGCATCTATTGTTTTCTCTCAACCTTGGTGATGCAGTATGGTATGAAAAAAACAGTGGTTTCTTAACTGTTTGGGGAAGTACCTCAACTTCCCCCTGAAAGAACCCACAATTAGGATATGTACAACACAATTAGGATATGTAAAATATAATCTTATTTTTCCTAGAACAGTTATAGATATACTCATACTTGCACAGGAATGAGAGGATGGAGAAAGCTACACCTTGGGAAAATGCATGTCATATACTATTCATTTCTGGAGAGCTTTGTTTGGCTTGAGGTACTAAAGAACAGTGTCTAAATGTGTCCAGAGTCCATGGCATCATTAAGAAGTTTGGGAAGAATGGTGACAGGTAATCCCCCAAAACATTGTACTTGGGGAAAATTCCCCTTGAAGGAGGAGAACAGAATTTTTCCTGTCCATTTCTGTAAGGCTGTGGTCCCTGAATTCTGCTTTTTTCCAGGATTCTGTTGTTGGTTGGTTGATTCCCTAGCTGTAAGGGAGACAGTAATCTTTACTTTCTTATCCTTCTATTCTACTTGAAAGGTAGAAGCTCTTTCTGTTTTTTTCTGAGTCACTCTGGGATTTTTCCTCCTCTCAAACAGGATAAAATAGCTTGTTCCCTTGCTTTCCCTCAACCTTATAGGACTGCTCTAGTCTCAGTGCAGTGCTGCTTTGTGGAATATGTTAGAAGGTGAAGGTCTTGTCCTTAGCAGCCTTTTATGTACGTGGAAGCTATTGTAGTTAGCAGATCAAACCAGACTTCAGTTGCTGTGAAAATATGGACCAAGCAACAGTTTGTAGGTGTAAGTGGTTGTGGCTTTGGTGGGATGTAGCAATATTCTGTCATCAGCATTGAAATTTGAAAGCTGTATGGGATTTCTGACTTGTTGTTTAAAGAGTATGTGAAGACTGTTGTGATGAGTCACTTATCCAGTGTGTTCTCATCCTAGTTTCCCCATTAGTCTCATCCATTGATGTTATTTGTCTTGGGTTTCTTCATTCACTTCATGATGGCGTTGCAGAAGCTCCTGGGGAGCTTTTTACCACATCTTAAGAAAAGTTGCATTGGCTGTCATGTTGCAAACATCTGTTTCTCAGTGCATTTCTCTGTTCTGTCTTAACAAGCTTTGTCTGATTTAAACACAGTATGAATTGAATGGAAGCTGGATTTTTGTGTGTCAGTTCCTCCCAGTGGGCCCCTGGTCAGAGCTGCTTACACATGTTCTTGGACATGTGTGTCTAATGTTGCAGTGCCTGTTCTGCCTGAGAGGCCGCTGTCTCGGAGAGGTACCTCCAATCATCATCCCAAAGGGGATCAGTTCCTCTCCCTCTTCACCCACATGCCCTGTTGGTCATGTGGCTAAGAAAACTTCTATTCAAGCCTTGTTGATGTGGTTTTGGAGGAAGTTAATGCTGCCCGTTGAATAAAAAAGCTCTGCTGAGCTGTTTTTTGGGTTTTTTTTTTAAATCTGTTTAGAATTAAATGTGGCTGGTATTGTGCCTTCACTATGAACAGCTTTGACTCAACCCAGGAAGAATGGTGTTCTATTTAAGTCCCAGAAGGACACAAATAAGAAAGATCCTACAGCAGCATTAGGTTTCTTCTTCATGTATTCTCTTTCCTTACATGTTCTACCTGTTTTTGGGATGGGCTGTTGCCTTTCTTTGGGAGGAACAGAATTTATTCTAGTCAATGTGTTAGGAAGACAGTGCTGAAGTTCAAAAAGATCTAGGGTCTGAGAACTTTGAGCCTTTTATGTTAATGAAGTCTTATGAATGAACCATATCAAGCAGTTTATTCCCCTTTCACTGAGAGCCAATTTCATAGTCTCATAAATCATAATTGAAAAAATGTTTATGTATCTTCTTCTCATTATTTCTTTATTAATTATGTACAAACCTGCTGCCACCCTAGTGACTTATTGCCCCAATTTATCAGTACATTCCCAATAACTATATATAGCCATCCTCATTTAATTGCAAGAATATATATTCAGTTCCTCTTGTGTTTAACCTGGAACATTTGTCAAACTCCCCTTCCTCTCAGGTCTGCATACGCTAGCTGCTGACTGCTTGTCCCAGTAGTTACAGGCCCAGAGCAAAGAGCTGATCACAGCTGCTGAGACAGACCAGACGAATGGCCTGAGACTGGCTCTGTGGACAGCCCAAGCATCTCTGTCTTGCTTGCTCAGCCAGGTGCAGAGTTGGTCCTGGCAGCAGCCTCAGGGTAGACAACGGGTGAAAAGGAACCTGCAGCCCTGAGGTAGATATGAAAGAACTGGAGACAGTGAGTCCACTGAGGTCCACAGCACTACTCATGTTCTCCAGTGAGACTTTACTATAAACAAGGACCTTCTCCTTCCTAGGACTGCTATCAGCATTTTAAAAATTGATTTAATCTTTGGAGTTAGCTATGCTTACTGTTTGCTTCAGGCACTAACTTAATCAAAACATGCACAGCAAGAGCTCTTTTTGCAAACCACAAGAGTACTGTACAGTGTCAGTTTAACTTCTTCAGCCCAAAGCATTCTGCTGTATGTTAGCAAGGTGCACTTGCAAATAATTACTTACATTTGAAAAAAAAATTACTTCACTCGCCTCAGTGAGACAGAAGTACAATACTTACAAAAAAAAAAAAGGGGGGGGGGAGAGCTTTAAAGAAGACTTTTTTTTCCCCATAAATAAGCATCTAGCTATGAGTGAGGGCTGTTGTGAAATTCTGAATCCAGATTCATGTGTATTTCAAATGCCATAAACTGCTCATCACATTCTGTACAAGATGATTCACTTTTTCCGACCACTTCTATGTTGCACATATGGAATCTGTTGTATATAGTCAGCCAGTACTGCACTATGTTTCATTCCCTTGTGTATATAAACTATACTGTCTTTCAACCATTCCTGTAATATCCTTACTTTTGCAGTGTTACTCTTGGGAGAGAGAAGTTAAGGCTTTTTGATACTTTATTTTGTAATGCCAATATGGGATCTACTAATATATTAAAATTTATTGTAATAGGACACAGAAGATTACTTGATGCTGTGTTAATTGGGACAGTTTGACTTCAGAGTGCTTAGTGTTTGATCCTAAAATTGTGTACACTTTTGAGACTCTAGGTTCTGGGATTTTTTTTTTTTGTCATAACAAATATTTGAGCTTTTTAATCCCCTGCAAGTTTTGACAGTCACATTTGTAGAAGATAAAAGCTTCTTCCTGTGCTGTAAGGCCTTCTCATCTGCCTTAACCTTTCAGTGTTTGGCAAATAGGATTAAAGCTTTTACTTGCATCAAAACAAAAGATTAAAGTAATCAACTGTCAATAAACCTGTTGGCAGTTCCAAAATATTCACGATAGTTTATAGATTACTGGGACTGATTGGCAGTGCTTGCTGAATTCCTCAAGAGGGTGGAATCGGAACCAGACCTAGTGGGTGTGTTGCAAGTAACGAGGGGGCTGTGTGGATGCACATTTTCCCATTTCTCCTGCCGTCTAACCTAGAACTGCAGCAAGCTATCTTCTTTGTATTATTTTTTTAATTCAAACCTTTGGATATTACAGTTTTTAGGCTTTTATTTTTCTGTCCATACTCTTAAGTAATAGCGGCATCAGCTTTCAAATTAAGCCTGTTTGTTAAACTTTTCTGTGTGACTAGCAGTTGCAGTCATCTTTCTTTGGCTTGTATTTGTGACAAATTAAATGCAAACTTCTTATTGCTTTGTCCAAACAGGGAATTCGCAAATATATGCTATAAATTAAAGCATGGCATAATGAAACAACTCTTAATGTTGAATCATTTGCATTGAAAACATTGGGGACTGATTGAACTTGTTGAAGAGCCAGGGCTGGAGAGTCATTCCCTCACCTTCCTCCCTCACATGCACCTAAAACCAGCCTGACAGGTGAGAAACAGGCTTTCTGGTGTGGGGTGTGTTGGTGGGGGTTTTTGCCTGCTCTGATAGTGCCTGCAGCTCTGCCAGGTGCAGGGTGTGGCTGCATGGGAGCTGAACTGCCTTGTGCTGAGTTTCTTTGCTGAGAAACCTGTGTTTACTAACCTGTGGTAGGGAGCTGAGTGCTAAGCATGAAGTCTAAGATGACCACCTGCAGTGAAAGCAGCCCCGTCTGCTGCAGTGGAGGCGTATCAGTTAATACTGGATAATTAAACCCATCATAAAGAAAGAATTTGTCCCTTTAGAATGTCACTTCTGTTTTTTCCTGGTGACTAAGTGTAAAGATTACATGCACTATTAGAATCTGAGGGAACACCACTTTCCACCCTTCCAAAAGCAGAACTGTTACTTCGTGAACTTGCTATATTCTCAGTTTGCTGCATATTCAGAACAGGTAGTGAGTGACATGTTGGTTTTCTTAAAAAAAACACCATATGCCGTAGTGATAGTCTGCTTTGAAGGCCTCATTTCACAGGCCCATGACCAGTACAGCCAGCTGAAAAGCAATTCCACTCTGTTAAACTCTGTACTAAAGTTCTGCAGTAGCTTTGCTGTTGAATGGGATATTTGCATGTGTCAGTAGATATTGGAATGCAAATTCTTATTTCATAAACAAATTCAGTTTAGATATAGATGGGTTTCCATATTTTGTTGTGTTAATGGGCTTGAAGACAGCAAACACTTAAATTTGTTTTTCTTTTTTTTGTCATCTCTGGTTTATTTGTGTCCTGTCTGTCCTTTATTCTCTCATGGAAAAATAGGATTATGTGAGAATCAAAGCTTTCATAAAAGAAAAGCAATCTTGTCTGGCTCTTCAGAAACATGAGGAAACCAGCGTTATAGGTTCATCCAGTAAATAAAGACATACAGAACACTGATTTGTGAATAGACTGTATGTAATGTGAAGAACTGCAGGAGCTTGTTTCTTTTGAAACCTTGCAGAATGCAGTATTGCCTTTCAGATCTTGAACTTGCAGTGGAATACTAATATGAGCTTTTCTAGGGAATTTTCCTAATGGCTTTACCTAAAATGACTGCTTTACATAAAATACATAAGGGAAAATACTGACTTGTCAAAATTCAAATCATTTTGTGGGAACAAAGAATTTTCTTGGAGTTTTTGACAGAGCAGGCTTCTTCTCAGTTGAACGAGAGGTTTTCTGCTGTGTGTCCCCAGACCCTTTGAATTTGTCTGTCCCCAAGTTTCTGCTAGCAGTTCTGCTGGCAGCTTTGCCTAGTAACTTGTATCGGGTTTTTATTCTCTCCAACTGATGTTTTTAATTTCTTCCCTGTGTTACCTTTCAGCACAGGACTGAGACTGACTGTACATAGCCTTGTTAGGCAAATCCCCTGGTTCAAATTCCTATGCTGCTTTTCCTAGCACATGCCAGGTATCTGCCCTGGGAAGCACTTGCCAATAATCTGGTGGGTGAGGAGTGATTGAATGAAGGTAGTTCCTGTTCTGAAGTGATCAATTCATGTTTTATTCTTACCTCTGAGCAGCCTCTCTGAAGCTGTTTACCCTTTTACGCTGGATCAACATATGCATGTGTGTTTTCTCTTGTCCTCCATTTAAAAAAAAAAAAAAAGTTCAGTGATACCTGTCTTTTCTGTGTAGAGAAGATGGTACTCAAATCATATGGCATCATGGGATGTGAAACAATTTCCCTCTCTGAAATGAGCATGATTCCCATCACCGCCCTAGTCTTACAGAATTCAGTAGGATGCTATCAGAGTTTAATTCTGTGCTTTGGGACTCCATCACAGGATCAGAGGCCTGACTATGCAGACTTTTTCTTTCAGTACAAGTTTTCAAGTTCATACAGGTAATGGCTAGTATGTTTTTTCTCTTAATTGAATACATGTGGTAGAACATGTTCAATAATTTTAGGACAGCCTGATACTTTCTGGCCTTCCAAGAAAGATGCAATCTCTTGGAATAGTTTTTACTTCCTGTCAAGAGGACCTGCCAATGAGCTGTTTTATGCATTTCAACATTTCCATTTTGCAGTTTTCCATAAAATGCTGATTCCCACCCACCCTCCCCAACCCACCCTTCTTGGATAAATGGAAGTCACACACTTGAAATGAAACCAAAGCAAAGGAATATTAAAAGCTGACTGGAGCAGGAATGTCTGCTTTCAGTTTGTTTGCTTCCTGTTCTGATCGTGACATTTGAATCAAACTTGGTATAAAGGTAACAGTAGTCCCACAAATCAGTGTTTGGTGTAGCTGTGTCTGCTAATGCTTCCTTTGAAGAAGGGGCCACTATAAACTCAGTCTTTTAGGGCTTTTTAGTACAGTGGAGCCATTTTGGTTGCCAAGATCATAGTTCTACTTTTTCTTTGTTTTGAATCAAGCAAAAAAGGAAAAAATTCTATGTAGTTCTCACTAAAATTCACAGACTAAGTGTTTTCTGGGGAAGAATAGTGAAGATACTACTGTGAAAGGGAAAAAATAATTGTATTCTTCCATACTGAGACTGACTTTTTGATTATACGGTTAAAAATAATTTTGAGTAAAAAGACCTGGTTTATGATTATTTGATAATAAAAACTCCATTGATTTCTCCTTGCCCCCCAAGTCATGGAAATATTTCTTGTAGGATCATTAAAAAAAAAAGTGACTGAATCCTATGATCGTCAGCAAGATAGCAGTATAACTTTACAAAGTCATGTGGATAGGATTAAACCCAGCTTATAGTTCTCTCTAGGTATATGAGAACACACTTTACTTACTAATTCTTCTGTTTCAGTACATTATTTGACAATGGATTTCAAAATTCTGACACTTAAAATGAAAGATTAATTTGTCCATAATAAATTCTGCTTTCAGAAACTTTGTACTTCTGCAAGGCAAGCTCATGCTTCTATCTAAAGATCAGTCTGTCCTGCTTGCTTTTGGAGGAATTCTTGCAACTCTGCCACTCTGCAGTCACTATGACTAGGAGGAGTTTAATTTGCACTCTTGAATTATTACATTTGAACACCTACTGTCTAAAGATCAAAAATTTTGTAGTGATAACCACAACCAACTTTATCAAACCTTGATGCCTATAAAACCTATAACACCAAGGCTTTTTTTTTAAAGTGGAACAGGAGAATAGAACTCTGCTCCTCTTCATTGTATGACAATATAGAGTAAATCTTCCTAAGTGGATCTGTTTAAAAATCATCCAGACCAAAGCCTGTTGACTTCCAGCTTCTGAGGCATACCCTCAAATGTTAGGTTATTAGATAGGTTGCAGGATTACCAGAAAATTCTTTTTGCTTAAATATCAAGTGGCTTTCTCTAGATGGTACATCCTCACATTTGGGCTGAAATTGAGTGGGTGTGGCAAAGTGGTGATGCCTTTCTCTTATTATCACACAATGATTCTTAAATATAAGAGTTAATGAGGCTTGAGCATAGCTCATGGTACATTTTTAGTTATCAAGTAATATGATATTACAGGGTGTTTTCTGAGCAGTGTGAGCTTTTTCACCCTGATCTGCATGAGATGTAATAGGACTTTGAAGCATGAACATCCTCAGCCATTCAGGGATGGAAGCAGAGGAATAAGCGGTGCTCTTGCCAGATTCAGCACAAAAATAGAATTATGTAGAGCCAGCCTCTTGCTTCTCCTTTTTACCTATATGTTTTTTGCAGTTCTAGCCATCTGTTTGAATTTTTTGTAATGGCATAAGTGTCTTGGTAGTTAACTTGCAATAACAGTTAGACTGCACAATTTTCAGAACTTTAGCTTTTGCTTAAATGTATGGTAGAAGATTTTTCACTGCTTCTTTTTGGTATTATAAAATGGAAGAGAATGTGAACAGAACTTTTTTCTCTTCCTCCCATTGAGGAAACTGCTTCATGTATTTTTAATCTGGCTGAAACAGATTCTCAGTGTTGAAAACTCACTCTGGAAAGCTATGGCATGGCACTAATTTAAACTATCTCTAGTGACAAGGCTTGGTGTGTTTGAAAAGAAAGCCTTGCCAGTTTCAGCTATGATAATTTTAGTTTCACTGTCTTCCTTTTTACCCAAGAATTGGGGAAGATGAAATAATAGACAGTGTTTGAGTTCTGTAAGTTTTTCTTTTGGGCAGGTGGTGCAGCCAGGCTCTTCTATCCTTCTGATTTTTCTAAGAACAAAAGATTGTTGGAATTTCTGCTTCTATGTAACTACTGTAAAGAAGAAGAGTGAAGGTTGAGTTGATTCAATTCAGTGGGTAGCATACTGGTCGTGTGAACCCACCTGCACCCTTGGGGTTGCAATGGCAAAAGGTTTTCAGTTGACTCCAGTTGCTACTATGAAGGAATTAGGTTTAAAAGACAAGTGAAATTGCAGACACTTAATAGTAAATATCTTGCTGTGCAATGCACAATGCTGTGAATTAATATGAACAATGGATGCCTGCAACTATCCATTTCAACAACTATTTTGTCCTATTTGTTGGTGTTAAGTGGTAACAGTAAACAAAAGGGTAATTCATGTCTAAATACAAACTGTAGAGCACCATTAATGCAGCAGTAACCCTTGAATAATGTTAAAAGATGACATCTAAATGAAATGATTATTTAGATGGTATCATATAAAGACAAGATCTTATTTATTTCTAACCCAAGCCAACTCAGTTGGCTTCTAAAGCACCATCGTCCTTCTGGCATTTTCAGTCTTTGATAGTGTCCAGCTCTTTAGGGTCAAATTCACCATCTGGCTGAAGCCAGTGACTGGGCTTCTGTCTGTGTTGCAAAGGCAATGTTTGGTTTTGGTTGTGCATGTGACTGTCGAAGTACTGGCTTAAACAGCAGGTATGCAATTCCTGAAGGAGAGATCAGCTTTATCATCAAGGCTCTTACTGGCTGGTTTCTGGATAAAAATTTGATAGCAAAAATTCTCTGTAATTACAGGAGAACAAAGAGGGTGCATGCTTGCTGCCTGCCAAACTTCCCTCAAACTTAATACAGGTATTTGTGCAAAAATTAAGGTTAATTTGAACCCACAGTAAAGGAACTTAAGCTGTGTGTAGCACTGCCACCTAGTGTAGTCTCAGTCCTTGCTTTTCAGGGTTAACAAAATTTTACTCCTGTTATATTTTGAGTCTGTAAAGGTTTGGGAAAACAAACATTACTTATTCGTTGTAGAAAGTATTTTAAAGGTAATTCTAAAATATGAGCCAGAATATCTTCTTGCATGAAGCAAGTTCTTACCTGATGGCTTATTTTAGTCTTCTCTGCAAAATCAATGGCAAAATATTTCCAAGTAACACATGCACAAAAGGTAATTTCCTTTTTCGTTATGTTTAGTTTTTAAAATTAAACAGACAGTTGAGATGGAGCAGTGATTGGATACCACTTTTGCTCAAGAAATATCAGCTTGATATTGTGGATATTCATTAAGGATCAATAATAGTTTTGTGAAATTCTTCATGGAGTAAGGTAGCACTTATTATGACCAAAATTGGTAGAAGTTTTGCCTGCCAGTCTACAAAAACTTGATTTGGGAAGCAGAGGAGAAGAAATAAGGTCTCGATTACAGACTTCAAGCAGTAAATTACTCCATTTGAGAATTCTGAAAATAAATGGGTTTAGACTTGCTGTGGCTCTTTGGGTAAGAGTTATATATTACAGCAATTCAGTAACAGCTGTTATTGCTGTTAAGTTTTGGTTCCTAACTGGTGAAGAATAGTCCCCACAAGTCTGAACCTTGTGGTTATGACAAAATCACATGGAGCAGATTTTTATTTTTACTGTAATACCTCTGAAGATTGACTAATGAATTCTGAAGTTTATCTAGATTTTTACCAGTTCTAAGGAAACAGATTTAGTTCTCTGTACCTCTAACCAAGAGGAAGTTCATCAATGCAGCTGGAGCTGCTGGGAATTGCATGTTTTTTCTAGATTCCCAAAGGAAACACTGTCAGCCAAAGTTAGAAATGGCAGGAGGACAGAAAGCAAAAGGCACAACTGCTGCATTTATACTTGCATAGGATTTGTGCTTTGCCTTCTGACTTAGTTGCTGAAACTTTTTTCCAGGGGAGAATTGTTTATCTAGTGCTGTGTAGTTCAATACAGAGACACTTCTGAGGCCACCTGTGGAACATGATGTCCTGTCTTGAGTTCAGCTTTGCACTTATGCTCTCTGTTGATTCCAGCTGTTAGAAGGGGAGAACTCTGCCCACAGGATCTTTGAAGAAAAGATTATATGAAAGGATATTGTTGAGTGGAGAATTCATAGCATATTAATCCTCAGAATCTTGGGATGTTGTACAACCAGCAAACTGCTCAAAGATATCTCCAGATAAAACTGCCTTTGAGTAATTTCTTTGGAGGGGAAGTGAGGTTGTGACCACCTCAGTGCCAAGGCCCAACATCACTGGTACAGGCATGGTGAAAACTAAGGAGCAATTATAACCAGCACTGTCTTGTATGTGGAGATGTCGCGTGTTTCGGCAGAAAATCACACTGTGGATGAGCATCCCCTAGAATGCTTTGGTTCTTAATAGACAATGAGACAAATACGTTCACTCCAATCCTCTACCCACAAGTGTTTTCTAGTATTATGAGTCAAAAAATAGTCATTAACCAAGTGAATTAGAAATGTAGTCATCTAGTAGATGGACTTAGTAGTTCTCTTACCTGTTCTGATAGACAACAGATTTTGCTGAGTCTAGTCCCTTACAACTGAGGTACAATGAATTCATGATGAACAGCAGAGTAAGTACATGTTGCCCTTTGCTTCACAACAAAAGGAAATTCAGAAGATGACTACTCAAAGCAGGTATTACTACCTGAGTATGTTTCTTCAGCAGAAACTTTTGGGGTAATTTCACTGCTGATGAAGACATCATCACAAGCACAACCGTGTGCTAGAGACTGCAGAACCACCTTGAAATGTTGCATCGAGAATGTGTAAGACTCCACTGTGTCTCTTTGTTTTGGTTTTAATTGAAAAGTTCCTTAAATATTTGTATACCATTTCACATTTCTTAAATATTTATAGTCACTGAGCCTTGCAGAGGGTACTAAATGCTGCTTAGGTAAATTAGATTTCTACAGGACTCCCCAAGTGTTCTTTGTTCCCACAGCATCTTATTTTCCCCTTTCCCTGTTACTTAAGACAATGTTTGAAATATGCATATCACTCCATAATCCACTCTCCATTCTTTCAAAAAGTCCTCCTGCTGTAACTTGGCCTTGCATGTGCCTGAGTATGATTTTTGTTAGTTTGACCTCATCTGGAGCTTTGTTTCTAAAGCACTTTTATCAACAGGATCCTATCTCTAGAACTTTGCTTTGCATCCCGCTCAAAAGGGATTATTGTTTTGGCTGTTATCAGTGAAGAGAATAGGTAGTGTTTCTGACTAAGCCAAGTTTGGTATTTCACTCATATCTTTAAGGTGTTTTTTTATTATTAGTTCTAATCCAGTAATTAATGTAACAGTTTGGGAAGCCTGGAGTAGAAGGGCATCCAGGTAGCTTCACGTCTGTGTAACCTAGTTTTTTGGGGGTTTGTGGGTTGTTTTTGTTTTGTGTGTTTTTTTTTTTAAGGAGCACAGAACAGGTATTAAGATATCAATGGCCCTGTAGCTGGTGATTCTGAGCAAATGTTATCAATGGCAGGAGTATTTCAGTGCTTTATAGCACTGATAGACAACTTATGGCTTTAAAGACCAAGATCTTTAGGTAGAATCTGAAGCATACAGAAAGGGAAACCTTTGGTGTTGATGTGTGTATTATCTTACTCTGATTTTACTTACTAATCTAGTGGATCGTAATGGCTTATACAGAAAAGCAGGTGATCTAGTTCCTCCCATTCTTCTGTTAATATGCTTCTGTGATGTGTGGGTTTTGTCACCAATTAATAGAAGAACATTTCAGGGGACTCGCAATGCTGACATTTTTACATCACAAATGCCTTTTTTTTCCCCTCTCCTCTGGATTATGCAATAGAAAGTTTTGAAAGTGCAGCAGACATTGAGATACTAACAGCAATGTCTTACCAACACTGTGGCAGCCAGCCTGGTTGGTTTTGTGTCAGTCTGCATTAAGTCTTTCTGCAGACCCCTTCAGGGCAACCTTCTGCCACAGTCAGCAAAGCCAGTTAGCTTTGGAAAGTGATTGCTTGAAACCCCATCTCACAGTTTTGCTTTTATTCTCAAGGGGCAACCACATCAAATGGTAAATGTACCTACATAATTCTTTTAGATCCAGAGTGGATTTCTGGAGCCATGTGTAGTAAGTTGTATGTCTGTTGGCCCAGGGAGAATCAGAACAAAACTGAAGAGCAAGCGTAAGTTAGGCAGCCTTCCAGGAGCTTCCAAAATCATGACTAGTACTTACTAGTCATGCAGGTGACTGGCCTTGCATCACCAACAGCAGGACGTTGTACAAATTACTGTGAGGTGACATTGTGCCAAAGGCTATGGTGAAGATTTCACCTGGTGGAATATAATTAAAATGTTTATTTTAATATTTTGCAATATTTAAAAGCCTCCATGGGAAACTAGCAGGAATCTTGTGATTTGACCTCATGGTCCTCTGAAGTTCTTTGCTTTTTGGACATTGAGGGAACTAAGTGAATGGTCCTTTGAGGCTACACTTGTTTACTGATTTTTCTATATATATTTATAAGTTTATAAAAATTTATGCATGCTTATGTGCTTTTGTGCAAGGGAAGCAACTTTGTTCTGCTCTTGTCTGAACCAATTTTTTGCCTTTTGAAAATCTCATTCATTAGCTCATATACTTGGATTAAGGAATTAAAGGTTTTGACAGACTTCTTGTTCTAGTTCAAATATTAAAGGAAGCTGTGAGAAAACTAGTAGATTACACTGAGTAGGAAAGCAACAGCCATACCTTGTCTCAGACTAATTCTCTATTTGAAACCCTTGTGATTTCCTGTATGAAACTGGGAAAGGGGATTTTCTGAAAGAAAAATGCTTCCTACTTAAAAAGTCATTCTGCAAACAGCAGTTTTCTTTGTCTTAAATGTTCTGTGAGCTCTACTGCATTTTGATGATAGAGTAGGTGACACAGTTGTTCAGTCCATGTCATATTTTATTCTATTGTAGTATAAAATCCAAAAGCTTCTCTAGATTGTACTGGATAAATAAGTTAAGGTTTCATAAAGTCTAGAAAATATTTTAAGCTGAAGACCAGATTTTGTTCTCACACTTGTAAGCAGCGCAAATGCAATTAGAAAACCAGATGAACATGTACAGCTAAAGACAAATATTCTCTGCCTACATACAGCAGAAATGGGCATAAACAAAAGCAGGCAATATGAGTACCTAGAATGCACCTCTTTCATCTGGCCACATTTGGGTTTTTTGTTTTCTTCTGGCTGATGCTCTGATAAGAAATAGTTATAATAAGACCACATGCTGACTTCAGAGGGAGCTGCCACAATCTATGTCCTTGGCTGATCTCCTGTTGCTCCAGCTGGACTGTGACCTGAACAATTTGACAGTCTAATTTTTTCAGAGTAAGCCTACTATGGCATTGATACCAGGACTGTGGATAGTTGTGTTGGCTTGAGCATTGGTATTGCCTAGGCATAAAAATAAGAGCAGAATTAGGAGAAGATGGATAACTCCTCCCTCTGAGTTGGCATTACTTGCTTTCTATGATACCAGAGTTGGCTTTAAACCACTTAACTTGGGCATGTCTATGCTTTTGATTGAGGTTGGTTGGGATTTTTTTGCATATCCTTAGTCACAGCATCTTACTTTGAGATGCTTCTATGCATTCACGTTGGGTGTAATTTAACATTTAGATTTTAGCTAAACTTAACATCCCTAGAGGCTTTAGTTTGAAGGCTTGTTTTTTGGGTTTTTTTAATGCTTGACTGGCATTGTAATTCTTTAATTATTTTCCCAGGCTGTCTGCTGATGATGCAAAGTGGCACACTCTGTTTGCACACAGCATAGGGTAATGCTCTACTGCAGGAATTGCACAAGTCAGTGGTAGAGGCTGGGGAGCATCTTGATTATTTGTTGCCTGTGTAATGGAAACTATCTGAAATCTTGGCTGTAGTTCAAGGAACAACTTTAAAAAAAAATAAATAAACTCTGCTGCTCCCACTCAGAGAAACCCAGTTATGATATTGATAGAGTTGACAGCATGAAAGTGTTTTGACTGCTCTTTCATGAATGGGGAACAGAACTGTGTTTCCACTTATTTTTGGTTAGACAAGCACAGGTTTTTTTATTCTGAGTACAGAGGTCAACACACTTCAGATTTCTGGAAAGCCTTCAAGGATTTGTATTCTGTGCAAAAAGGTTTAAAATGAAATCTGCTGCTCGTTAAAAGTAGCCTATCCCTGTTCCCTCTACAGCCAGCAGTCCAGAGCAGAGGAAGCCAAGCCAGTATTCCTGTGAGGGGAAAACAGGGAGAAGTCCAAGTAACAGAAATGCACATGCAGGATTATGTCACGTGATACCAATGAGAAACATCTGTGGATAAGAGTTCCACATAGTCTTAATCATTAAGAAATGTTGATTTGCAGTCCCTCTATGAAAAGGTGTTACCTTATATACTGGAAAATAAGATACGGAGTCCGGTCCCTGGATAGTACAGCAGGGATTGAAAGTAACTCCCGCTGTTTATTCACGTGTTTTAGCCATAAGCACAGCCTCCTGTCAGCAGAAATTTTTCTGAAGAAGTGCAACTTTTGACAATATGTGTGTAAGATGTACAGTAAAAGAAGAAAAGAAATGGAAAATAACAGGAGAAGTACATAATTGCACACAAGTATTTGGCTTGTTTCACATGTCTTGACAGTGTATTTATGCTATTGGAGTTGAGTAAATGTAGTTGAGTCTTAGGAGATCATCCATGGTCAGTCTGAAGTTGTGGCAGTTACCCTTAAATCTTCATTTGGTCATTTGCCTCTCCTCTTGCAGGAGATAAGAAACACTTCTGTGGAAAGTTAACTTTAATTTTAATGAAAAAAATAACAGGATTTGGACTTAAACTTTCTGCCACTGTGCCAGAGAGCTGTGAAATTGATTTCATCAGCATTACAAGAAATGTAAGTGCAGTGATAGAAGTATGCTCAAGCATTGATGAAGTTGTGTATCTTCGCCTTCTGGGTTTTACCTTACATTTTTAAAAACACTGGCAAAAATATAAGGGGCAGAGGAATTACAACATGTCAGAAGTCTTCCTGTGGGTGAAGTTATCTGCATTTTAAAAAAAGCAAACAAACCTATATAGAAATGCATGTTGTAAATGAGACTTCGCTAAACCACAAATAGGATGCGTGTTTGTTAGATGAAAATTAATCCAGTAAAGGTGACTAATCTGCTAGAGTGCTTTCCCAAGGTACTAGATGCCCTCACTTGCCTTTTTGAGTAACTTGTGGGGAAGCAGCAGGAAGATTTTCTGAATGTTAGATAAATCTACAATGGACTAGACAGAAAAATAACTTAAAGGGTTTTTATTTTTTTGCCTTGCCATGCTTCTGGACAATGTGACTAGGCAAGTTCGGGAACTTTCATGACTCTTCTGTTCTAAATTTTTTAGTTGATATTCTCTTCAAGCTCTGCAATTTAAAATGCAAGTAGTTTGTGGCCTTTAAGAACACCTATGTAGTGCAATAATAAAATGCTTCTGTCTTAATGTCTGATTAAGGAAGTAATGGCAAAGTAACTCTGAGGTTTTGAACTTGGATTCCTTTTTCTGTTGTAAATTGACTAGCCAGTGCATAGTTTAAGTTCATTATGCTGATGTATGGGATGTGTTGAGAAACCCTTGATGTTGTTTTTGAAACTAGGGCCAGAGTACTTCTCAAATTTCATCATCTCTTTCCAAGAGAGCATTGGCAAAGAGTAATACAGAAAATTACTGGTAGCCTATTAAACCTGAATGCATTCAAGTTCCAACAGCACTGATACTGCTGGATCTCAAGCCATATTTCTTTTTTATGGCAATGCTGTGACCTGTGCTAGTTATTCTGAGAGTGCTTGGTCTGGGCAGGTTGAGATCATTAAGAGATTTAAAAACTTAACATAAAACCAATGTTCATTTTTCAAGTGACCTAGGAGTTGTAGGGTAATAAAAGGTAAATTGGCAGTAAACTAGTCTCTATTGCACAGTAGCCTTGAAAATCAAACTAGATTTTGACTGAGAGGATTGGGGGGGGTTATTATTTTTATTTTTTTCCTGAGGGAAGCAGGGGGGCTTATTTTACTTTGCTTACATCTTAGAAGATTTTGTTCCATAGCTAACCAGAAGGAGATGGCTGGTGTTACAGTATTGAGTCTGTTGTTGTTGTAATTCATTATTTACGACTATACTTGAAATCAGATTTGCATGTGCTGGGAAATAAAATGGAGGAAATGCAGTACAACTGAATCTTTTACAGTCTTGGCTCCACTTTTGCATCTTTACAGTTCTGTATGATGGGTCTGGGTACTAAAGCCTTAAGCTAAAAGGTTATGTTCCACTTCTGGGTGGTGTGGAAGGACCTTGACTGCCTAGGAAAGCATCTAGGACTTGGTACTGGTAGTTCACAGGGGATCACTGGTAGAACAGAGATGGTGCCAATTAGACTCAGGTACTCAAAATTGTTTTACCATCAAGTTATTGCATGAGCCTTCTGTTTTAGGCTAGAAGAGTTTGGCTGGACTTCATGAAAAATCAGAAACTGTCCCTATTGCCTTACAACCCCTTGGGAAGACTTTGCTTAAAGACACATGCAATTGGAAGTGTGCCAACCAACGAAACAAAAGATTATCTGAAGTGGAAACAGGAAACCTACTGTATACATGCTGCCATCCACCTGACATACCCACTACTAGAGAGTTTCTGACAAGTCATGACTGCTCTACAGCCTAGTGAAACAAGTTTTTTCTTCCAACAAGTATCTGATGTTCAGACATCCTCCACTTTCCTGCATAAGTAGGAAGGTGGAAGCTTATAATACTCCCCGTGGGAAATGTCACTACAAATACCACAATTGCTACTAAAGCATTTAAATATTTCATCTGATTTAAAGAGAAAACTTTAAATAATGCTATATTCTTCAGCAAAAAGAAGCTGTGGTAGAGCTAATAATGTGAAATAAACCAGTTCTTCACAGTAACTGCTCAGATGGTATATTGCCTGTGCAAACGCACAGTCCAGGGCCTGCAGCAACATCTTAGAATATATTTCTTCTGTTGCCGCCGCCCGCCCCCCCATGCTTTTCCTTTATGAAAAAAATAATTTTTAATATTGACAGACTTCTTCCATATCTCATTTTTCACTTTAAACAGCTATGCATTTTTAATAACACAAATTCAGGAGCTGAAAGGAACAGGTTGTTTTGCTTTCATCAGCATAGTAAATTACTTTCTCGTTTCTATATTTACTTATCTTACAGATTTTATAGTCTAAAAAAGTAGAATTTTATTATTAAATAATAAGCTTAAGGCAGCATACTTAGCATACAGTAACTTCTTCCAGATGATTAATGAACTAGTTAGTGGTGACTTGTTCCTCTGCCAGATTCCTTTGCCACTGGTTCTCTGCTGCTGTCGAGTGAGCAAGAAAAAAAAAAAGGCAGTGGTTTGGATACCAAAGTCTTCAGAAAATAGCAAATGGAATATGTGCAAGAGTGTCCAAGGAGCAACTGAGGGTGGAGGCCAGAGAAAAAGGTCCAAAAGTAACTGAACTAGTAGAATTGAGAACACAATAAACCCTTAAATCACTGTTGGCTTGGTATCTAAATGGGACTTTGAAAGGCTATTTTTAAAAACATGTTTAAAATCAATCTTTGATTGCTTTGTCAAAATAAACAAGACATTTGTAACCTGCATGTTTTAAAGGAAAAGTCAACCAGTTGCCAGTGAAAACAAATTGCAGTGCAGTGAGATAAAACCCCTAAACTCAACACTCCCTCTCATTAAGATTAATTAGCAGACATCAAAAACATCAGAGAACAATATGCATAGGCTCACTTAGGTCTCCAGGGCAGGTGGGAAGATTATTGGCATATATTAAGTGTAATAATTCTCATTAAGCAAGAAAGAATGTCCTGTTCTTTATCAGAATGGTGATCCACCCCTTTGTTTACATGATCTCTCTCCATGGACTCTTAAGCAGTTTCTTCCATCAATCCTGTTTCACCTCCGCTAAGGAAATGATGAGTCTTGCTCCTGTCTCTCTTCTAGCATGTAGCTGTAGCAGATAGTTCTCAAAGTGCAGGTAGTGGCTAGATCACATTTTTCACAATATAACTTTAAAATCCATCCACTAGTGTGCATCCAGTCCTTGGGGACTGTCAAAGCGCACAAAGTAGAATTTGGTTAACTTATTAGTATGTAGCTAAAGATTTTTAAATTATTGTAAGATCAATAGATCAAATTATTGCTTATTTGTCCTGTTTCTTGCCAGGTTCATTCAGTATAAAACTACTGTATTTAACCTGTTCATCCGGATACTGAAAGGGAATAAAAATTATAAATACTTTAGATGTATGTTCTTCTTCATTCATAAACTAGTAAATAGCTTTGGATGTAGCCTTCTACCTAGTGATTAACTCATACCAAAGCTGTATGTTCTTCTGTAGCTTGCATCTGTATGCGTTCAAAGATAAATTTTCATTATCAAATGGAAGCACTATGAATAAGTTTGTTTTCCATGAATAGATGATTCCATGAAACACCTGGCTCCTGTGCACTGTTCTCTGTATTGGCTCCCCTTGAATAAAAATCCATACCAGGCTGAAGACCTGCATGACAACCTTCAACAGGGTTTGAGTCTAGAGTGCCAAAATGTTCAAAGTGCCAGTGATGGCTGCATTCTTCTGGAACTAAAGAACTGCCAGCTCCTGGGGGAATGCTAAGATAAGATAAAGAGTGACTTTTCCATAGAACAGACTTAACCTGTGAATAAAGGAAAAGCATCTGGTTGTGTAGCTTTTAATGACAGATCAGAATTTATTTCTGTCACTTTCAAATAGAAGCTTATATGTAGATGCTACTTCAAACACAGCAGAACTGTCTGCAACGTCTAGTAAAAGTTGCCAGTGCTACCTTAGGTGGCTGGAATATAGCATCTGAACTTCTGTTCTTTTAAAGCAAAATGTACTGTAAAAAACAGTGTAGTAGGGAATAATAAGATTAATTACCGTGGCTGTGTGTATTGTATTGTTCCATGTGGTTTTATTTCCTGTTTCAATTTGTTCATGTTGTTCTGGCCCTAGCTACTGTTATCTTTGTTCACTAAAACAGTCCCTTATTAGCCAATCATTAGTGATGGCTTTTAGATGAATGGGGGGAAAAACTGTAGCAAATGTTACTGAAAATCTGTAAACATTTCATGAAAGGAAGACAAGGCTCGGCCAGACTTGATGAGGAACCCAGCCATTGCAGCATTAAGAATACATAGCTGTATATGGTCTAGTAAGGCAGCACCTGAAGTGTTCATTTTGTAGGGACTTATCTACTTGTAGTTGACATAGAACTGCAATGTGCAAATGAAATTGGATGAAATACAGCACATTGTCTGAAGTGATCTTTGACTCACTGGGTGGAGGTACTTTTTGCCCAACAAAAGAGGAAAAAAAGCATTCAGCTGAATGAAGCACACTCATATTTATGGGATTAGAGATATGGATGGAAAGTACCTCTGGCCTGACCTCTTAATATGAAGTAGGGCTATTGCTGTCATTAGATCAGATAAGCCATAGTAGAGTCCTGAAAACTCCAAAGATGGAGATGTTTCTTCTCTCCCTCCAGAGGGGAAAAGATGGCCCTGCTCAAGCAGGGGGTTTAGACCAGATGACCTCCAGAGGTCCCTTCCAACCTCAACCATTCTCTAACAGGGGAAATGGGAACACACTGTAATTGAAGGATCCTTCCCTTAAACGTTAGGGAGGGAACACTAAAGTGTTCATAACTAAGTGTATCATCTGTATGATTCAAGTTGTATAGTGACCTCTCTGAAGATAAAACAACATACTAAAATGTGTCCAGTTAAAGAGTAGGTATGGTGGTGTTGCTTAAGAGATGTGACTTAGTGTTGTATGAGCCTTGAAATATTTTATCCCTCCTGAAGATTACTTAAGCTAAAAGAATATATGAAGACAGACTGTAAAGTCAAAAAACTACCCAGGGAGAGAAAATGTTAATGTTATCCAAGATGGGAATAAAAATGAAGGGGAAGAAAAGGATGTTGCATGAAGTGAACAGAGTGGTAACAGCTCTGAGCAACCTCAGCAGAGCTACCTCTCTAGTTCCACAATAACACGAGGTTACTTTTGAAAATAAAAATTCAGGATTCAGTACAACTACATTACATCTTCTCCCACGTCTGGCTCCTGGGACATGACTCAGATGTCTTGAGACAGCTGGGAGAACTGAGCTGTTTCAAGTATGTACCATTGTTTTGTTTTTGATAACTTTTTATTTCCTATTTTGTAATCAAGAATGTAACCTTCTGCTTCACTAAACTACACTTATCTGCTGTTTTGGAATTGTCTACCATTAACGATAGCCTCATGGAATTGTGCCAAGTATAAAGCATCTTGGTATTTTTTCCCAAAATAGCTGTATTATAGTGTAATAGAGAACTTGAAATCCAGAAGAGGTTCAGGAAGCTAATTCAGGATGACTTTCCCGACAAGCTGCAGAGGTTGATTTGATAGCTAACAAAACAAAGCGTTGAATATGAAAAAGAAATACCAGCCAGAAAACGTTTTCTGACAAAGACTAGGCAGAATACAATTCCTCTGACTACCATAGAATCATTTAGGTTGGAAAAGACCTTTAAGGTCATAAAGTCCAACCGTTAACCCAGGACCGCCAAGTTCACTGCACCACTTCATATAGTCCAATCTCTGCTACAGGGCTGGGACGGGTGTGCAGAAGTGGAGTAGTTGTTTCTGCTTCTTATTTCTGAAGACTTTTCAGGAGATGATGCAATACCTTTGCCTGATCTTCTAAAACACTATGGACAAGTGAATTTCACCAGTTTAAGACTAAATAAAGGAGAACTGTCAGGAAAAACTGTTTTTCCATTAGAATTGTGTAGATGTGGACAAGTGTTTATACCCCTTCTGTGTAATGTCTATTAATGATACCTCAAGGCAAGATTAAACATGAGTAGTCTGGAAAGTGGCAAAGAGGATGGCTGAAGAGGGTTGTCTTCATCTTGCTTCTCATTGCCTCTATTAAGCTTTTTGCTTAGCCTCTAGTTTCAAGGCATTTCTCAGTGGATGAAACCTGTTGTGGGAAATAAACAACATGCTTACTCCTTGCCTGAATTTGTGCATTCAGTGGTGTGCTTACATCAGTCTAGGCACTCAGTTTCATATTTTTTTTCCTTATTAGACTGAATGTATACTTTCAAAATTAAACATAGGCACTCAGCAGGAATGCAGATTTCTGCTGTAGATTGGGGCTGTAGGAAGGATTTCCCTGTGGAGGGAGCGAACATAGTTGAGACAGCACTGGGTTTCAAAGCATAGAGGAAGCACTGAGATGTAGTTAAATTAATTAATCATGAGTCTTAATTCTTCTTTTTCTGAGGATCAAGCCTTCTATAAACAGAGCTGATTGAGCAAACTATATCAACAGGTATAGAGATGTATTTTCAGATTTCTGAATAAGACATTATATTGTTCCTTGCAAGCAAACTTGATGTTAAACGTGATAAACTTCTCAGTGTAAAAGAAGAGTGCATGGGCTACAGATTAAAATTCTGAAAGACAGCCTGTCAAAATTGCAATGTGAAAAAAAAAAAAGCCAGTAATTTTCCCTTTTTCTGTGTTGCACTTCTATGGGCAACACAGTTGCCCATAAACTAGTTAGAGTAGGGGATATTTTTATATAGAAAAGTGTCTGGATATGGATTTGTATGTGTCTGGACTGGATATGGATTTGTAACAAACTTGTAGAATTGAAAACTATAATACATGAAAGTGATGAAATCTGAGTTTAGGCACAGACCCAAAATTACCCCAGTAATTTTCCCTTTTTCTGTGTTGCACTTCTATGGGCACATTTACAATAGGAAAAGAACTCTTACTTGTGGTATCCTGTAGTATTGCTAGATCTGTTGTAATATCGCTGGCTGTAGCATTTTGTGTAAATTACTGGTAGTAATGCAAATTAAGGTTCCTGTTCTTCCCTTTTAGGAAGAAATTTAACCCATTTAATTGAAAGGAAGCACCTGGATCGGGCCAGCCTTGCAGTTACAGGTAACAGTGCAGCAGTAGCCAGTTCAAAAGGGTATAAAATGGTAACAATATAGACCACTGGGCTGTAAAACTGCTTTCCAAAACCATATAACAAATTCTGTATCAGTAAAGAAGATCCCAAAGCCACAGACAGCACAAGAGGATGAAGTTCACCACAAGTTTTTGGGCCATTGCAATAACTGTAAAGTTTGCTAAATAAAAATTCAGAATGTTCCCAAGAAAGGACACTTCCTGTGCTGGAGAGGACATCTGTGTATGTCTTCCAAATCCTAGCCTTAAATTCCAGACTTGAAACCACAGTGGAATTTCAGGATTTTGTTGTAATTTCTGTGATTATTTTTTTTAATTAATAAACAGGTAAATTCTTGACTTGCATGTGGCCTGTGCAGGCTGGGGGCCTGTATCTGTTTTGACTACTTTTTCTGTTATCAGCTGCAAAAGAAAGAATGGCAGTCTATAATATTTCTCTTGCAGCACCTCTGTTTGAGTTCTGGAAACTGCATATTATTCTTGCCAGGTCATGCAACTATAACATCATCGCAATCAGTAACAATACTTCTGTTGTTTGAAGTATGTGGGGGTTTTTGACTGTTAAGAATGCTGGTCTTGCTGCTTCTTTTAGTTATTTAACCTTTTCCTAAGTTAAGAAACAACTCATATTTTCTGTATTCTGGAAACTAGTTAGAGTAGGGGATATTTTTATATAGAAAAGTTTGTATGTGTCTGGACTGGATATGGATTTGTAACAAACTTGTAGAATTGAAAACTATAATACATGAAAGTGATGAAATCTGAGTTTAGGCACAGACCCAAGCTCATGAACCAATACTAATTCCAGACTGGAGTTCTAGTATATTCCTGAGCTCATTCCTTACTTGAGAAAGACCTTAATACCCATGAATTCCTTATGCCTATAAATAGTTATGCTTTATTTTGGAACACTTCAGTTGTGAGCTGATGTTTTTCCCCTTCCTTGATTTGCTAGAGCCACTATAGGTTTTAGAGAAGAGGGTGCTTGTCTTTGGTGAGAGAGTAATGTGAGGAAAGGGATTATGTGTTTGGGTTAATGCATACTGGTTCTGTTTGAAATGCCCTTTAGGTGCCTGAGACCTGTGCACAGGGTGGATGGAAGTTGTGATACAGGACTTGAGACCAACACCCTTCCAGCTTGGCAGTAAGAGGCACAGTGTAAATGACTGTAAGAATACCATGCGTAAGCAGCTGAATCCTGACCTTAGTGTTCAGTTTGAATATTGTTTTGGCTTGTGATGCTCCTTTTGAGATTAAAAAGACAGTAGCATCACTCTGGAAATAAAACCAGTTGTATTTTAAACTTGCTTTTTTTCACTGGGTGCATTGGGTGACATATCTGTTTGTCATTTCATAGGTTTTCCTGTAAGTATTGCACTTCTGATCCATTAAGTGCTTTTGTTTTACATGGGTAGAGCTTCTTTATGATCAAAATATATGGTAGGCAGCCTGGAGTTGGGGCCCTGCTCATCTAGGTTCCTCTGTAGATGTCTGTGAAGATCCTGACTCACTGCTTACGTGTTTCTCCTTTTCTGTTAAAACCCGTTGTCCCTGCATTCTTTCTACCAACACAAAACCTGATGTACAGGAAGCATCAGTCAGTATAGGGGATTCAAAGGGAGAAGGTAGTATTGCAGAGAAATTGGGTTATAGAATTTGTCAATAAAAGAAGTAGTAGTGTGTGTAGACTACCAAAGAGGCTTTATTTGATTATCTAATGTGTGTATGCATAATCGTACCACTGACAGTGCTGTCTAGAGGCTAATCTTGATTTAAGGTTCTTCCAGTGGAAAAATAAGATCTAAAAGATTGGTTTGCTTGACAGACTATGGTTAAGTGATGTGCCGGTAGGATTTGCAGAGGACTATGTAGGTAATATGCTGATGGAGACTGCTTTGTGTGAAACCTCCTAGTAGTATGTACTGACTCACTGTCTCATCATGCTGTTAGCAAGTGTGCAGGAATTTTAAGGTTATGCCATGTTTCTCACCTAAATAATGCATATTTAGCAAGGGTCAGCTTGCAATGGCTTCAGATCTGGAAGATGCATGTAGACCAAAATAGTACAAGGGGATGTATTCGTGATATGGTTGCTGTGTAAGAACTGGTTTTTAAGCACAATCTAGGGACAACCTATAATACTACTTTGACAAACTGGACACCTCGTTTGCGTTACCAAAAGTAACGTCACTTAAAATATATCTAGATTCAGTCTCACTGCTGCTTGTTCAGGATGGTGACATCCAAGGGGCACAGATATCCCCTGCCACTTGGCAGAAAGTCAGCACTGACATCTGGGAGAGGGAGCGATGCTACAAGTAAACGCAGACAGTGCTCTGTTCAGCAGCTGGTTTGCTTGACATGGCTGCTGCTGTGGGAGTGCAGACCTGACAGGTTCCTAACCAGGCTCCCTACTGAAACACAAACCTGTTACTAGCCAGGACTCTGCATTTCACCTGTAAGCATGACCTAGTAGTAGTCCTGTGGGCAGAGCTGGAGGGCAGAAGACATTGCAAGCCCAGGCCTTGGGAGATGTGGAAAGCTGCCAGGTTCTCACTGCTACTTTTTCACTAGTGAGTCATGGCTGGACGTTGTCCTCAGCTTGGCAAGGCTGCATGCTGTTCCAGTTCGGTCTGAGGGCAGCCCCAAGTAGAGAATTACTTAAAGGCAATGACTACTGATATACTTGTTTTCCTTTTGGTAATATTTTTAATGTCCAGTGTATTTGGGGCTTCCTTTTTACTTTCAGTTCTGGTTTTCTTGGTGTAAGTAAAATATTTCTTCTCTTCCTGCTTTCCATCTCATGAATTAAGCATCATCTTTTGTAAAAAAAAAAAAAAAAAAAAGCAGTTATAAATTAAGATGATACTTCGATAACAGTTAACAGGAAGAGCACTTCTTTCTGAAATGAGTAAAAATTCAGAAGTTTCAGTTTTGTATGGTGGTGATGTAGAACAAGACCTTAGTAGAAGGTGTGAAAAGAACACTTGGTTTAACCTACTTTATTTGTGAGCATCTTTCTAAACATAGCCAGATGTTAGTAGGAAATATTTCACAAAATGACAGTAGTATACATGGTGTAATAGTCAAACTTGTGTCTAACCTCAAGATTCTGTCTAAGTGAGAATTTTGAGATATTTGTCACCATAGCCATTAGTACTTTCAGATTTGTGGGTTAACACCAACAGTCAAAGCAGGCTTAGGACCTATAAAGACATTCTGAAATAAACAGAATTTGGACGGTGTGAACCAGGAAGGGGGAAGAGAGGCTTCAGTTCCTTGTGAAATGTTGAGCCGCCTAATGAAATGCTGCAGTATTAATTTGCATTTCTTCAGAATAATGCAAACTTAAAAGGAGAGAAAAAAAAATGTTTTAAACAGCAAAATCTAAGTTAATTTTTCTCTTTCCTGAAAGTCTTTAGCAAAAGACTGGGCAAGTTTTGTCTTAAGAAGCTATGATCTATACTCTAGACTGACTACTGTTGCTAGTGCTTCCTTATTGTCTTTAAATTAATAATATGAAATATCTTTTTTCAGAAGATTCTAATACACTTTATAGGTGGAACCTTAGCCAGTGCTGCAAAGGGAAAGGAAGAGCAGAAGCCTCCTGGGGAGTCAAGCATGTCTATAGGTGCTAAAAGGTCAGCGTGCAGGCTGAGCATGTCATTTCAGGACACTCAATATCTTAAAACTGAGGCTTAGCTCTCCTACATTGTTGAAAGCAGGATGTAATCGACCTAAATGCACCTGCTGCTTTGTTAGCAGAGTTAGCCTTATGGTTGTGCTTTTCACTGCTTGTGTAGATAAGACTTTCTCCTGTGCTCATGGCAGTGTGAAACAACTTTAAACACATAGTGACCTCTTGTCACTTTCTAACCCTGTGACATTCATTGTTTTGCATTAAATGAAGCTTGCGTTGAGCCCATGCTAATTCTTTGTGCCCATCTGCGTTAATTTGTGACAGTGCCACTGAGTCTGGGAGGACAGCCTGACCACAGAAATAAGGAGATAGGTATGTACACACATATAGCTGAAGACATGCCACAGGAGTGTATTTTTTTCAAAACAGTGCATTCATATAAATAAAAGCATGCAGTCAGATCACTTTTGTGGCTCCAAACTAGAAATTCTGGAAGAGTGCTATAGAAATCAAATGGGATGATGTGATTCTACTGGTGTGTATATATAGTAGAATATCTCCTGTCACCCTAGTCTGAGACAGAATTAAGTGGCTAAAATAATAATTTAATGAAACGCACATTATACAATGTCTCAGGAGAGAAGTGGAATGCTATAATAATTACTAAAAAGTAGATAAGACCAATAAAGAACAAGTGAGGCTTGGCAGGTGTAATATTCCATTGTGTGTTAGCTCAGTCTAAATCCCACAAATTTATGCTACTGAAAGAGATTAAAAAAAAAAAATTGTGTCTGAGGGCTGTCTCTTTCCCCTAGCCAAGAGATGACAAGCAGCTCTTGGAATTTCTCTGTGCAGTGCTAGATATTTTCTGTCACTAAATTTTTGTCTAGTTTACTTAACCTGAAAAGAACCCAATTCTTGCTGTGTGAAAGTAATGTAGTAGCATAGTTGTTGCCCATTTGAAGTTAGGCTCTAATAATCATTAAATGCAGAGACAGGGAGGTAAAACATGTATTGAGTAGATGGAAGTCAAAGACAGCAAAAGAACAGGGCAGAGAACCTTCTGCATGTTAAACCAGATTACTGGGGATGTGGGGAGGCTTCTTCCTGCTGTGTGACAGTCAAAAATTTGTAAGTAATAGCATGGTAACTTGCTCGGTCTTAAGTAACTGCTGTCTCAAGGAAAAGAAGAGTAGTCATCCATTCGGGAAAAGGAAACTTGATTTTTATTTGTAGTTCTTGTTTTTAATGGATGGTAGCTGTTAACATCAGTGTCCTTAGGCTCCATGGAATGGCTAAAATGGGATTGCAGCTGGGAGGAGCATGTGGCAAGACAGTGAGGATGTCAAAATTGCCAGACATTGTGTAATATCATTAGCATGGCAGCTTCCACAGGTCTGTACTGCATTCTAAAATACTCTTCAAAACAAATTTTAGCCCTCACTATAGATCACAAGTAGAAATGTGGACAAATGAAAGCTTTTGTTTTGCTTTCTAGCTGAAAGTATAATCCCAGAAATTCAATGGCTCATAATATTTAGGGGGTGACTTCGTACTTCTTCTAACGTGACACTCTGTCCTTTAATGAAGTATACTGAGTGCTGTACAGCTGAGCTACATAAGTTTGCAAGAGATGTGAAGTCTTAAAGACAGAAATGATGGCCTATGAAATCCGGTTTGATAGTGCTAAAAACATGAAACTATCTGCAAAAATATACTAATTCTTCCTCTCCCCATCTCCGTTCTGGATTGCAAGACAGCCAAGAAAGCACTCCCAAGAGCTCTCCTCAGTCTGAGTTGTTTGCAAATCTGTTTTAACTTCTTTAACAGATTTAAAATAGTCTTTGAGACTATGCATCTGCCAAAATACATTGCAACAGTTACAGAATGTGGGTTTTTAAAAGGTTGACTCTTTTGTTTTTTTCTTGCATGTATGCCTTACATATTTGAGGAAGGAATGAGAAAGCAATACTTTGTCCACTTCATACGGGAAAAGGCATTGGAGCACTCAATCCTTGCAGGAAGCAGTTTTCATTCTGGGGGGAATTGGATTCCCCTCAGAGGATACCTGTAAGCACAGAAAGGAATTATGTCCCCAAAGGTCTGCTGAATGCTTAAGTTCTAATAAACAGCCAACTTTACAACAATCAGCTGTTTGAAAAATAATCTTTTCTTAGGAAAGAACCATCCTAAATGTTTCCCACTTAAACTGTTATATAAATATTTGCATTTCTTTGCATGTTCAAATTTACATAATTCTGCTTTGATTACTTAATGTAATCATGGAATTTACATAAATTTGCATGAAAGGCAGTGCAGCTCGTAATTTCCACCTCTCACTGTGTCTTACATGCTTTAAATTTATGTACCAGGAGAGGTATGTATACTTTGTAATCCCAGTTAAGGAGGGTATGTTGCGTAGGTTTACGTGATTTGCACTACGGAGGTAGGATTTGTAGGCTTCTCTTCATCTGTGTTTATTTGCATTACTTGTTAACCAGCTCTTGGTGTAGAGTGTAATGTATTGATCTGATTGTGATGTGTCAGTATTATAATCTCGTCATCAAAACTGAATAGCATTAAAACACTTCTCAAAAGTCAAAAACTGAAAGGGAAAGTAGTTATTTGAGAGACTGGAACTTGTTATACTCTATTAGGGAAGAATTGTACTCTCTAGTATTAATATGGTAGTTGGGTTATAAAGGATGGGATAAACTGATATTAATACAGTTAGCCAAAGAAAATTATTCCCATAGGATATAATGACTGAAGCTTTATTGAAAACTTGAAGTATGTAGGTTGCAATTTAGAAGATACTTCAGGAATCTGTTGAACAAGGCAGGTGGTCTGTGTTGATAGCTATGCCAGTGGTACAATAAGGGGTCAGATTATAAATGTTGAATTTCAACAGCTAAAGTTCTGGGTCCACCTCTGAACTTGCATGTCTTTGTCACTGACAGCATCAGCAGAAAACTCTGACTACAATATCTTTAAGGCAAGAACTGTAGCTAAACTCCTGAGGCAACTGAGACATTTTTTTACAGTGTTCTAATGGACTGAAGGGCCGTTACAAGTGCTACCATACCATAAATAGTTTTTCAGCTACCTAAACTTCAGTTTTGACTGAAGACAGGGGAAAGTGGGAGAGGAAAGATGTGGTTTCATATCATATGGGATGAATTGGGTCTGATAGGACTTGCATGTGCCTCCAAACCTGCCAGTTTAGTGTCTAGCTACAGTGTGTGCATTTATAAGTTTTAATAGAACAATACTACATTTTATGCCTCTGAAGAGATACAATGCCTTTGGATTTCTTCCTTTCTATGCTGCTTCCTGGAAAAACTGTGCGCGTGCCCACAGACACACTCTGGCCTTCTGAGGGGAGGGACAGAGGCAGGTAATATAGCCCCTCCCGTACCTGCCTTTACTCCTGGTAATTCTAGAAGAGAAAAAGAGACTAATCGTACATTGACTGCTTTCCATAGTTTGGTCTTCCTTAGGAAGACTGTAGAATGATCTCGGTTGGTATTCATTTACTGAGCGGCAGTACTCCTAGAACAGAATCCGCCTACTGGCTTTGTCCAGGCAATGGCTGTACTTTATAGTGAACATTCAAAATTGTTTCAGGGAGTTAAACTTTTTTGTGGTCTTTGGTACAAAGTCCTGCTTTATGTTTGAATGTGGCAACATTTTAAAGGGAACTGCCATCCACTGTTCATTATTTGGATCATTAGTAACAAGTACATGGGAACTGAAGAGTGTGGATCAAGGGAGAGCCCAGCAAATATATACAGAAATAGTTTGGAACCATCTCTGCTCCTTTTCTTTAGGTTCAGCAGCAGTCTAGCCACTTGCACATCTCAAAGACCTGGGAAGCGTGGTGGTGTAAAGTAAAGAATACAGCAGTAAAATGAGTTTGAGGCAATGGGTGTAGCTAATTGAGCATAACCCAATAATGAGCAATAAGCTCAACTGGACTCAGGTAGGCACTGTGTGTTGATGTCTTCTTGCTGTGCTGCCATTGCAAGGGTGGTGTTGAATCAGCATAGCTGGCTCTTTTTCCTGCAAGTTATATTAACTTGGGTTTCATGCAGCCTTACCAGGGAAGGTGTTGGACTTTTTGTGAGTGTGGTAGATGTTATGCTGTACTCTTATGTTTTCTAAATGGCAATAATATAAAGGGAACGTACAATTAGCCCATGGAATGTGTATGCTGTCCACTTTCCTTAAGTCTGTGAGGACAGATAAAAGGTTTTTCTAAACTATCAATGAATTTGTTTGCCAGATGCTTTCCAGATGAGTACAGTGAGGGTAGAGAAAGGAGGACTTTGGGCTTAACACAACTCCTTTGATTCCTTTCATATTTCTTTCAAAACAAGCTTTTGTTTATTTTTAAGGAATGGGGCGGGGGGAAATCTTGGCAAGTAGAAGGCTTTTTAGAGGGCAGATTAGTTTTAGTAGTATTGTATAGAAACATTGGTCATCTTTAACCCTGGAGAGATGGAGGAAATTCCGCAATGCTTCTTTAAATTATCAGAAGGATTTTATTTTTAAAATAAATGGATGTTAGCTTTGCTAACGTTGAGGAATGTTCTGTATGTGAGAAGTCTGAAAATAATAAAACTGACATTTTAATTAGTTGCATCACTTTTTTTCTCCTGTGTCCAGTATGTGAGAGGCCACTTGTTCAGTTCACTCTGGGAAGCAAAAATGGAAACAAGCTGCTACTTTGTTTTCTGTTTACACCCTGACATTTCTAAACAAGACAAGAATGCAGAATACTTGTAGAATACATTTTCTCCTAGTTTGGCAAAAAATAACAAATGAGAAGTTTGACTATGATGATTTTGATTTGGTAATGATATGGTTTATGAGAAATATTCAGAACAATTAGAAATGCCTAAAGAGTCAGACATTGTAAACTTGTACACAATATAAATCCCAGACTGTGATTCTTTCTGGAGAAAGAAATGTCACATTCTGTGTGTGACAAACTACTCCAGCATTTGGACTCCTGATGAACTAATCATTAAATCATAAAGATTGAAGGGTCCAGTGGGTAAAGGAGCAATTAAAGAAGCAATTGACTGTTCATTATCAAAAGTGGAGCCCACTTCAACCAACTAATCAAACAGAAGCCCCTCCCTTATTCCTGTATAAGCTTGTTCAGACCTTGTTCACAGGTTTGGTGCTGAAGGCCTTTAGCAATAACAGAATAGGACTTCCACCACAGAAATGTGCACACTTAGCTATGGTACTAGAGCCTATTGAATCCAGAATCAACATTCAGCAGTCAGGAAGGCTTCTGTAAGCAATGGCTGGTTGGTTGATAACTAACATCAACAAAACTTGTTTGTCACAGATTCTCACTGACGAGCTATCAGTGTCATTTCCTTCTGCTTGCAAGGGAAGGATACATTTTTCTTTTTGCAAATTGTACTCAGCCAATCATACAAAGTGCATTATCCAGATCTGCAGCTTCAACATTCATTGGAAGCACTTTAAAACTAGTGTTCAGCTGGAACTGGAACTGTACGTTTGGTGCAGCCTGAGTGTTTTGCTGTGAGGAGGCAGGCAAAAATAATTCAAATATTGGTTCCCCTTCAACACACTCTCCATAAGTTTTTCCAAAGGACAGACAGGTCTTCTGTATAGCGGCCTGGGAAAGAATTGTAGAACACCTCAACACAGAGAATCATGGCCTAAGACATGATCTGCTCTTTGCTGTTCAGAAGCAGGCAAGTGAGGGGACAAGGTGGACATAATAAAGCATATACAGTTTTGAAGTGAGAATGCTTAGTGTAATTATATACCACAGACTGAATTGCAGGTCTGCAGTACCTCCTTGGCAGTGCTTGAGGCTGAAAAATCGGTATATTTATGCTTTAGCTGATGCTGCTCATTACAATTCTTTCACTTCATTACTGACACAAGCTGAAAAGCAAAGGTCAGTTTGCTTAAGCTGCCATTGCTGAATTCATCAGACAGGAAGGAAATGCCTTCTGCAAGAAAGAATTTGGATAGTAACTATTACATTCTCTACTTCACTCATGTATATGATAAAATTATGCTGATTGCTGTAACCCCTTCTCTGAACATCTTCCCCTGTTCCTGTATTGCTGGTATGCTTTTATCCCCTTCATATTTCACAACTTGTTCCAATTTACTCAGCTACCTCATCTAGCGGTATGTGAATGTGTTCCTAATAGAGTTTGGTTTCAGAAACTCTAGTGTGTTCATGTTTTTTCAAATGAAATCTTAAGGCTTCCATTTAAGATTAGCATTGGAAATTGAAAGTAATCTGAATTTGGAATGAAAAGAAAAAAACAACAACCAACAAAACCGCAAAGCAAAAAAACCCAAACCCCACTTGTTGCAGAGCTCTAATTTCTGCTACTGATGCAGGATTTCACTTGTTTCAGTTTACTGCATATTTCATTTGTTGGGTTGGATTTTTTCATTATAAATTATTTTGGAGGGTCTCTCTGTGGTTACTTACAAAGCTGAGAGTGTTGTAAAGTAGTTTTCCCAAACACACCCCAAGAGGAATGGTGAGAATAGGTGCTCTTCCTGATGCCTGATAGGATCATGGCATACCTGTTAGCTCATGCTAGAATTACAGTCTTTTCTTGGCTTCTCTAGAGTACCTGCAGCTGAGTCAGGACTCGCATTGTGGAATAAAGCCTTGTGCCTCACAGTAACAGCTAGCAGAGTCTTCCTCTGATGAGCAGAAGTACCAGACCAAAAACCACCTGATGTAAAAGCAGAAACTCTGAGAAACGCCACAAGCTCCATTTCAGTCTTTTAATGGCTACAATATAGAGCAGGAATGCAGAAAAGCAAAGAGAGCCTAACCCATCAAAACTGATAAATCGGATACAAAGGCAGACTTGGACCTCTTTTCAGCTACTCCAGCCTTCATACTTAGTTGATGGAAAACTGCCAGCAAAATTAGTGTTTACTGCAGTCCTTCAGGATTTTTTTCTGGATTTCTTCTAAGTCAAATAATCTTGGATCAGAAGAAAAAAAAAAAAGCTGTATGTAGAGCTGTTCTAACAAAGTTTTAGCATGTAATGGGGAGGATGCTTTATGTATGGGGAAGAGGATACATAACATGATTCTGATCAAGTGACTTCTAGGCAGGTACCCAAATATGAAGGAGATTATTCCTTCCAGAAGATGTATTCAGGCAACTCAGCACTGGGTTACTTGGCTAGTTGTTCCCACTGTGCCATGGTGGGTTGATCATACGTGTTTCTTGTGGGTGGGGGAGAAGCCAGATTGGTTCTTGCCCAGCAGCCCAATCAAGGAACTAACACGAGCAGGAAACCAGCAGAGAAAAGTGAGAGAGATTGTGGCGTATTACCGTAAAATGCTTCATGTTAGCCAGCTCCTTACCTAACAATTGTTTTCTTACCAAGTACTTCCTTCAACAGAGTTAATTCTCTGTGAGTTGTGAAGTGTTACGCCAAAATCCAGGTAGGCTAGGTCTATAACATTTTCCTAGTTAAAAAGAAAAAAAAAATTGTCCTCTTAGGGGAAGAGATCAGGTTACTGGATGCTTTCTGCCTGTCATAAACCTGTATCGTTTTGTCCTCTTTTCAGTTGCACTCATAACTGCAGCTGTTCTTTTTTTGGAAGTTTGTTCTAAAGCCCTGCATATTGCTCAGCTCAGAAAAAGAAGTCTCGCTGTCTCATCACTTGTTCCCTCTCCCCCTCATCTGTGCCTTGAATATTCCCCAGTTAACAAAGCCTTGCCTCTGCTTTGCTTAGGGTATTAAACATCTTTGCCACCAGGCTTGATGCCAGGGGACTCTGTAAGACTGACAGCTCTAAATACAAAGTGATGGCCTTAAGTAGGTAAATGTGGCTGCATAAACTCAGTTGTAAGTGTTGTCATGCTGAGTATAGTTCTTCTGCTGCTCTTGGAATATGAATGATAAATGAACATTAACATGCTGGAACTATCTACTGTTAATAAATCAGTGTTTAAATGTTTATGTATAGAACTTGTAGAGCTCTCCAGTGCATAGCTATAATTTAATTGCTCCTGGGAAGAACCAGGTAGCAGTTCTTTTGCATAAATGCTTTCAGTTACAATACAAAAAAAATAATGTATTGTTTAGGGCTGTCTTCTTGGCAAGTCTGTCAACTTCCCTGCACAAACTGCAGATGAAGAAAAACTAACGTTTTTCCACCCACCCTTGGATGACCCATTTACCAGTAAAGCCTTGTACATCACTTGCAGGTTAACAAATAAACCAAATGTGCTCAGTAGTCTCCCCCTGACACTTAACTTTCCTGCTAGGCCATATTATTCCTGAGGTTTTTTTCCTTTGTACAGAGTTGTGACTTCAGTAAAGCACCATTGTTTGCTTAGGCACTTGTCTGTTCAGTGCAGGACACAGGAAACCTCAGCTATGCCAAAAATCTTTAATGAAGTATTCAGGGTACATTTTTAAAAGACATTCCTCCATCTAGCTCTAAGCCCATACTCTCTCTGCTTAGACTAATAAACATGAGGAGAAATACATGAACTGATATTTTTATTGAGCAAAACAATCCATTTGTGCTTAGTCCTATGCAAAAAAACCTAATTCTGAACTAAGTAACTTGTACAGATGAGCTGTTCCTTGCCTCCCGTAGACTTAAGGAGTAAACTCAGCTTTAAGGTTCTGGAAGAGGGAGAAATATTTTGAGACATCATACAGGGCATCCATTAGGAGTTAGTTATAAAACTGTCAGTTTTGAACAGGTGTTATGTGTCACTTGATTTTCATAGCACCCCTGTGCCCATGTATCATGGGGTGGCACTTTTCAGTTACAAATTTCAGCTGGAAAGTTAATCACTCTTTGCAACTTGCCTTCTTTACAGGAGTATATATGTCTTTGCAGACACTGAGGAGGCTGCACTGTGCAGACAGGACCTGTGATATTGGCAGCTAAAAGCTTTTTCCCTGAGTCTATTTAACACATATTTTCCTGCATGAAATGGAGGCAGGTGGTGCCCTTTCTTTTGTGTATGGGACAGCAGGCGGGAGGGGCCTGGTGGGGGTTGTGCTTTGCTGTGTATGAGAAAGGTGAAGTGGGGACACTGAACCTGAGCAAGCAGAGAGTTAACAGCAGGAGGAGAAGCACTAGTGTGTTGTAGCTCCTAAGGAGAGGGGGCAGGGTGGGGTGTGTGGATAATGGGGCAGACTAAAGCTTGCTCGAGGCAGGTTAGAACAAGCAACTACAATTTCAGCAGCCAGTTCAACCAAACTAGACTGAACCAGCAAGAGCACAACCCCAGTTCTGCAATGGCTACATGCATAACTGAGCTTCTGCAGTGGCTCCTCGCTGTTCAGGCATGGCTCTGTGCACACTGTCTTGTTAAGAGTTTCACAGAGATCTCAGTGCCTCCCCACCCCAAACCCTGCAGAGAAGGCAGTCTCTTGTTCCTTCCTTCAAAGGACTGGAGGCAGGACGGGTAGCAGTCATCACTAATTCCATTCTTGTTTAAAAAGCCAATCCCTGGGAGCTGGGTGATTTGTTTCTCGTACATAGCTGGTGCTGACAATTCAGAGGTAAATAACTTTAATAACAAGTCTCCACCATGACTAACTGTTGACCTGTCAGTGCTGTAAAGCAGTTGTCATGGTATCTGAGGTAGCTAACCAAGATAGCTACTTCCCTGATAACAAAAGTTGTCCCTTTCAGTAGTGTCATGATCCACTCAAATAAGTCCTCTGTTACAAGAGGATGAAGAGAGATTTCTTGAAGTCCGTGCAGATCTGATACGTTATGCAGTTTATGAGCACATGTCTCCAGATTCCAGTAATACCACTGTTCCTGCTTGGAGCCATCAATAGTAGTGAAGCAAAAATTGCTGTATACCTTCAAATGTGGCTTTTCTGGTGTCTTTTCACTAGCCACTTGTACCTCTGCTTAATTC
Source organism: Falco punctatus (assembly GCF_963210335.1). Lineage (NCBI taxonomy): Eukaryota > Metazoa > Chordata > Aves > Falconiformes > Falconidae > Falco > Falco punctatus. The sequence continues at coordinate 43,151,930 of NC_137583.1, forward strand.
TGTAACAGCGGTTACAGGAGACATCTTGGAATAGCTGAATTGTAAAAACTTTGTGACAACTGATGGGGGAACTGCAGATCCCTGAAGTACTCTGCGTAGTGCTATGTGATACTTTGTAACGTTAGTGTTGACAGGCTACTGAAAACTAGAGACCTGTAGCTCATCTTAACAATATGTATAGATTGCTTATAAGACAGGCAAGCTCTAAAAGCAGCAAAAAGCACATGCCAAGAAAATTATTTGTGTATGCAAATGTGTCTTTCAGCCGGTTAGCCAATGTATCCTGCAATCTAGTAAAATGTGTGTAACACAAAGGGTGCTTGCAGGTAGTTCAGTTTGAATTCCACTTGCTGGGTTTGGCCAGCCTAGCTATTGTTCAGCCATTGATAGACCAGCCTTGTGGTTGCTGCCTCTCCTGCTCCCTTAACGAAGGGTGTCTGGCTGAGCTCTGCAGCTGGCTTTTTGTGTTCCTTAAAGGAGTGGGGTTAGGAATGGACCCTGGAACAAGGAACTTGGGGCCAGTGGAAAACAGTAGGACTGCTAATGCTACTTACAGCTTAGCATCTTCAGGGTCTACAAAGTGCTGGTGCTGGAGGAGTGGCCAGCAGGATAGACAGACTGCAACAAAAGTCTCCAGCAATACTGCAACTGACTAACGTAATGCAGCAGCCATAGTAGCACGGAGCTCAGTTCTGGCAGTAAAGCACGTACAAATCCTTGGTTAACGTTTAATCAACTCAGTCCATGGGCTGAAGTCACAGCAGTGTCTGCAGTGCGGAAGTATCACAAACTGCTTGGACGCAGGGCTGGATTAGAGCTCCTTCAGGACTGCACAGAAGCACGGTCCTTCCCTGAGAGATTCAAGAGTGTCAGTGTGTACAGATCACTGTGCTTCTCTGCAGTGTATGCAAATGAACACAATAGATGCAAATCAAACTTCTGAGTCCATTTTCATGTTTACCTTTTTTTCCTGTGTAGTGTGTTTGTAAATGCTTGCTAGTTAAGCACAGCTAGTGCTGTGTAGGAACATTAAGGGATCACGTACGCTTTTCTGGCATCATGTCAGGCACTGGGAGAGCCAGAGCTGAGACAGTTATAGGTGGAGCTGCCTGAGATAGCTGTAAGTACAAGTTTCACAGACTTCTCTTAGAACATTGCCTGCAGGGCACAGATGTGATATGAGGGGATGAATACACTCCTGTCTTTGTTGCATGTTTGTAGTACCATGACTGTGTTTGTTTTTGAAGCTGAGCTTTTAAAACAATATCATTCTTCCTCCTGCAGTGCCTTAACTACACTGTAGCATATGAAGTGCCTAGATGTTTAGCCTGAGCCCTACTACATCAGATGCCTGCTCAATAAACGCTTTTTCTCGCATGCTAAAGCAAAGGACCAAGCCAGGACACATAGGCCACGAGGAGCATTGTACAGGGGTTGTTGCAGGATGCCTGTGATCTAGGCAATCATCAGCAGGATGGCTCTCACGGCCATAACTGAAGTGCAGTTCAGCACATCAGTCTGTGCTGCTCAGTACCCCACACAGTCGCTGTAGCTCCCTGCTCTTGCTGTGCCAGCTCCACTTAATTGTGAAATAACTGTAATGAGCTTTTAGACTCTGGGTAGTAGGAACTCACTGATGCTCGTTGTCCCACCACCTTCCTGACCACACTTTGCTTGTTGCCCTCTGGCCTGGAGATTATTTTCACCACTGTTTTGTTTATTTAAAGCCTGGTTTTGTTATGTTGAATTTTCTTATGAATGTTTGTTTCACAACATGAAGAAATTTCCCACCAGAATACAACCTCTGCCTTGTATATTTAGACTTATTTCCCTTCAATTTTTTCTACTTTAGAAGTTCTAGTCAATATTGCAGACCTTGGTGATAGCCACAACAGTAAATTAAAAAAAAAAAAAACAAACAAACAAAAAAAAAAACTCCACAAAAAATGATTGGGAGTCTCATTTGTATAGCATAGGTCTGCCTTCTATTAAAAATACCCTATCAGCATGGGTATTCAATATAAGCTTGAATTTCTTTGCATTGGCAACCAGTTAAGGTCTGCCTTGGTGTTTGTAAATACTGAGAGAAAATCCAAACAAAAGTTCAAACCACTGTGTTGTCTATTCTACTTACTTGTCTAATATGGATACAGGAATGCTATCTGTGTTTGTTAAAATAAAAATGTAAGAGATCAAAGGGAATCGTAGGAAGACTGGATAAACATTTAAGTATTCCAGTTGAAAAATAACTAGATGTATAAAGTCCAAATAGTTGGAAGGGTCTTTCCTTCACCAAGTTACACTTCGACCAGTCTGACCCATACCTTATTCTCCTGACTAAGTTTTAATAGAAGGTTTGTTTTATAGCATGGTTTTTCAGCAGGCCTGATGCCAGACGACAGATCTAAACTGGTAATGCAAGTAATAAGGAGCTAGAGGTTATTTTATGACTTGAGGAGAGCAAGCATGTTCTTACATGGTGTGGGATCATAATTCAGTGATACTGAAATTTTGATTATTCTTTAATACTTCAAAGCAAATTGCATTAGAAGAAAGATTTGCTGGTTTACATCCTCCATAAATTTAAAATCTTTGTTCCAGAGTAAAGCACTATTTATTTATTTGTTTGTTTGTTATTGGTTATTTATTTTTCATTGTCGGAATTATTTGTTTCTTTATTGTTAGAACTTAGTCCTTTTGTTTAAGGGGGGAAAAAAAAGTCTGTAAACTGCTTGGAGTGGGTTTCCTTCTTAAAAGAATTTGGAGGACATGCAGAAATCAACTGAAAATTTCATGGTAGTTTGTAAACTACCGCTTTGGTGTCAGAATCCAGGTCTGGAGCAGTCTGCTTTTGCATCTGTCACTGGTATATCTACTTCTGTGTTGCAGTTCTCCTGTTCTCATGAACTGCTTCTATAAAATGTGTTGCCCCATACACTTTCTTTCACGATGATGAAAGAAAATGAGCCAAAGCCATTGTGTATAGTGACAAGCACGTATTGTAGCTGCTTGTCAGTTAAACTCAATCATCTAACAAAAAATTATTTTATTGGGATTCAAGGAGACAGAAATTTGAAATCTCACCTTTACTAAACATAGTTTCGATGCATGTACTTTGCCATTATTTCCAAAAGCTGTCAGGTATTGTGTTGTATTAGGGAAATGCATGATCATAATATGTTAAATTCATGCCTGTAATTTCTGGAGAGGGAGGAAATCCCAGAAAATCCTTTTTGATCTGTAGATCTCTTGTACTGACCAGCCTACCCTGGGGCTCACACTGTCTGCAGTCATAAACAGTGTCAGGGGACTCACTGATTCTGATCACTTTTTTGTGTAAGAGTGTATCATTATAATATGTTTTGATTAATGACAATGACATTATGCCTATGCAGAGTGAAAAGTACAGATCTCTTGGGTCTCCTATGTGTTACTGCTGTACAAAAATAAGTTTTGATCATGTTCTGAGGCAAAAGTAGTAGCATGGATTGGGGGTGAGTAACAGTTCAGACTGTCTAGATTCAAATTCAAATGTAAAAGTCCTAAATACATTGGTCTGAAATGATTGGACTTAATATGGTTTCAGCAAGGGATCTTCTGAGAGGTTATTATTTTTCCAAGTAGCTAATACTTAGTTCCTCTGTACTAGGGAATGAGCAATGTCTTCTGATTAAAAACTTTCAAGATGACATATGGGATGAGGAAGACATAAGAAGATGGTTTCCCTAGAGAGAAGGGTGGGTGCACCACTTTAGTATCAACCTACAGTTTTCCTTTCTACCTCCTAGCAATGATGAGTAATAGATGTGTAGTTTTGAAAAAAGTGAGTGAAATAAAACAGGCTTGGAGGTCAGTTATGCTGAATTGCTGGATCTGTCTCAAAGAAGGTACAGCATCTGCTCTGAAGAAGAGCATGGAGAAGCATGCTGAAGAACAAGCTCCAGGCACACTCTCCACCAATAAAAAAGAAAAACTGATTTTAAAAGGAGAGTGTGAGAGGGAAGAGTTTCCTAAGTTCTTCTAACTTAATGATACCCACCACCGTTCTCATGGGGAAAAGGACAGAATTAGTATGTAAGGAACAGACTTAAATAACATCAGGGATTTTTCTGTAGCACTACCATCAGGAGAGAGTTAACTTCTCCTTATGTTTAATGTCAGAGGTTTCACATGACATATCCAGGTTGTGGATCTTTTTTATTTCCTTCTTTCAAGGAACCTAATTCTGAAGATCAGGCTCTGAAAGGAAACAAGACAAATAGTTGGATCACAGCCCTGGACTTCAGGAGAGCAGGCTTTGGCCTGTTCAGAGACACCATGGGATATGGTCCTAGAGAGAAGAGGGATCACCAAGGTCTTACTGTTTTTTCAAGGATGGCCCATTAACATAGGCAGGAAATAAACCAAAGGTGACAGGAGGCCTGCACAGATTAACAAGGAGCTGCTGATAAAGCTCAGGCTTGACAGAGATGCATACAAGAGGTGAAAGCAGTGTCAGGTCATCCAGGAGGTGTACAGAGGTCCAAGCCTGAGGGGATGGAAGAGCTACAAGAAAGGCATCTACAAGTGTATCAGCGACAAAAGGAAGGCTAAGGAAAATGTGGGACTACTGGGTGAATGGGGCGGGGGACACAGGGACAGCAATATAGAAAAAGCTGGGATATTCAATGATTTCTTCACCCTTGGTCTTTATTGATAAGATATGTCCTCAGAAATCTCAGGTCCTTAGGACAAGTGGGAAAGTCTGGAGCAAGGAAGAGTTATGCTTGGTAGAGGAGGATCAGGTGAAAATACAGGAAATTCTATTTAAACTCAAGACAAAACTTTTTTACTGTGGGGGTTATCAAACACTGGAACAGGCTGCTTGGAGGGGTTGTAGAGTCTCCATCCTTTGTAACAGTCAAAACCTGACTGGACACGGCACTGAGCAATGTGCTTTGGTTGACTCTGCTCTGAGTAAGGGGGTGGTTGGACTAGATGACCTCCAGAGGTCCCTTCCAACATCAGCTGTTCTGTGATTCTATGAAATGAGTGTTGCTGAAGCAGCTGCAGAGTGACGACCTGAAGGCTTGACTCCCAACTTCGTATCTTCAGATTGAATATTGCAGAGGTCAAAGTCAGTGCCTAACCTTACCCAAGACAGTAGTTACTTAACAAACTGTTGGCATGTATTCTTCATTTCATTTGGGATTTCTTATTACCTCAGTGGGCCTGCATGTGCTGTAAGTAAATACAGAACTGAACATTCCTTGACTTTTGGTAAAAATGAAAATGCCAAAATGCACCACTAGGAAGGGGGAGGGCAGGGGGATGCAGGTGTTGAGAGGTGCCTCCTATGCTATCCCCCTTAATAAAACTAAAACACAGTTATGTTATGAAAAAGTGCAATTGTGCAACTGTATTACCAAACAGTAATGGTATTTAAATGCAAATTTCCAATCTCATTACTCTTTTGTCTCCATAGTTAATATTCCTTGTCTCCTGTAATTCACACCTTAATATCCTGTGCTGAAAGCACATGCCAGGCCTTACCTAGGTGAATAGCTAGACCAAAAAGATTTGCCATGAGCACCATCACATATATTGACTGGGGACACAGTCTGTAAATTCTGTGTGGCAAGGCATTTAATGTGTACAGGAAAAATTCTGCTTCCTTGCTGTGATTTTAAAATTTAAAAAAATGAGGGAGGTAGAAGTGAACCCCTAGTAGATTTGGGTAAAATAAGCTACCTTCACTATAATCAGGAACCTTGTGGCACTGAACTGGGATTATCATTAGTGAAGATACTTAGATCCATTGTTTTCTTACTCTGGAGGTTGAGTCCATAAACCTTTATGAGCTATAGTTTAGATAATGTTAGGAAATAGCTTGTCTGGAACTAAAATTATCTCATTGTTTGAAACAGGCAGGGACAGGTTTTGGTCTTTTCTGCATTAGTCTATTTGCTATAAAACAGATCTTATCTTTCATTAAATTTCTGAGTTTATACATGGAAATACAGTAGATCTGGCTTCTTGATGTCTGTGGCTGCATGTGAGTACAATAATTAATAACCTAGTTCATAAGAAGAGAGATCTATGGAAAAAAAGCTGAAAGAATTTATATTCTGTTGGGGTCTTTTTAAAAGATTCTCAGGTTTATCTGGGTGAGTATCCTTATGATTGTTAGAAATGTGTTTCCTTTGACGTATTCCCACAATCCCACAACTGGGATTACCTTCATTCCGGACGCTGAGTGTAGATTCATTTATGTGGTAAATCAGCAGCAGAACAAGACTACAATGCACATTTTCTGCATTATCAATCTACCTTGACTTCTAAGAAGCAAATGGTGACTTATTTCTGGCCTTTTTGGATTTATAGAGGTTTATAGCCTAGGTCCATGGAAGTCTCCTCCTTTTCAGTAGCCTAAAGAAAACTGTTTACTTCTAAAAAGAGGATGTACACTATCAGCAAACATGAAGTGTGCTGCGTGTGTGGACACCACTAATGAAAGACAAGAGCATTTTCTTCACTGAGGTGTTTTTTTTTCCACTAGGATAATATACTTAGTGTCTTCTCGTCAGTTATAGTTAGGGAAGATGATGATTTTTGTACAGTGTTGTTATTTTTGAAGTACTCAGTAAAAATTTGTTCTTGCTGATAGTAGCTGAATCTCAGGGAATTAGTGCTCTCAGGCAAAATGATGCTCTTAAAGAACAGTACTAACTGTCATAGATCTATGGGTTTAGGCAGTCACTCAGGAGTTCACACTGTGTTCAAACAAGTTCAGTGTTGTTTGCACTGACAATGTACCAAGTGAGTACTCCACCCAAAACGAGGGCTGAGATCTCAGAGAGAACATTGCTGAACAAAGGCACAGTCAGGAAGGAGATGGAATTTGTGATGTTCAGAACTATTGTTCAGCCCCACCATCTCCAGCCCAAAGCTCCCAAATTTTCAAATTCAGGGCTGTGATTCAGGTGGACTTTTCACTGATGTTGATTGTTTTCAGACAAAGATTATTTTTTTTCTCTTTCTGTCAAGAACTAGTAAAAAAAATCAGCGCTCTCAGAAGTGCCTCCCTTCTGCTGTGTATTTCTTAATTGAGTTCTTGGCATAAGGAAGGGAGCAACTATTTCTAGCTATTAGAGTAGCTGTGTGAACTGGGAAAGCCTCCAACTTCTAGAAATATATTTAAAGGCTTTAAGAAGATCCAAATTTCCAAATAATTTTTTTCTCCTTTGCTTGGTCAGCTGTCAGTATTTGATAAATAGCGTGGGACTATTGTCAATATTTAACAGCTCGACACAAATATTATTCTTCATAAATTGTAAAAATAGTATATGAAATACAAATACAAGTGCTTTATACTATAGTTTGGTAGTAAGAGAAGCAAGTAATAAAATCTCCCTTGCCTCCATACAAAGGCATAGAGAGGGAGGAAAATCTTACCAGTGTGTCTTCCTTGCTGGGAAAAAAAACGGTGAGATTCCTCATTCCTCCCACCTAAAGTCATGTCTCAAGGGGGTTCTGTGATAGAAGTTTGTTGTGAAGTGTTTCTGTGTAAGAAACAGCAAGGTATGACTATTCATTCAAACCAGATTACAGGTGAAGTCTTCAGTAACAGAGATCTCCAGCAGCACATCACCAGGACCCCTTGAACTGCTCTGCAGTCATACATTGCAATACAAAACCATTATTTCTAGAACTTTCCCTATACTCAGAGAAATTCCTCCCCAAAAGCCATCATTTGGCTTTAGCTGACTGGATGGAGCAGCCTGCCCTCCCCATAGTCACGTGCAACACGACTATGGAGTTACCCTCCTTTAGAAAGTCAAGATGCAGTGTAGTCAGTGAGAGAGGGGTTTAACGAGTATCAGAAGTAGACCTGGGTGTCACTTCCCAATCCTGTGTACCAAAATGGTTTCCCATGATTTCAAAACTTTAGAAACATATCACTGTGTAAATGGCTGGACACAATAGCCAGGAGATATGGCTTTTCTAACTGAAGGAGAGAACCTGAGTGTAAGACGGCTCAGCCGTAGCCACATTCGGTGAGAGCTGAAGTTAACTCACACGAAGTACCGGCAGCTCTCAGCCTGGCGTGCCTCAGCAATGTTACTTTTGTTGGTAGCTAGATTAAGCCACCACCCACACAAAACAAAGGATAAGGAACAGAGCCAGTTTGCTCAGGAGACTTTCAAACCTAGCATTGTTTCGCATTTGGCGTGGGTCCAGCGTAAAATGAGGTTTGTGTGTTCCTAAAGCTGCCCTGTAGAGAGGACTCTGAGGCAGCAGGAAACAGCTCAGTTATTAGAGTTTTTTGCAGAGTAGTTTGCCAGTTACTCTGTAAATGAGTGTGAGTAAATCCAGGAAGAAACACAAACAGTGAAACATTATTACTCCATTTTGTCCCAAACGTGCTGCTTTACCATTAATTAAAACTAGTTCTTCCTCAAATCCTTTACTAGCATTACTGCGCTGTTAATATGTTTCAGCTGTCATCCAGAAGAGTCAGATCTCAAATCCTGTTCCATCCTTCTCCCCTCCACCACAGAGTAGTACTCCACTGCTACAACAATCTTGACTTACAGACTGAAGGATAATTTCAGCACACTTTAAGCGCATCATGTTTCTGTACATTGGTTCCATTCCTATTTTGTCTCAACTTTCTCATTAGTCGCAACAGAGCAACGGTACTGTCCTTGCTCGTGAAGTCCTTTGAGATCTAATGATAGATAGGACATGTTTCTAAACAGGTAAGACCTTTCAGACTTAGGCAAATATCACGAGTCACAAATAGTTCATATAAATAGGCAAACTTTCTTCATACTCATTTATATGAAAAACCGAATTTTCTCAGTGAATACAGGCTACGTGTGTACCTGAAGCAGTTGCACTGAAATTGCCCTTCAGCTTCTGTGAATCAAGTTTTGTTCAGCCTCCTCTAATTCCAAACACCAAATTTAGCATTGCTAGACAGGAGGAGAATGTAAGGATGGGGTAAGCATTTAAGCTAGACTCTTCCAGACAAGGACAATCATAGATGGCACATTATCCCGAACCCTTAAATCCTGTATTGTACTGATTATGTTGAGAAGTTTGGTGTTTTGGTATAACGTTTTTCTCTTGCTAGTGATTCCTGTTTTACAATATTTGCCTGGTTATTTCAGTGCAGTCTGATTCTGTTAGAATAAGTCTACTAATCCTGTTTGAATTAGTAGCAGCTACAGCTGAGAATATAAGGTTGCTCGAAGGAAAGAGGCATGATATTAATTTTCATTCGTTTATTTCTATGGGACTTCATTATTTGAGAAAACAGAATAATAATGACTTCCTTTGGAAATTATTTACAACCTCTGCAAGTTTTATATCATGTGCTAAGGTATCAAAGGTTACTATTCAAGTGTAGCCAATGAGCCGTGGGGTGCTGGGGAAGACTGCGCATGCCCATACACTTCTTGTCAATGAAGGAGTTTGTCTTCACAGAGATTTCATGTTCCAGCTTTGATTTGTTCAGGATCAGCATTTGCAGAGTATCATGGGCTTCTTGCAGATGTCACATTAAGGTCTGTAAGGTGTCATCTATAGTGTAAACTTCAGTGACAAGTCTGAAAAAAGAGAAGGGGACGGGCCGCTCACATAACCTCAGCAGTCCCTCACCATGTTCCTTTTTTAACAGTGGACAGGTCATGCGTTCAGGCAGGATTTGAACAGATGTTGGACTGAATTGATGTGGAACCCATTTGCCAAACTAGCTTGTGTAGCATCTATAAGAAGTGGTGATTTCTTACATGTGATGACCTTCAGCAGCAGATAAACCCACTCCGATATACCTTTATAATTGCTACCTTCTTCATTTGCAGTCTCTCATTTGTGTAGCCTCTCTAGGGCTCCGTGGCTGTGTTGTGTACCTGCGTATGGTCCTGTAGAATAAGTTTGGGATGGATGTTACTGGAGAGTGTTGCTGTAGTTTGTGATAGCTTAAACTTGTGCAGCAGAATGTGCTAAGCAGTCTAGATTTGGCACAGAGGGATGTTAATTGGAACAAGAACCACTTGCCAGAATAACCACTGAAAGCTCTGAAATCAAGAATTTCTGTGAGCTGATATTAGCTGCATTTCTTCAGTAGCTTATCAATGAAGATGTGGCAAATCTTCCTGTGTAGTCACTGAGCTGGTAAACTCTAAATCTGTCAACTTTGTTTTGTCTAACGATCTATTAATTGCTTGGTGCACTATAGACTATATTTCCAGAATCCACTAACTTGTTTTGGGATAGTCCCAGTTGCTTCAGCACAGAAAAACTAGACTTTATTAATTTGTTTTCTGTCTAATCCCTTCAACTACAAAGTTGGCAGCACACACCGAGATCAAGTGCCAACATCAGTACTTCCTTTTAAACAAACAGCAAACTCAGATAACATTTACATGTTAAGAAGAAGTGGTTCATTTAATATTTTTTTCCCCTATTACAGTTGAGCTATTGGGCTGAATTCCTTCTTGCTTTAAGCCACAAGAGAGAAATACACTTAAATTACTTAAAAGCAAAAAATCCGTAAAAAGTGAATTAGCAAATGCTTTTACTTTCTCAGCTAGGATTTTGTCTACAAGAATATCCATTTTGAGACATGAGCTCTACCAAAAACTGTGGTAGAAAAAAGTGTCAAGATTTCAAATACCTCATCAGAACTTCTATCTCTAATTGCAGTTATGATGAACATAACATTCAATGATTTGGGCTAAAGCATCCAATGAAACCTGGTCTGGTTTAGGGAGCTGTGGTAGAGAAAAATTCATATGTATTGGAGGAAGGGAGAACAGGATATGCTAATTATGTGTCAGTACAACTACATCTAGTAAACAGTGTAATTGTATAAACATTTTGGTTAAACTATTAGAAATCACATTAGACTGACAGAAAACTTGTGTGTATGTTAAGCCTAAAACACTTCCGAATAGCTGTGCCACAGCTTGTGAAGCCCTTATATACCCTAGAAGCTAGTAGGAGCAAAGATTGATTCAGAACCCCTATGCATTTCTTGGTTTTAAGTATGTCATGTTAATGTCCCTTCACTCTAATTGAAGAAAATATTCAAGGACGTTCTGACATTCCAGTGACTTTAGATGAAGCTTCCAAATGTTTTTAGACAGGACCCTTTGGAACATCAACAGTATCACTAGCTGTTGTGGGAAGAAGGAATAATGTGACGCCCTGCATTTTGGATCCTAAATCCAACAAGCTTTACACCTTGGATATGTGCAGCCCTGCTGACCAGATTGCCATAATCATAATGCTGTGGACATTTTTGTGGAAGAGATGGGAGGAAGTGGAGAGAGAACAAAACTCACTCTTGAGTATAGAACTGGAGTTGTATGTTAATATTTAAGGCAACCTTGTTTTGTGGGTTTTTCAAATAAAATGTTGATACTAGCTTATTTGCATACCTAATTGATGGTGCGGTGGTAACTGAGTGGCAAATGATCTGCTCCCATAGTAAATATAACTGCTGAGTGAATGCTACAGTCTAGTCAGAAGTTCTTCTGGTTTCTTACAGCTGAACTTCTGCATCCAGAACAGGAATGATTTGTGTGATATGAAGAGCCATGTGAATGAAATTATCCAAATGGATATAAAAGAATTCAGATACAAAACAGTATTTTGTGACTGAATGGATGGTGGAGAGCAGAGCATGAAGTTGAAGAAATCTAATACATGGATATGCCAAAGGAAATGTCAAGGAAATCCGATTAAGGAGATATGATGCTGAAAAAAATGTATATTGCATTGTACAATTAATGGTCTAAGAAGTTAGAAAAAGTTAAAAGATACCAGTACAAAAACCCTATGATTTATTGCCACTCCTTTGTTTGACTGGAAGCTTTTTGAGCTGATAAAACATTGTTTAGGGAAAATAATATAAATACTCAGATTAAGCATTATGTATTTCATTAATGTCATTGTATGTGAAGCTGTTGAATACAATGGGATTTTGGTAGAGACAAAAATAAAAAAGGTAATGTTTTTCTACTTTTCATAAATATATGAAAAATTATTTTACTGGACTGTGAAACTCCAGCTATGGGAGAAATCCTGGTGCAGTGTTTCTGGAGAAAACCCCACAAAGCATTTTGAAGACAGTATTTTAAATAAGACATACTCAATAGGGTTCTTTTGGATCACTGATGTGTTCAAACTGGATTGGAGGGAGATAAATGGGATTAAAATCCAAAAGACCCTTCTTCAGTTATTAGGGAAGGAAAGCTGGTATCTTAGACATGTATATCCAGAAAGACACGATATAAACTGTACAGTGGATCACAGCACATGGATCACCAAGCTGATGCCAGCATGTGCTGGGAAACTCCCACAGCTGTATAACCAAAATGTATGCCAAATGAGCTAATCTATACCAAGGTGATACTGCAGTCACTACATATTTGAAAATTAGTTGAGGCAGTAAGAGGTGCTGCCTCATTTTTATCTGCAATTGACTTTTTAAGGAGCTTGACCATTAAATAGCTTTTCACACCAGGCTTTTTTCTGGGATAACATGTTTCTAAAATTAGGTATTTCCTAAAGTGAAATCTTGTGTTTCATACAGAATGGAATTAAAATCAATTCCTAAATACCAACTTGGACATGAGACTTAATCCCAACAGGTATCAGTCACCAACAAGCAATTGAGCTCTCAACTGGCCTGGGGGAGGGATTCTACAGGCAACCACACACACTGAACGTTAAATGTTTTGGCCCATTATTTCAAGGTAGCTACTTGGATTTTACTTCTTCCTACCACAATTTGTATCACAATGTAATGAATGTAATTCTCATCTCATCAAACTGATTCACACTGTCGTTAAATTTCCTGTTCTTGAGTAGTCATTGGAGGAAGGGAAGGAGTAGTCTGGCCTTTACTTACTGAAGCTGAGGTGCATCCCAGCAGAGTTCTACATTGGGTCATTTAGTTCTTCCCTCCAGGCGTGTCTGAGCCACATTCAGTGGGTACTCCTTTGCTTTTATGGATCTCTCCAGTACCACAATTGTATTTTCTGTCTGGAAGAGTTCCTGAAGTATCTGAATGAAGCAGAACGTTTTTGTAAGCCTCATGGTGCACAAAAAATCAGAACTCACCCCTGCTTTTAAACACTGCTATTGGAACTGCTTCCATTCTGGCATGTCATTTTGTTTAATTTAGGGGAGGAGATTGATGTAAGGTTATAGTAATGGGATGGTTTTGTATAGTGTTGGCTTGATCTTGCCATTTCTGTAAAAGGACATACGGCAGTTAAATCTCCTAGGGGAGACAGAAGGAGGGGCCTGTACACTTGTAAATCACATGAAAGCATTTAATGAAGTTGTTCCTGGAAAGCAGGCAACCAACTTCGGCTGAGAAATGCACCATCTCTTTCCTGTTATAAAACTGAGAAATTTGTAGGCAAATTGGCATACAAATTTATTGGAAGCAGAAGAACAGCACTGAAATATTGTGATGGGGAAAATGCTAACAGTGTTTTTGTGATAAAGCCATTTTCATAGAGGCAGTGTTTGTAGCTCTACAGGGACTTATTTCCATTTTGCTTCATTATCTAATTTTTCTTCTAAATAAAAAAAAATCTGCTGCTTGATCTATGAACACTTTTGCAAAGGAAAAATGCTTAAAACTGTCACTTTCATTTAAACCTTCATTCAATTCTTATTTCCTTTTGCCTCATAAAAATTCAAAAGCAATCAAATGTCCCCTGAAATTGTTTCATACTCCAAGTATTGTGGGGATATTTGCTGCAAGAACATATGAACACAAGTCATTTTCATACTGAAACTAAATTCTCAATGTTTAGAAAACTCCACTGGGAGCTGTAGAGGGAAGACCAACTTCTTTTAAAGACTTATTTTCTCTAAATGTGGAAGATACGGAGTGAAACGTCACCAAAAAGGAGTAGCCTAGGGAATTAGTATAGCACAGTTTTTAGTTGCAGGGCATTTATCGTGTAATCATAGTATTTCTGAGAATCCTGTAAGCACTTCCTGTATGTTTTAATCTTTATGAAAAAATGAGAGAAAATGCAAAGGAAAAGTTCTTCTCAGCCTTAAAAAAAGAAAGAAGAGAGGAAGTGTTTATATTCAGGTAACATTTCCCAGACAATTGATTATTATGTTCCTTTGCTTTAGCATTGCAGCCAATGTGGTGAACCTGTTCAAGCTTTTCCTGTAGACAGCTTTAAAATGGAAGAGAACAAATTGAAATAATGTAGTTTCTCAGCCAGTCTACTGAAATCAATGCAACTTGAATTTCAACGATGACTAAAAATGGCATAATGTGATTTAAATTATGCTGCTATTTAGATCTTGCCTACACACTAAGTTGTAGCAGGTTTGCTAATGATGTGTGTGGTTTGGAAATTAAATTAGTTCCCACTGCTGAAAGGTTATTTGTAGACAAAACCCGAAGAGTTAAGGATACCAGGAACCTGCACCCCAGTCCTAAATCTTTAAGGGTTTGTTGACACTGTATAGTAGAGCAATGTGAAAGACCTCCTGGCTAGCACTGTCCCAGCCTGTTTAACCCTTACAGCAATGCAACTTTGCAATAGATGAATCATCTTGGACCCTGAAGAAGTAGCATATGAACATGACCATACTGATTTGAAGCCAGGTCTCCACACTGTACTGAGCCCTTTGGGTCCGAGGCTGGTTCTCCCAGAGCTAGCTTGAGGGCATCTTCATGCAAAAAGAAGCCTTTATTGCTTACAGATTGCAGGGGGGAAAAATCTGGTTTGTTACTGAAGGGAAAACAGTATGCAAGAAAGTGAAGCTAAGAGTAGTAAATTTCTCACTATAATTTTATTCTGCAGTAGTTCCTTCTTAATTAGGTAATTACTGTAAGCTAGCTGTGTTTTAGAGGAAGTATTTATGCAGGCAATCCAGTGCACTTTGGTAGCTATTTGTTTTGTAGAGGAACTATCTATGATAAAAGTGCTTTGTTAGATACATTCTTTTACATCTTGTCTACAATTTTACTAGTTACGCACACTTCTTTCTGTAGAGAAAAACCAAGGGAAAGAGATTTAATGAAGTTAAATGTCTTCATTATGCATCAAGCCCACATCCTTCCTTTCCCCTGAATGCACCAAAGATTCGGGTCTTCTGCTCAGAAGCAGAATTTGAGTAGAGTGTTGTCAAAACTTTGTTATTTATAACCTCCCTAAGAGAATCCAGTGTGTGTTCATCTGTACATGACAAAGGTGAGGTCCGATCCTAGGCAGGCCACTGGTGATTAAGGGATGTATGTCAGGGAGTTTTACAAGCCTGTCAGTCCTATCCTTTGCTCCCACTGTTCACCTTTATTGCTAACTAAAAACGTCAACCTGTGGGGACATACCAAGGCTGTGAGGCAAAGAGTACACAGTGCTTTTAGAGGTCACCCGCTGCTTAGCAGGGTCCTCCTTTCCTGTGTTTATGTTACAGCTTCTGTCACTACAGTGGTGTTTCCCATACTACGCCTTTCTGCGTGCGAGTGAGCAAATGCACTGTGATACAGTTCAGTGGGGTAGTGTGAGGATGATGGCCTCTTGCATTAATTCTACTTACAACGTGGAGCAAGTTGTACTCAGATTTATTTCTTTTTAATGAAAAGTGTACTTCAAAGTAAAAACAATGAAACAAAGCAGCATGTATCTCAGCCCAGTAAGAACAGGGCAAAGTTATGTCTCCGTTTCAAAAAAGATTGAGGGGGGTATTTGTTTTCTACTTATACTGGAATAGAGGACTTCCACTCTCAGTTCAGATTCTCAGTAGGACCTTTGTGATTCAGACTTTAAGCTTTATTGGTAGTAACACTTTCTCTTATGGCCAGCAGTCGAAAATGGTGATTCACCTTTGTGGAGCAAATCTATCAATGAAACAGTGCAATTAAAGTAGCCCAGAGCACGTAGTTAGAAGTGAACCATGACTATGAAACCAGCTCCCCAGAGCAATGCTGCAGTTCACAAATGCACTTATGTTATGGTTATGTATGTATGTAATGTGTATGTGATGTAGCCACTGTGCTGATGCTTTCTGTCCTGTGAAAATATGGATGAAAACAATCTAATTTATTCAGTGAGTGGAGTTAGGTTACAAGCTCTCTTATACTTACTAGTGTTGTTTGTTCTAATCAGGTTAGAGAAGAAGAAGAAATTTTCTGCAAGAAATTTTTTCCTGCCCTCTTTCTTTGTAAGTGGTGTAGGTATCTTGTGTTTATTCCACACTTGGAAGAAAAGCAGGAAGCCATCAAAGAGAACACAGCATGTGCACAGAAACATACTGCCGCAGACTCTAGAAGCATGACACAAATCTGTAAGAGAACCAGGGAAAGAAATTCAGTAGTCTTCAGTATTTCAGATAAGTGCCACTCCTCTGCCACAAATCTTTATCATATAAGGGTTGCCTATGGCTAACTTTGGCCGTTCCATTACTATATGACAATGCTTCTGTAATGGTTGGGTGCCTTTTACTCTTCCATTCAGCTTGCATGAAAAAATAAATTATATATCAGATGTATTTTTAAGATGCAGAAGAAAAAAGCTGATTCTAGTACAGAGAGTACTGAGCAGGTTGTCCATGTGTAAACTGTTCTCAGTCTCTTGGGAAGGCCATTTTCATTGAGCTCAGCTAGCGGAGAGAACTGCAGAAGAGTGGTTTTCTGAACCCATGCTTTTCTCAAATCCTCTTCTGACACATTTACATGTGGCCATGGTGCAAGTACAATCACCAGACCACAAACCCATGTATTTCAAATTCAGTAGTAACATTTCAAGTACATGAATGTTGGTAATCATCAAGCCTGAGGTTTGTTTCCGTTCCTTCACAGCACTTACTGTGCTGTGTTATCAGACAGCACCTGGCTGGGCCTCATTGCCCACTGTACACATAGCAAACATAGGTCTTCCTTTAGTGACACAGAAGCGAGAGACTATATTGTTCTCTCTTTTCAGAATACAAAGTCATTTCCATACAGAATGGCATATAACTGTCATAGGGCAATAGTAGTCTTATATCTGGAAGCGACTCAAGTATTTAGAGCTTGCACAGCCCACAAATTCACACAATGTTAATGTTTGAAAAGGGCAAGCTCTGAAGTCTGAATAGAAATTGTTTCTCTTTGTTGAGAATATAGTGGTTTGTTAGCTTTAAAAGAGAGCTTTCATCTAAAAGTCACTGAAAACTGAGTTGTGTGTCCGACCCTTATAACACTTTGTGTCAGCACAACGTGCAGTAGTAACTACACTCTCGTGCCACGTGATTTCACTAGGTGCTCTGGTGTCCTGCTTATAAAGGTAGCAGTGATCTGCAATTACATTATGCACAACCAAGGCAACTGATTAGTGCTACTGAGCAAACCCCTCATTCATTTGCTGAAGAAAAATATTGTTTAAACCTGCCTGTGAATTCAAAATTCAAACATAAAACTATGTGTCCATCTTTAAGCCTTGCTTGGCTGCATGTAAGTGGATGTGGCTTAGGTTCATTGTGTGTTCTCAAATTATTTCTTACTTTTTTTATCTTTTTTTAAGCACTGTCATTTAAGACATACAAAGAAAAATGGCCTCAGGGGAACCACCTCCAATACATCGCAGAAGCTTTGCACAAACAGTTTTCAATTACTCGTTCTGGCCACGCATTGGATAAAATGATTTAGATAATCTGCTATACGTAAACGGATTGGTGGGGAGGATCACCAGATAGTGTTGCACCAGTCTGCGTCATTTCTGGATGACCTCCAAAGGCAGGAAGCAAAAACAACAAATGCTGAGCAACATATTCCTAAGAGTGCGTGGTGAGGCATTGGCTCAGGCAGCTGCCCATGCGGAAACTTTCCCTTCCAGGACATGAGTGAAGTTTTGTGCTGCAGCATTCTTGAGAGCTTGTAGAAAACTGCGGTCCTGCTGTTCTCTCACTTCACCAAGGCTGTGATTTTTATAGGCTGAATACAGTTAGACAGAGAAAAAGCTGCTGAAGTCACATGTTTCATCATGTAATCAGGGTAGCCTTATGTACAACATAAGCATTTTCAAAATGTTACAGTCTGACAGCTATCCTTGTTTCTTTATTGTTTCCAAGGTTTTCTTAGTGTTTAGTATCCAAATGCAAAAAGCAGCAGTCAGGTGATATGGTGGGAGGAACACTCTTGTGCCTCCTCATTTTGTAAAATTCTTCTATATTTTGCCTGTCAGGTTTTTAAACTTTTTTCATCCATGTTTCCATATTTCATCCAAATTATTTTGTAAAAGTTACATTTGTTGAGGTTCTCATACTTAGTTGAATAGTGTAATTGTGACTGATTTCACAATTATTTTTAGGGTATATGACCACATTATTTCAAAGTTAAACTATGATATCTTGCAATCTTTGGATTTACAAGTATAACCTAGATCTAGAATCTGAAATTAATTTCGACCTGACGGTTTTTACTGACATGTTGTAGCCAAATTCTTGATAGAGATTACCATGTCCCTTGCTCTTGTTTTTAGGGTTTGTTTGGGGTTTTTGAAGCTTAATTGCAGGTCACTGCTTTATGATGTACCAACTTTTGTTTTGTTTTTAATCAGGTGGTGGTGTGGAACAGTCAAGGAATCTCTTAAGAAGAATAGCACATTTAAAAGAAAAAAGACCACATTCCTCAACAGAATGTGATATCAGCAGGTAATGCATTCAGCTAGTTTAACTGTATTGAAGAAGAGTTAGAATCATTCTGAGCAGTAACTTCTGTGCATTTGTTGTGTACACTCATACGGGATGACAGTTTCATAGTGCGAAGGACCAGTTTAGTTTGTGCCTAGAGAAAATATCTTCAAACCAATGCATTCATCAAGCGTATCGGGAGTGGGGAGATTGTCTGGATTTGGGAATATTTTAAGTTTTTACTTATAAAGCTTCATAACAATGACAATAGGGCTGGCATAAATACAGTCAGCAGATCTGGAAGCTAAAGTATATTATATGCTCTATGTGTGCTAAAGGATATCTGTACAATCCCCGATATTCTCTTTGTAATTGTCGTAAACATGACATTTTCACAGAAAAAAGGAAACTATCAGAATGTAAATACCATACTTCTAAAACAAAGAAGGCTTTAAATATACATCTGGACATTTAATCTGTGTCCTTACACAGATTGGCCTATTCAGCATAGATCGAAACGAAGGACCCAGGGACCCTGGGCCTTTCATTTGGTCAGTATAACAATTTACAACCTTAAAAATCCTCCTTCTACTGAATTCCAATAGGCATTTTTTTACTTTAATTTCTGAAAATAATCCAATCAATTTCACATTTATATGCAATCAGTTTCTATTTATCTCTTCCACTGGTCCTAGAAATATACACTATGTTTACTTTAAAACAGCTTTATTAAAATTAAAGGGGAAGAAAACCATAGGATCATTTAACTTGGCCTGGATTTTCTAAAATATTTCCAAAATAAGAGGAAGCCATAGCTATACACAGGAAAACGCTTAACTCTTTGCTACACTTTTAACTATTAAGAATGAGAATAAGTCTCAGAGTTCTGTCATATTTCTCATCCATTTTACACTGTATCATGCTTTCAGATGCTGCAGAACCAGCAATTTTAGAGTGCATCATCATTTAGGAGAACAAAATAAAATGCTAAGTTATTAATGTGTTCTTGCTAAACCTGGTCAAAGTAACAGTAAAACAGGCAGTTTAAGCCTTGTGCATGCTCTGTTTTGTCTAAAGGTACCTCGAGAGAAGGGTATAAATCCCTTTAATAGAGAGATGTCTCTGGAAGGAGGCAGTGCCAGAGAGAAACAGCTATGTCTCATGCAGCTGTTCTATAACAATGATTCTTGTCAGGAATGAGATTCTTTCCAGTTACTAATGAAATCTCAAGCCAGTCATGGCAAGCTAAATTTGCCCTGACTTTAGAGTCAATGCAATACGTTTGTCTCGTGACTCTTTGCAGCCTAAAAATGCTTCTTTTCTAAAAAAGCTTCTACATGTGTCCATCTCCATTTCCTTCAAGACAGCCCTTTCTGAGAATACGGAACAGTTTTTTATAAATACATTTGAGCACTGCTGCTTTGAACCAAACCCTGTTTGCTCTGCCAAGCCTATATGAATTGCCTGAGTGCAGGGGAGGGAGCAGTAATGGTAGCAACCACCTCAGTTCTTCACATATAAATGTTGTGGCAGAAGGAAGTCATCTTCTGTATTGATTCCAGCAAAGTCTCACATCCATTCAATCCAGGCTGTCTTTATTTAGCAGCTATGTGTCCCTCAGTGTGAGGAGAGATTTCTGTTACTTTGCAAATAAAGACAGTTGAATTCACGACAGCCTGAATACATCCTCATGTGCAATGGCTGTCACTCAATTAGGGGAACTCTAGCCCTCCCCATTTCATGTTCCCCTGAGGCTAATCCATGAAGTGGAGCATTGCTGCCTGGCACGTGCTGAGGAGGCAGGCTTCTCCTACGGGTTTCTCCACTCGCCCATAGTTTGTGCTCTGATGTAGGCTAGGCAAGTCTTTATGATTTCGTGAGATTAAGCAACAATTTTAGGAGAGAGAAATCTGGCTTTGTCTTCAAGTGAGTGCCTTAACTTTCATCTGTAGTTTCTCTTGGTTTGTAGGCAACAGTCTATTCCTCACTTAAAAAACTATTTCCTCCTTCAAACAGGTTTTTCCAGGCAAGTTTGAGCTGCCTACACCACCAGCACACACCTTCCCAACCACTTCTGAGTCACCCTTCATCTGAAAACTTTACTCTCAGATTCCAATATTAAATGATAAGATTAGCTGTATACCCAGCCACCATGAATAGGCATGAAAAACTGTAAATAACTGAGATTTTAAGGCGTAAAAAGAGGAAGGGGGAAAAGCGATCAACAAAAATACATGTAAAGGTTATGCTGAGGGTACATTGGGGTCTGAGATGAAAGCCTTTGTGTGGCAAGTGCCACGAGGAAAGTTCTCCCTCTGCTATACTCGTCTCCTTCCTGCAGCTCACAACACTGCTACACCTCTCCTACGTGCTTCTTGCAGGGTGCTTCCCATCACATTTTAGTATTTCTTTGTGTTTCTGTTCAGAGGAACAGGTTGTGTCCTTTTCAACAGCCATAGGAGGGCTCCTTGCAGAACTTCTGGGATAAGAAATTTGAAAACTATTTCAGAGGCTGGTAGGCATTTTGTGGTTTCATTGCCACTGAGGTTTTCCTGGCTTTTGCTCTATTTTTTACGCTTGTTAAAAATAAGTAGGTTCATCACCTTGAATTAGGAGAAAGTTATGCAAAAATAAAATCTATTCAATTCTACCACCAAATAAACATGCTCGATAGTTGCTAAGACAGGAAAGTTTTTTTCTTAAATTTATAAGCAAATTTAAATGTAATAAATAATGTGGAAAGGATGGAGACTCTGAGGGGGTAACTTATTTAAGAGATGGAGTAACTTACTAAAACAAAATACTGTAGGCTTTTCAGGTATAGAATAAAAATATACCAGGCGAAAAAGAAAGTGAGAGTTAATTTCTGTCATATAATGGTGTAACACACTGACTTTTCATACCCCTGTGGTAAAAAACAAACAAACCAATAAAAAAAAAAAAAAACACCCTTGAAAAAACAACAGAGCTGTTTCTAAAAGCATGCATTCTCAGTGAACTGAGTGAAAATACTCAGAATCATGGCTACTGTATTATTCGAGTAGGCGGTTACTTTTTCATGGGTTTACTTAACCTGTATCTGTTTTTCTAGCATCTTTCTGATCCCTGTGCTCCTGGGTAGTGGAATAGTAAGCTTGGAGGAAGGGTGGTGTTGGCTACTCTGCCTCTGGACATAGAAATGCTTCTGAACACAGTACAGGTGTTGGAGCTGGCAGGAATAATCTGCTATTTAGGTATGGTATAAATACTGGACTATGTAAACATGTCACTTGCTGTCTGCTCTGACCAATTCCCAGAGGTAATGTGCGTAAACATCCTGCCCTATTGGTCATTTCCAGGAGACTGAAGCCAAGGTAACTATTTATGTTAATATTAAACTTTATGGAAAAGAGATGCAAACATATTAGTGAGGGGCTGGCACCATGATTAAAAGGTTTTCTTTCTTTTCCTAAAGATTTGTGTACTTTTACACCAGATAGAAAATACATTTACCAAACTAAGTGTTTCTTGAGGCATGCTGAAGACAACATACCATCCTCTTCTACACCGAATTGCGTACGCTACATTTTATGTCATTAGACTCTTGCAGAGTATTTGCTTCCCCAACCAACCACATGCTCTGCAAGCACCAGCGATGATGAAACATAGAGGAGCTGTAATACCTTCTTTGGTTTGTGATCTAACCTTTGCCAAATACCTAGCTAGGCTTTCTGGGCTTCTGCCTCCAGCATCTCATGTTTCCAGGGTTCTGCTATCCAAATTCTGGATCAGCCTTACATTGTTATGACTAAGATTAATCCCAGAATCAAGTAAGGTAAATTAGTCCTAGACTTCTGCAGTTGGGACAGAAATAGAAATGGGACATTTTCAATCTTACGGTCAGAAAGAAGTCATAGTTATGCATTAAGTCTGCACAGCCTGCAGGTCACTGGTCTATCGTGTAGAAATTCCTCTTGATAAGCCAGTGCCTGCAGAGAGATCAGAGCTTTCAGGGAGGACCATGACCTTGATTTTGAGTCCCTGGTGCTAACGAAGCCATCTATCTGTGGTAAGCTGTTGCAGTGATGAATTCCTTTGCTCTGAAAAATAAGTGGCCACTGATTCTTCTTTTCGTTTTGTCTGCTTAAGCAAAAAGTCTTTTATTATGATTCTTCTTTCTTCTGTATAGATACTTGCAGATTTAGCAAGTTCTCTGCCCCTACCCCAACTGTTATTTGAATAAGCTAAACAAAGCAGTGTCATTTAGTGCTGCTAACATCACCTTTTTCTGCCTGCTAAAGAGATAGTTGAGGAACTTTATCAATTACTTGCTTTCTAGTCCTTTAATCATTCTTGCAGCTGTGATGGCTTTTGGGCTTTGGACTTGCAGGAGGAAATGCTCTATACCACACTCTTGCTCCCACATACTCAGTCTGATTGCCACTGTAAAGGTGGCAAATTGTCTTACTTGTCTAGAAGAAAATCAAGCAGAAGTGAGCCAGGAATAATTTTACATAGAAGTTGTACAGTGAACTGGACAAGGACACATATAAAAGAGGTTTTTAAGAACAGTGTTTCCCTTCTGCATTTGATAGTTTCCTGTTCAAATTATACAAAAGCAATTTAATCCTTTTTTACTATTCCCCCATGCAAATCACTTCCCTGACTTCTGATAGACTTAGGGTTGACAGCCTCACCAGCCAGCTTCCCCAAAAGAAGTGGCAGGCAGGAAAAGCCAAATAGCAGACAATGAAAATCTGAAGTAAAGGGAACTCAAGACATTTTCCTGAATGCATCAATGAAGTAACACTGAGAGCAGACAGCAGCTGGACTGAGAGTGCAGAAAAGCAAGTGAGAATCACTGGCAACTAGTGCTCTTTGGAGACTTCTGTTCTGCTGACTTGGTTACTTGATCTGAATTTGAAGCCTGTTCAGTATTGGGATTCAGACCAAACACCGAATAGAATAAAGAGTAAAAAATACATCTGATCTGCCCCAAGACATCTGTAAGTTGCTAAACCATTCCTCTAACTAAATGCAAATTGTTTAGGTTTATAGTAAAAAATGTGATAGGACAGGTAACAAAAAAATGATACTGTATGCATGTTTTCATCATGTGTGTTGTCTGATGACTAGAAATTAAAAGCATTTGGTCTTGCTTGGACTGTTTTACTTTTTCAAATGCCTACCAGGAAAAGCCCTTAGGTGTATCTCTTGGTTTACCTGGCTTGGAAAGTGTGTATAGCTGATGTTTTTTTCTGAAGACTGTATTTTGTTCATGGGCTTCTAAATATGATGTGTGAAGACTCTATAGTGTGAATCTAGGTTAAATTCTGTGACAGATCCTCAATCAGTTACAACAGGAAAATTATTGGAGTCTGTTATTCAGTTGTATTTCAGTAACTCAAGGTAAATGGTGCAGGAATATGTTAGAAACTGAGGTACAAGTCCACCAGCAGTACCAGAGGCAGACAAAATGCTTATAAAAAGACTGATGTGCAGTTACTGCTCAGACCTGTACAGTTCGTAGCCTGAATGGAGACATGATGTCATTGATGGAGAAGGACTTGGCAAAACTGCCGTAATGCCCCGTAGAAGGTATCCTGGTTTTACTTCTTCACATTCCATGTATCTTTTGGTATATAGAACACACTTTTCTAGACATCGAGGAAGACAATATCCTGAAATGAAACTAAACAGAATAATAATGGATCACTGGCTTTCTTTACTTTTTTTTTTTTTTTTTTTTTTTTAATGAGAATACAAATTCAGTGGTACTTAGGAGGAGAAGGAGGTGCTGGAAGGACTGCTTTAGATTGTTCAGACAGAGCCTTTGATAACATAACTGTTATCAACTACTGTTGAACTAGAATATCTACTCAGCAACATCCTCTCGAACAGCAGTCCTGTGAAGGGCTCCTGCAGACAACAGCACCCAGGAAAGGAGGTATATGATGCAATATGCACAAATGCCTACTAAGGGGAAAATCTTAGCTCTTTAGAAGTAACTAGTATAGCAAACTGGCAATGGAATTTTAGCTTGCCTGGGTAAATTCAGAACTAACTAAATCTTGTTAATTCTTGTCTTTTTATTCCTGTTTATTGTTTTCCAAATGATAAATGAATAGCACTCTACTCGCAATCTCACAAGTGATATAATACTGTCATAAAGCAGAGGGAAGAAAGGCAGGAAAAGAAAGGGCCTTTACCATTTCAGTACAGCAACACAACAATATTCTAATAGATGATTACCAGAGCAATGGCCATATTCCTTTTGGTAGTGCACTTCCTTTAGCAGGTTTGAAGCAATGACATTCTTGCACAGAAATTTAGGACTGTAAACATGTGGCCATAAAGCCATTATACATATAGGCAATATAAACTAAATACAAAAATATTCAGGTCAATAGAAACATTTTGAGTACGTAGGTGACAAGTGCTAACCATACCACACAGCATAATCACCACCACAATATCACTGACAGACACTAGTATAGTGTACTGATCCCAGAGGTTTAAATCTAATTAGATGAGTTTTTACAAAAAGCTTCGTTCCAAAGGAAAACTAAATTTTTCCAGGGCCAATAGATGAAGTCTACAATGTAAGACAAACTGTTCCAGCTGGTCCTCTATGTTTCTGAAGAGCTGAGGCAATAGGCATTTTGTTTGTAATTTTTAACTAGCTGATCTTTCATGTGCAAGTGATATAAATCTGCCATTTCAACATACGATCACTCTTAGATCGTCACCATATTCACACTATTTATTCTGTTATGTATTTTTTGATTCTTTCCTTTTTCGGGGTACTGATTTTACAAACAAATGGTTTCAGAGGTTCCCTGTAGGTTGTTTCATTTTTCGTCTGGAGAAGATTTTGCTGTTTCACAAATCAGAAAAGTATTTTTCATTACAAAATGGGCTCCAGACCTTGTTAAATTAATAGCTTTTCCTGGTTCCAAGATAGAAAATCTTTTCTAGGCTCATATTCCTCGTTTTATGGAGCTAGCCTGCTTAGCTAGGGAAATAATTAGGCAGAAGGAAGGATGTCTCAGAGTGGCATTTATTGCTTGAGAAGTCAGGGCAAAAACAGTCTTTGAAAGATTGATTTTTTTAAAACACAAAAAAAGCAATTGTGGCACCGATTGTCTAATCACTATTGGATGTGAAGGGAACAGGAGCTGTAGTAGCTGCATTTGACTATAATCACATCCCAATGGAAGAACAGAAGTGTGGTAGAATTTAAGAGACAGCCATTAGCTGTCTTAGTAAAGCATACCCTAGCAATATTTTTTCCCTGATTATTACAGACTATACTGCAAGCCTAGACAAAGAAGAAACAGCACTCTTATGCTTACCTATAGATAACTGTTAAACGAGCCCTCACTCCTCACTTCTGCCCTCGCTTGCCTTCTCCTTCCTCTTGTCCTTTCGAGGTATGGGCATGAGCAAGAGAATTAACAGGATTTCTACCATATAAGTTCATCCACATTTTAACCAGAAATGTTTTTGCTCAGTAAACCTATTGTATTTTCCTTCAACAACACTGACCAGCCTGAATTACTCCTCACCAGCATATATAGTTTTCTTCTTCTCTAGTGTTTTGTCATTCTGGTATAACTACATTACTATGGAGTTTGTGATGAGTAAAGAATCTCTGCTATGCATATGCTAACTAGTAACTTAGCAGTAACAGCATCATTAATTCAGAGTGCAATCTTATTTGATACTTTTTTCAGCCATGTGTACCATCAAACTAATTATTCCTTCAACAAATATGATTACTCGAGTTTTTCCAGACATTCCAGAAAATTATTGCTATTTTACGGTGTAACAGTATATGGACATAAATACGGGGTTTTCCATTATGTACCAGTTGTCAAGAGTTATGTCATAGTCTCAGCTGGACTCCATGACAAAGTCCTGCTTGTACGTTGTTATCTTACAAGGCACTTTGTGATTCCATATGTGCAGCTTGTGCTACCTTTGAAAGCATTAGAAAAGGTTAATAGAGGATGTGAAGAAAATATTCTCGTGGATCTAAATCCATGAGAAACTTAGACGGATAGCCATTTCAGGGATAAAGTGCTGTAGTATGCTAGATCATGCACAGTCCAAAACACACAAAAAACTACATTCAACATTTTTGATGCTCTACAGGCAGGGACATTAATTTATGTACTGTGACTTAACACATAATTAGCTAGTTAGTTTGCACTTTCCTAAGAGTCCCTAAAAATAAACTGAAAATGTCCTGTATTACTTATGACAAATAGAACGGCAGGAAAACTCTATTGTTTCCAAATGTGCATTGAAAAACAATAAATGAGTGAACATGAGGCTCCTCTAAAAGAGAAAGAATCTTAATGGAAGCACTTACTGAACTCTGACTGAAGTCACAGGGAAGTATGACAGTGAGCCTTGCTAGCCTGAGATGTTACCTGTCAGTACATGGGCAGCACCTCTTGGTAGTTTCAGACTGTATGTTCCACAATTCAACTAACACAGTTCCAACGCATCACTTACTTCAGTGAAAGCTTACTGAAAAGGTAATACAGATAGAGATTAACACAGGTCTGTCTCCTCCAGTGCCATTTCTGCTTTGTATAATGTAAAGGCAGAATAAATGTTTGAAAAGTTCAGTCTGACCCACTCCAAAATATCAGGCTGTTTCTGACCACAACCAGGCCAAAATTAAGGCTGAAGACATGCAAGTGTATTTATCAAAAGGAAAGGAAAACTTGGAACTTAGGTGTGAAAGCTGTACTAATGACGTTTTCTGTGTAAATACTTGTAAATTTCAGTTAATTTAGGGCTCTGCTCTTGGTGCTGAAAAATGAAAGTGCAAAAACTTCTTCTTCCTCTAAAACAGATAAATGTGCTGCTGTTTGTGGGCCTTTTTATTCACACACTTCCCAAAGTTAGTTCAGTGTTTGAAAAAAAAAATAGTTCCTGTACTGTTTCTGTATCAGAACATGGCAAGGGATTATCATCGATAAGTGTAAATGAACATTGTAACTGCCGACTGAAGGTCTTAGTGGCCCACGTGTCAACTCCAAGGTAACTAGTTTTATGTTTTGCTGTATAAATAATTGCCTTTTCTTAAATAGTTTTTGTTTACAGAGGCTTAAAAATAGTTTTTCAGGATCAGGTATGAATGTCAACAACACAGCTCCTTCCTGCCGTTAACAGGCTAGGTGATGGTCTGAGTTCACACCCGCTGTATCTCAGCTGAGATGTGACTCATTTCTCTGTGCCAGGTTTCAGAGTGCTTACGGCTTTGATGGGTTATTACATTATTTAGTATGATCTCCTGTACATTGCACACCATCAGATTAGATTTAAATACCATCTACTTTTGTGATTTGGGATTCCAAATCCCCCCAAAAAAGGGAAAATATCGTTTATCCTGGGGAAACAGATCTTTGTGTCTCCAACCACTTGAGAACATGAGAGAACCTAGTATGGGGAAAATGAGTAAGAAAACGAAGGACAAGGATTGTTACACAGTTCTTCAGACAGCTCTGGTCTGCTGTCGGAGCAGCCCTACCTCATGAGATATGTATAACTCACATAATAAAGCATGTGGCTCTGACCCTCTAGCAGCCTTCATCATCAGAAGGAATGATAGCAGGAAAATGGATAAGGCACTGACTCAGGAGTAAGGAGAACTGGAATTTTCTCTCTGCCCCAACACTGTCCTGCTGTGTCCTTCAGATAAGTATCTCCATCCTCTTACTTCTCCATGTGTTAAAATTAACACATCTGCTTTAACTTACAGGGCTATTACAGTTAAATTTAGTAATATCTATGAGACAAACAGAAATGGCTCTGCCATGGCAAAGCCTATGAATATACAGAAAAAGATTAAATATAGGGCTCCTGCACTGCAAAATGCCACCCATGAATGTTCCTGCTGCCATGCCCTGTATGTAAACAAAGTTTAGGATGCTTGGTTGCATGTCCAAACATCAAAAATGGTCATCATCATCATAATTAGATGAACATAAATCCCAGACTCAGATCTTTCCAAAGAAGGAGCCTGCAAGGCTCTAAACTTGCAGCCTGAACCCCTGGCTTGAAAACTGCTGATGCAGCATAAGCTACTCTTTGGAGTTCAATTCACCGCTTTCTGTAACGCGTTGCTTAGCCTACTAGATCACGTCCCTCTTCACCTGGAAATATTTAGCATATTTTACAAAAAGGCACAGATATTTTACTCATCAAATTGAAAAGCTGAAACAAACTTTTTTTTAAAAGAATTATGCCTGTATGTTAAACTCTGCAGGGATAGGTCACTATTTTTTGAGTTTCACATTCACTCTAGATTTTAAGTGAACACTGAGCATAAATATTAAGCGATGCAAAAAGACAAAACTAATATACTATTCTTCCCAAATTATTTGGAATTCCTTAGTGCTACACATTTATTTAGGCAGTTGCCCTGAAAAGTTTCAGGTAACCAACCTGATACCATAGTAAAGTGCATAAATCAGTGTACTAAACCCAAGCTGACATGGCTTACAGCTACTGATCCAGACAATCTCAGTGTACTTTCTGCAGAGTATTTGGGTTTTGGGGTTGGTTTTTTTGCCTCTATGGTCTGATGGATTATATTCATTTTCTCATCAGAAAATTAAATTTCCCATTAGGAAATTTCCATCTTGACTATCTGAAATACTTAGTACTTCATCTGTTCTTTAACATTGCTTTTTCAGACTGTAATTTATCCTGCTGGCTCTATTGAGGCAGAAAACACCTGCTCTGCTCCCAAGTGCTGCAGGTATGTCTCAGTCTGCCAAATCGTTTCAGGAAAATGTTAATGAGAAATGGCATTTCTCTCGATAATGGTTGGTGAGAAAGCAAAAGGGCTGTAAAACTTACCCACATGAACCTGCTTTTTACTAGAGCTGACAAGAATAATTTTATTCATTGCTAATCCTAAAAATATGTAGTGTTACTAGAGTCAGCAGAACGCCTGCCAAGTTTCCTTCGGATATGCTCTCATTTCAGTAGTGAATGAGGTGATCTTTTAATGAAAAGCAGAACATAAGTAAACAAATAATACTGACACTTTTTCTGCTTCCAACAAGACAGAGTAGTTACCATTTGAGATTCTGAAGTACGTTCCCCGTTCAAATACTGCTACGCTACAGAGCGATAAGGGAACCAACAAGTCATTAGCACAAAAACACTGC
Source organism: Falco punctatus (assembly GCF_963210335.1). Taxonomy (NCBI): domain Eukaryota; kingdom Metazoa; phylum Chordata; class Aves; order Falconiformes; family Falconidae; genus Falco; species Falco punctatus. The sequence continues at coordinate 43,181,749 of NC_137583.1, forward strand.
CCTCTGTTGCAAGCTGCCTTCTGCTACTGCTTTTGGGTTGGATGCAGGTCTTGATGAGGCCACTACTAAGAAACAGTTTTAAAACTGTATACAGTTGGGATGTTTTAGTTCAGTAATTTTACTTTGGTCTGTAATGCTAAAGCTGCACCAAACCTTTTTGACCATGCTGCTTAATGCATACCTCTGTATAGCTTGATGGCCTAATTTCAAAATAACTCAAGCTATTTTTACAGGAAATACATATAGTTCTTGGTGTACACTTGCATGCCATTACCACGTGGTGCTTAGCTGCACACCTTAGCTGAATTTTGATTTGATTGGATGCGGGTTTGGAACCTGAAGCCCACAGAATAGTGTAAATCAAAACCAGAGGGAGACATCTGCACAAAGGAGCTTGAGGGCAAGGAGGCAGCTGCAACACGGCTGAAAGCGGCCATCCTCGCTGAGAACCGCAGCTCACTGCGCATCAGTGCTGCAGCCGGCAGCTCCTGCCTGCCCTCCAACAGCGGCAGCTGGTAGGAGGCAAGAATAAGTCAGGATGATGGAGGCTTTCCTGCCAAGGAAAAACAGGGCCATACGGAGAGAGAAGCCACTTCTTTTTCTACATCACTTCTCCAAGATATGGCTAGGAGTTGTGCTACAATCAGGCTCCCACTTACAGCAGGGAGCACAGAAAGAGAAGGCTACAATAGCCACTCACGTCCCATCTGCTTTTTCTACTCCATGGTAGAAGTTGATTCTGTCCAATATGTTCCTCAGGTTAAAGCACTTCTCATCAATAAAATGGGCTGAGTTTTTTCAGAAAGATCCTGCTCCAGGGCATGATGTACATCTCTGTTGATGCTGTGAAGGTGAAAGACTTACCTTAATCTGAACCACTTTTAATGCTGTTGTGCTAAATGAACAGCTAATTGCTTTCATTAGCTTTCTACAGTGCTTCGGTTCATAGTTCGCTGGCATTTGCAGTGGCTTGAAAGCCTTAGTGCTGTAAGGTGGCTGGAGGGAGCTGCTGTACCAGCCATTCCTTCCAGCCTCTAGCAAGCATTCCCCAGAGAACTGCCTTTAACTCACGGCTTTAATAATGTTTGTCATTTTGATGACAGACAACCACAAGGATGAAAGACAACTGCTAGTTGCTGTGTGGCATGAAGGAAAGCCCCAGAAAGAAAGGGAGGGCATTTTCAGTGATCATCAGACATCATTTGTTTTAGTGAATTTACCTTTTTTATTTTGCATTTTAGGTGTTGCAACCGTCCTGTGTATGTTATATGCAATGCAGGTCAAGAAAGGGTGAGTTTTGGTCCCCCTCTTCCTCAGTGATACAAAGTTCTGTCTTTTGACTTGGTTTTTTATGGCTTTTTATATCAAACATGTTAGTAGATTTTATTGGATGGAGTCATTCTAATAAACATAAAGTCAAATTGTGCTTGGCTTAAGTGTGAAGATACTTGAAACATGAACCTTAATCCATTAAACTAGCCTCTCTAACTACTTTATATTTTTCTAGAACAATACAAATATTTTACTTGTAGGGGAATAGGTAGAAACCATATCTGATTTCAGAAACAGGCTCCCTAAGGAAGTATATTGTAGTATTCTTCAAAACGGTACATATTAGTCAAAGAAATTCAAAGCCAGGTTCCACTCAGCTTAAAATAAATAAAAACTACTTAAACCAACCACACTGAAAACTATGAAAACACTGTAATTATGGTTCCTCAAAGAATGTTATGGTGTCCCAGCCCCTTTCCTTTTTAAAAACTCTGGTTTAGCCCAACGTACCGTCTTACCTAACTGTGTACAGTTTTCTGAGTTTTAAAACAGGGAATAAAGTGTTTTAAATTATTTGGAAGTCATTAAGACACCCCAAATTTGAAAATAAAGGTGCTGTCTCTGTACTTGTACAGTATTTTTAGGAGCGATAGCAGCTTTTGGAACTGACTTTCTCGTTACTGCAAAATGAGCCTTTGGTGTCCTTTTTGTCACTACCTAGCTTGCTCCATAGTCAGAGTATTGCTTGGTAAGATCAGTCAAAGTAGCCTTTACTTTTCATTTTGAAAAAATAGTTCTTTCATCTGTCCATATGGAACATTTAGCAGCATTTCATCCTACTATGAATTTGATTCCTAATTAAGTGCTGAAATACTTAAGCTAATTTATATTAGCTCCATGATTCTTCGCTAAAACTCTAAAACATCAAATTGCGGGCTGTAGGCTCTGAGCAAGCATCTTGGTTATCCAAGTGGTCTGCACATCCTTCTGTATCCAGAAAAGTGCGCGAAGCAATGCCATTGTCCCGTAACGTTCTTTCATAGTATTTTTGTTCTCATACACATCCAATATAATTTTTTTCAAATATGTTAGTAAAATGCTATTTGATTAATATTTTTTGTTTAAAAGATTTAGCAATCACTACTATCCATCTCATTTTGTTTGTTCAGTAGCACTATATGTATAGCAAGGCAGTAAATCAGCATTTTATATTGTAGGCCCTGAGAATTTCTGAGATTTTATAGACTATGGCCCAGAGACCAATTTTGAGAAATGTTTCTACCTTGTTTTTTATAGGATCTGGGAAGATAGAACTGAAAAAGACCTCACAAAGATGCTAGGCTATTCCTTTTTGCTCCAGGAAGAATTAATAGAACATTAACCATCCCCTACATATATATTTTTTACCAAATTTCTTCCTCTTTTCTCCCCCTCAGTCTTCCAGATGAATGAAAGGAATAAATTATTGCAATATTTTTACCCTGACAAATATTTAGTTGGATATTAGTTATTTCCACAGTTTGAAAAATTAACTAGTAAGTCTGATCTTACCTTTATGAGGTTCTTTTCCACATTGTCATGAACTAAGTCTATACCCTTCCACTTCTCACGGTGGTACAAGCATTCTAGGGTTATCTGCAAGCAAACAAACATTTGCAAGAAGCTCCGTACTGTGTTGTGGAGTGTAACCACAAACCTTGCTGAAGGTGCCACTGAGCTGACACGTCCATGGCCATCTGTTGAGGGTGGAACAGAGCAGGAGGTGGTTTCATTGTGCTCAGCTGATACATCTTAGAGGCTCATTCCTCCTTCCTGTTAATACAGATTTTGAAGGACTAGCTGCCACCATAGCTGCCATTTGATTACCTGCTTACTAATGTGCAGCAAGGCCTACACCTGAACATGCCCAAGCTTTGCAGTAAATTGTGTAGTTTAAAAGACCTGTGTTGTTCTACACTGATCCACAGCAAAATCCTTTAATCTCATCTCCCTTCATCCTCCCTCAGCCAATGCCAAAGTTTGGCGGCTTTGTACCTATGCAATAGAATACTATGACTACAGTCACTGCGCAGGGAATTCAGCTAACCTGCCCCAGCAGGCAAACTTTACTCTCCACATCTCGTCCACTTGTTTGAACCAGACTAATAAAGGAACCAGCATTAGCCGGCACGCAGCCTTTCAGCGGAAAATGTTCTCTGAACAGAAAGCATCCTCAGCCTGCCACTCTGAATCAGTACAGATACAGACAACTAAAAAGGTCCTTATTGAATACAGAATTTTGGTTTTTTTATTCATACGTGCCTAGAAACATGGTAGACAAAGCTTCCATCAGCAGTATTCCAGACATTCATCAGAGAATTTACACTCTGGTTTTTCCATGTTTTGAGTTTTTACTAGCATCATTCATTGACTCTTACGTTACTGTGGCTCTTTCTGTTGCAAATAGTTTGCCTTTAAGATTTCAGAGAACTTCAAAATGTAACACAAATGATGTGTTATCCCGAATGAAAATATTATTTTCATCAAGCAATAGCAGAAAATTCAGGGCTAGGTAAGCATGTTGGGATACTGCAGCTTACAGGGCCACCTTCTGCTCTCCTGTGGTGTGCTGAGCTGACCAGCCAGTGCCTGAGGGAGGCTCGGCCTCCTCCAGCCTCAAGCAGAAAGGAAGAAAAAGACGGCATAGAAATGTCTTGATAGGTTCCTTTGTTGACTTTGATATATAAAGCCCATGGTGGCCAGGTTTACTTCTTACTGAGGGTCACGTTTCACCAAGACCTGTCTTGATAAAAGCCATACCAGTATTCCGCAGAGAAAAAGCCATTTCCTTTACCCATCCACAGTACAGCCATGAGATAACTATGTCAAACCTACCTCCAGTGGTCCTTGCATTTCACGTGCAGCACGTTCAGGCTGGTTCTTTGCTGTTTCCAATGTTAGGTCTCTTTCAGCAGACACTTTAGCTCATAGATGAGCTTAGATCTCCAGAAATCAATGTTGGAGTTCCTCTCCCTCAGGTTTCTTCTACTGTCTCCTTGCATCTGGTAAGTCAGTTGATCCTTATCTTGCACCAGTCTCATTGCATCAGCATTCAGCCTGGCAGCACGGTACTGGGAGGCTTCAGAGCCCTTTAACTGCAGCGTGTTCTCATGGTGCCAGTCACGGGTGCTGTCACGGGCGTGCAGGGAAAAGCGTAACGCCGGCACAATGGCAGGCAGCCGCCCAGTGGGATTAAATTGCTTGTCAGAGCTGGGAGGGACCGAAACCACTTTGTGAAGAAGACTGGGCCTCCAGGAGCTGAGGCAGCAGTAGCCTGGCAGGCAGTGGGACCAATAGGTGTCCTTGCTGGTGCTGGTGGGAGCCAGACCCAGGAATGGGCAGCGCTTCTTCATGTCACAGTACCCGGCTAGCTGCGCCGTCCCCAGAAATGCCTCCTGCGCTGTGCTCGGGCAGCTGCCCAGGCTGTCCAGCATCCCCAGCTGCTCTGAGCACCCCAGGGCCTCCACTGCCGTCGGGGCTGCACAGCGCCTTGTGGCACGGCAGAGATGTTGCAGAGCTCTGAGGACTGTTCCAGCTTGCCTGCAGGCTGAGACCCACCTGAGCCCCAGCTGTCCTGTCCTGGGGCACGTTGTTTTTCCCACAGAGAAGCAGTGCTTTCCCCCCTGGAGCGGTGCCGTGCATGTTGGGACCCTGAGGTCTAGGCATGGTGTGAGTGAGACTATTTGGTTGTGGTGCGGAGGAATTTGCCAAAGGCTTAGCCTGGATGGTCTGTAGGTTTGCCTTCAGTGAGCTTACCCTGAGCAAAACAAAATAAAAGTTTTACTTTAGAGTGGTTCACGTGTATCAGTTGGTGGCTGCAGGGAAATGCAGCAGCGGAGACAAGCCTGAACTGAAACGCAGACTCTGGGAGTCATCTCTTACAATTGTCTAGTGATCCAAATTGACCGGAAAAAAAAAATAATAAAAAGGTGTAACTATCTCGGGCTTTGCTCCTCCCCTCGGCTGTATTCATCTTACACAGAAAGTAGAAAAGATGGGGAGACCTTCCTCTGATGACGATTTTCCTTCACTTTAAAATGTTGACTAACTTCTCAGATAACTTTTCTAACTTCTCCCTTCAAGCCTTCTGGCCTGCCTGGCAAAAAAATGTTTCTGAAATCCAGTGCTGTAAAATTGCATTGTGACCTGTCTTCTGTGCCAAGAATTGTGGACATAAATAATTATCTTTAATTAGGCACTATATTTCACTATCCTAAGAGTCCTTAAATCAGCACAGATTTCTTCTAGGTTGAACGCAAGACAATTTCAATTGTTTCTTCTTCTCCAGATATATAACTATGAAAAAAGCTCGTTAACCTTTTATCAACCTGAGGAAATAAATATACATGTATATATATGCATCACATTACAGGAATGTATGTGATACGTACATCTCAGGAAGCTAGCATGACATTACACACCACCTAAGAAAAGTAGAGGTTATTTTAAATAAATGGTCGTTGTAAGTTCAGTTTATCTTCTTGTGACGTTTGCCATAGAGGTGTGCGTGCTGCCCGCGGGGCGGTGGGGTGCTGGCTATGGGGCGGTGGGGTGCCGAGGGGCCACACGTGGTGGGCAGGCGCGGGGCTGGGGTGCACAGCCAGGGTGAGAGTGGCGGCGTGGACGCTCCCGCACTGCACACAAGGAGCTTCCCCCTCACAATAACCGATAGAACTAATTCTCAGCAGCTGCCCAGGAGGGTAAAGTTATGCTCGAGCATGAGGGATCGCAAGGGTGCTGGCAGAGCTCGCTGCTGAGTTCAGCCTGGCACAGGCACTACAAAGCCTATTTTTTGCCCACATACCCTGCACGAAGAGCCCTTGCTGGCTCAGAGGAAGAGGGGTGCTGAGGAAGAGATTTACTTTTCCTTTTTTTTTTTGGCACTTTTTGTGGGGAATGTTCTGTATCAGGCACAGGAAATGATCTGTTGGCCCCAAAAGAAAAATATTTGAACACATACCTCGATTTAAAACATGGAAAGCCCTGCTGACATCAGTGAATCTAATCCATATGTTTGAAAAGAAGCACAGACCTGAAGGGCTGTACTGTCTAAAGCAGAGCCAAATTTGTCATACCAAAGGTACAGTGTCCATTTCTCATACATGTCTTACTGGCCAGTTCCACCCACCCCAGACTTTGGAATTTGCTTAAACATTTGGATCCACTTCCACACAACATTTCTTTTTCATTGGTTTCCCATAGAAGATAATTACAGAGCAGTAAGTACGGAAGTTGTACAAGTATCAAGTGGTGATGAGCATTTACCTGAGGTAAAAATACCTGGAAAGGAAAATGAGCAATAGTCTATTTATTAATGACTGAAAAACAGAGGCTGAATTCCTCAAATAACTAAATGCATTTTAAGAATCTGTTTTGTAGGGTTTTTTTCATAGGTGGGCAGTTAGTCAGAAGTTTTTGTGGTGTCTCCCCCACACACAAGTGTTTTTCCTAATAAGCTTGTGGTTGCTGAAGTGGAGAGTGTTCATTAAAAGATAACTTTGCAGTGTTTTTCTCTCAAGAAGAAGATTTAACACCAGGATGTGCTGGTACCTTTCCAAATATTACCAGATACTCTTTTCTATGTATTGTGTTTCCGAAGTCAGATTGCCTTAAATAGCAACTTAAACACTTATATGTTAAAATAATCAAGTATTAGGGCTAATCAGTTAGAAATGGGAATACTTGAGACTCCTGACTGTGCTCAAGTCAGAAAAATACCCTTCTTACAGCACCGTCAGCCAAAGCAATAGGGGCTTTGTGAGCAGAAGTGCCGGTTCCCCCCCAGCTCTGCCGCTGCCACCCCGGCCTGCCCGTCCCTCCAGCCCGAGTTACCACCGGGGGCTTTGAAACTGGAACCGGTGGCTGTGAGTCACCGTCCCGCTGGAGCTGGTGGGCCCTGCCTGGGGCGTGAGCCACCGTCCTGCGGGAAGGAGCCGTGACCGAGGGACTGTTGTCTTGGGGTCACACACGTCACATGCATCTCCAGGAGCAAAACTGACAACTTCTTCAAAGGACATGAATGCACCGTGTGCATTTTTCCGAAGCAAGGTGGTCTCGCTACTTAAGGGGTTATTCTGAATGCCGGAGCTTTACTTGTGGAGCAGCTGCTCAGGCGGCTCCTGCTGCGGGCGGTGGCTGTCCTGTTCTGATCGTCGCAGTGGGGTGAGCTTCACGTACAGGCAATGGGAAAACGAAGGGAAGGTGAAAAGATGGTAAAAAGTCTTGACAAAACATTTTCCTCCTCGTAAGACTAAGTACGGTTCCCCGAGTTCCTGCTGAGTGTCGGTAAGTGTCCCAGCTGGGGACCCTCAGGGGGCCTCTTCAGGCCATCCAGGTCTGCAGTTGCATTTTGCAGGTGGGGCCGTGAGCCGGGCGCTGCCTGTCGGCTTGTGCTGGGGGGTCGTGGGGAGCAGCCACCCGTGCCTGCCAGCTGTGCTCCCCCGCGCTCCCCGTGCTCACCGACCGAGGGGCCCAGGCCTCCCTCAGGCAGGGGGTGGGGGGGCAGCCAGCGGGCGCCGGTGGCCAGTAAGGGCCAGGTCAGTGTCACAAGCTGGTCCATACTTCCTTGGTTTGGAAGATTAATTTATTATTTCATTAATTCTTATGTATGACTGACAGCGGCCACCTGGTTGCTCAGAGGTTGATGGGCCAAGTTAAGGCAGAACAACCCTCCATAGCAACGTCCCGACAGCTGCGCAGCCCGGCCCCATCCGACAGCGGCGGCCGGGGGCGAGGCCTCTGAGCACAACGGCGCAGGAACCTCCCGCCGGGCGGCCCCGCAACCCCACGACCGGGAACGGCGCCTCGGCCGGCTGCTGGTAACGCGCGTCCGCCCCGCCCCGCAGAGGCCCCGCCCCGCAGAGGCCCCGCCCCGCAGAGGCCCCGCCCCGCAGAGGCCCCGCCCCTTGACGGCAGCGGGCGTGGCCGGCGCAGACACACGCAGTCCCGCCCGGAGGCCCGCCTCTGTCCGCCCGCCGGAAGTGACGCGCAGCGGGCGCCATGGCCGAGTTGGCGGACGGGCCGCGGCCGCAGGGTGAGGAGCGCGGCCGGGCAGGGTGGGCAGGGTGGTGCCGGTGCCGCCGGTGCTCCAGCTCTCGCTGTCTGTTGCAGAGTGCCCAGGGAGCAGCAGCGCGCAGGCGGGCAGGGCCGCCGCCTGCCAGGGATGCCCCAACCAGGGGATCTGCGCGGCCGGCGCCGCCGCTCCGGACCCGGGTGAGTGAGGGACACGCGCACCCCGGGGCGAGGGGCGGGAGGGGCCGGCACCCCGGGGCGAGGGGCGGGAGGGGCCGGCACCCCGGGGCGAGGGCCCCGGCCGGGCGGCGGCTGACGGCCGTTCCCGGTTCCCGCAGCGGAGGCGGCGGCGCTGCGGGCGCGGCTGCGGGCGGTGCGGCACGCGGTGCTGGTGCTGTCGGGCAAGGGCGGCGTGGGGAAGAGCACGTTCAGCGCGCTGCTGGCGCTCGGGCTGGCGGCGGACCAGGCCAAGCAGGTGAGTGCGCCCGGCGGGGGCAGCTGCTGCCGGGGGCCGGGCTCCAGCCCCGAGGGGCAGGGCCGCGCCGAGCCGGTGCCGGGGGGTTCGGGTGCCCGGGGTGCTCCGGCTGCCCGCGGCAGCGCTGCCCGGCCTCGGCCCCAGCGGGTGATCGTGTGTCCGTTCCTAGGTCGCGCTGCTGGACATCGATATCTGTGGGCCGTCGATCCCCAGAATGATGGGCCTCGACGGAGAGCAGGTGAGTGGATGCTCCGTCGTGGCGTCTGAAGGATTGCTACTCAGTTTTTGTTAATATTTTAGAGTGTTGTAGATATGAAGCTTCTAAAAGGAGCAACTACGTACTGGGAAGTGTGTGTGGCGGTGGGAAGGGAGATAAAGGCGGCGAGGTGGGGGAGTCCAGCATAATTTGGTTCGTAAAAGGGCTGGCTGCTTTCCGGCCGGCCAGTGCTGCAGACCAACGTTTGCTGCATATTGGCCACTTACAGCTGTGTAACACTTCAGTAATATCAGCGTGACACCCTTTATCAGCCCTGGAATGTTTTATATAAAGTCACAGTAAAGTTCCTGCAAAAGAGTTGAACAGTTATTATTCACATATTAATGCAGATCTGGCCCTTCTGCCATTTTTAACTCTGCTGCTCCAATAAAGCAGTACTGTACCTGTGAGCAGGATATCTATTTACCCATTTTTTACCTATTGTCATGTTTTATGTAACATGTATTGATTTCTGCTGTAACTTCAATTTTTAGGTTCATCAAAGTGGATCTGGCTGGTCTCCAGTGGTAAGTTGGTGCAACTGTTCCAGAAAGTTTGTGGGGTTTGTTTGGGTTGGGCACTGTCTTCTGCAATGAAAAACAGGTGAGGAAGGAGCAGACGGTACTTCTATTAATTCTTTTTCTAACGATTTAAATAGCCTATATAGATCAAAGTGTTAGATTTTTTTTGTTAAACATAATACTACTGTATCTCTAAAACAGTATTATTATCTTAAGTATCTCTTGTTTTCCTTGTACTTCCCCACTGTGGGCAAAAAAATAGATGTTACATGCTGTTACTACTTTTTCGTTTATCGTGCATCTGTATAGTATGTCACCTTTTCAATGACAGACAAAAAGTATCTTACTCCAAGAAAAACCTCACTGACCTTTAGGAAATGCAGAGGAGGTTTTGTAGGAGTGTTGGTGGTCTACAGGTCACCTCTAGTGTGTGCGCTGTTAAAAAGACAGCTCGATGCTGTGAGGGAAAGCTGCGTTTATCCTTACATGGTCTCCAGTGGTTTCATAATCCACTGTAAATGTTAGTACAACTGGATTTTTTTTCAGTCTGTGAATGTAGTTGATGAGCGTTGCACAAAAATTATAGGTTTTAATGTCTTTTGATAAAAGAGCTGCATAAGGTTTCTTGCCTTTATGTTCTTAATGTCTTCCCTGCCCCCCAACTGCTTTTTCTATAAAATCTAGTTTTAGATTTGGTTTCTTGCTCTTTTCTTTACTGTTCTGTATGCTCTGCTCAGTTTCTCTACTTCTTTTCCAGTATGTTGAAGAAAACTTGGGTGTTATGTCAGTAGGCTTCTTGCTTAATAGTCCTGATGATGCTGTCATCTGGAGAGGACCCAAAAAAAATGGTATGTATCAAGTGTTTTCAACATAATTTATGTACTTGAAAGACTTAGTGTCATGAGCTTGTTTAATGAATTCATAAGATACAGGAAAAAATGAGTGATTAGTTGTTTTCTTTAGTTGAACATACTCGTTTGATGAAGTTAGGAGGTCACGTTCTGTTTGGTTTTGGTGTTTTTTTGAAGTCTTGGCAAAATAAGCTTCTCTCTACTTGACAAGTCAGAAGAATCTGCATACATAGACTATAAAAGTTGAAGTAGACCCTAAAATTTGAAATATAGTGAGATTATTTTTTTTCTTCCACATTCTTATCCTCTCTTGTAGGACTGATCAAACAATTTCTTCGTGATGTGGACTGGGGTGAAGTCGACTACCTGATTATAGACACGCCACCAGGGACGTCAGACGAACACTTGTCTATTGTGCAGTATCTCGGTGCAGCGCATGTAGCCGGCGCTGTTATAGTCACTACCCCTCAGGTATGGGAACTTAATTTGCTTTGCTCGTAGCATCATGGCAGTTAAAGCCAATCCTCTTTAGGTTTAGCCTCTATTTAACTTCAGAGAAATGATGGTACAGAATCTAAGGGAGTTGACTTTTCTGTTCTGTGCGTACGGCTGGCTGCTTGTTGAGTTTGATTGGTGTCTCAGTGGAGGGGGATCCGAGTGAGTCACTAAACCTCTGAGCAGTTCACAATGAAAAGCTGACATGATTTGTGTGGTGACGGGAAATGCAGGATTTCACTTCTATCTTTGAGGTTAGAGTTCGTGTCATTGCAAATCTGTAATTTACTCACCAGCAGCTTAATGTTCAGAAGTCAGTAAGAAGTTTAGCTTTTTAAGTGAGAAAACGTGCGCCGTTTGACACCACATGAAGTAGCCTGTTACCTCGAATTGGCAACTTTATTATCTGCATTTTTAGAAGAAAAATCAGCCCCTGGAAAGCTGAAACTCAAAATATGTCAAATTCAAACATAGGTCTTAATGCCTGGTTTGGAAAGGGACAGGAGATCAAGCTAGCCAAAGACACATAGTAGTTCCAAACAGGTGCAAGAATAAATTGTAAAGGTCATGAAGCGGTGAGGGCAATACCAGACAGGTGGTGAGGGAAGGAGAAGGGAACAGGAGAACTGAATGAGGACAGTCACAGATGTGAAAAGCCTGAGGGGACGATAAACTATCTCAAATGTAATTTGTGAAGAGGTAACAAGCGTAATCCTGGTGGTTCTTGTCCATGCCTGCTCTACAACGAACACCGAGGGTCTTTTCTGTAAACCGAAATGTGAAAAAGTTACATTTAAAGAACTAAAGATATGAGATTGATACAGGAGATAAAACATAAATGTGGCTGAATTTTTATACTAGTCAGGTCAGATTTCAAAACAGAACCACATTCAGTAGGCTAGTGCTGTTGTACTGTTCTGTTGTTACTCATAGCATTGTTGCTAGAACACATAACACAGGTTTATGTTCCTGAAAGTAAGAAGAAAGCAGTGATGATTTATTATGAACTTTATTTAAAAGAGCTCTAAGGATGTAACTTGATGTGTTCAGCATCAAGTCATTACAGTCAAAACAGCAGTGTTTCCTAATATTTGAAGGAAGTGTCACTTCAGGATGTCCGGAAGGAGATCAACTTCTGCCATAAAGTGAAACTGCCAATCATAGGTGTTGTGGAAAATATGAGTGGCTTTATATGTCCAAAGTGTAAGGTAAGGCTGTCTGTACATTACAGCACGTTTTGTCTTGAAACTGCCTGTATATAAAATACTGCTTCAAAAATGCCTTGCTCTCAGAACTGCAGTATTTTAACTCTAATTTTGACATTGTCCCAGAATGAATCTCAGATCTTTCCCCCAACTACGGGAGGTGCAGAGAAGATGTGCCAGAACTTAAATGTTTCCCTCCTGGGTAAAGTGCCTCTAGATCCTCAAATAGGTAAAGTACTTAAACTATATTTCACTATGTTTAAAACAAGTTTTTCCTCCTATATTTATGTTGTTACTGGGAAACCCTGACTTGGACATGGATAAATTAGAGTATTAAACATTTTGTCTCTTAGGTAAACCTCCACTTTTAGAACATTTTTTTGAATCAAAAGTTACTGGAACGGCGACATAGCATGGTATGAAAAGAGGAAAGTGCCAGGATATTTGCCTTAGCCTGAAACTTAATCTTGATTAAGATTAGACTGCATCTTTTCAGATGTATAATCATAGTTAAGTACATGTCTTTCTCTTTGGTGTGAATAAAATCACGTAATATATATGATATACAATAATAAAATCATAACTACAATGAACAGTAGTATCTTGTAGATGGCTCAGCATGACAGTAGTGCTTTAATGTCTCTGTTACTAGCACTACCCAAATCCTGTTGCGGCTAGTGAGAAGGCTTGGTTCCTTGCCCATTAGCTATTACCAATTAACACTTGACTTAATGACATCAAGGAACAGGTCAGTATTTCCAAAATGATGACTGAAGATTTCTGTTAATAGTATTCCTTGTGAGCTGCAGTTGTAGTTATATTAATGACATAGGGACTTCTTAAAAGGAGTAGGTGCAAGTGGCTCCTTGGAAGGGTGTAATTGGTAGCAGGATAAAGGGTAAAACAAAGAATAGTTCATCTTTTCCCATTGCTTTGCTTTCCTGTTTTTCCCTGTCTTTCAAGGGAAAAGCTGTGACAAAGGCCAGTCTTTCTTGTCTGAAGCACCTGACTCTCCAGCTACATCCTCTTACAGGAATATCATTCAAAGTAAGTCTGAAAATCACTGTGCAAATGGATCCTCTCAGTTCTGAGCTCCTCTGCAGCATATAAAAGTGCTAAACAGGATAATTCTGTCATGAGTAATAAAAACAGTAGATGTGCACAGCCATTATGAAAGTAACAGGTGCAGATACTATGTTTGCTTCTGGGCATCAGTTATGACAGGCTTTAAAGCAGTAACGAACCTCTTCAGTAACGAGCTTCAATGTTTGGCTTCTGTCATTCCTTCTCAGAAAAGGTGTGTCTGTACTTGCTGTCACAGAAGGATCTGAGGTTCAGAAGTCAGCCTGTTGAGGGGGCTCGCCATAGCGGAGTGTGGTGCACTTGGCTGGTATTTCCTCGAGTTCTAATGGTCACTGCACAAAAAAACGTACAGACCTACCTAAGGAGCTGGTGATGTGCAGTTTGAAAATACCAGCAGCTGGGAAATTCCTAAGGCCGTTTCGCTGTGATAGAGGCCCAGCTTGTGGTACTTGTGCCGATAAGGAGCAGAGTGGTGCAGCAACAAGTAACTCCTGGCATGCACCTGAAATACTGACATTAACTTTTCCCTGTCTTTTGTAGGAATTCAGGAATACTGTGATCAACGCAATTTTCAAGAAGAGAAGATAATATATGAACGGAATAAAAATGTAGTTCATGTTTAATTACAGAAAAGTAACTTATGTCTTGATTTAATGGAAGGAATGTGTTTTTTTTTGTATATTGCAAATAAATCCTTAATATAAATGTTCTCGCCTTAGTTTTTTTCCATAGTTTAAGATTCTTGTAGTTCATGGGTAGTCTCAAGACTTGCTAGAAAGCTGTAAAACTGAGTCTTCAGCTGTAGTAGAGGCGCAGTCTGCATCTGGTGTTGTGGTGGTACCAGTAACCTGAATACGAACTTAGTGTTTGAAGACATGCGTATACAAGGTTTTATTTAGGAAGTTGAATATAAAATACATTTTGCTGACATCAGGGCATGCTATCTGGTGTTTCTGCTATGCACGCATAGTGGGCTTTACCCTGCCTTCTGCGCTAGGATGAATTGTAATGCCCGCTCTCTCTCACTGAATAACATCATTTAAGTATCTTTCCTTTCAGTGGAAAAGATTATATTTAGAGTGAAGTTCAGTGTAGTACTATCTCCTATTTTTATAAATTGGTATCAGTTTTAAAATAAAAACCTACAGGATTTTAGGCAAGTTAATTGTAGTACAAGTACAATATTTATTACTGGTATCGGAATAAGATTTACATATTATAACTGTTTATACATAACTGTCTGCTTCACACAGGTACTGTTGAACTTTCTACGTGACTTCTGCTCTTCTACTTGACCCTAGTCCTGAACACTAAAAAGTAAATATTCAGTGTCTCTGATAACTAAGAGGCCCTTTGTAACTGTAATTCCTCTTTTTATTGAGGAATCAAAGCTTTGAGAAATCAGTATTGTGTACAAGAAGGAAAGGCAGTTTGATTTTTATTGTAGTTCCAGAGTTAGTCAAACGAGCAGCATCTTTTCTAATTCTTGGTTAAGATAATCCAACGGTTTCAGGTTAGCTGACAGATACTTTTTTTTTCTTAAAGAAGTGTGCTCTGTATGAACCGTAAGCATTGTTTTTGTGCCTACACAAACTGCTTGTTGGTTAAACTTTTAGGTAACAAAGGCTCGAAACCTTTCAGAATCTAAAGACTCAAATGACATAAAATGCTTATTACTTCATGTGTGTTTCTAGAACAGCTTAAATACCTTCAGCTTTCACAAATGAGTATTTTTACTGCTCATCCTTTTAGTTCCTCGTGATTTGATTATCTAGTGCCTGTTTTCCCATATTCTTCAGTGCGGTCTTCTGAAATTCTCGTCTGTCCTGTAGAACAAATACAGGACGTGTGGGTGTTGGCACAACCTCGTCCACAGGAATCCGTTATGAAAGGTGGAGAGCTTGGTGGGAGCCCAGCAGCACCTGGGGGTGGGGGTGGCTTGCCCAGCTGTGCCGGCACAGAGGCGCTGCAGTACCTCGGCAGGCAGCCCCCGATGAGGAGCTCTCTGGGGGACATCCTTCATGGGGCGGGAAAGCTCGGTTGTCCGAGCCCAGAGCAGTGTGACACGGGGCACGGCCCCCAGTGAGTTCTGCAGGAGGCATGCTGGAAAGTCAGGGTGGCCCTGCCAGGAGTCCCCTAGGGACCTGCGAGCCGGAACACACCGACACCAACAGCGTGAGGTAGGTCAGTACACGGTAGCATCATGGGCTACAGCTGACAGACCAACTCGGTACTTACTCTTGGGAACATCTGCTGTGACAAAAAGCCTTGAGGTTCCTCTGCTCGTGCTTTTCTGTCCCCCTAATTTGCAGTGGATGTAGCCATATAAATTAGCAGTCTGAAGGGAGATCCCAGCTATCACCAGAGCCTATGAACAAACAAACGTTCAGCTAGGACAAATGTGCTGCTATATGAAGACTGTACATGTAGAATATATATATGCAAATGCATGTATATGTGTATACACACTATTTAGATATAAATACATGCTATTAAGAGGAGGCTGTTCCTTCCACTAATAAATGACCTTCACAGAGATCCAATCATGTCAAACTTAAACACAATCATTCCTTTCTAGAAAATGCCTCTTTATCAAAACACCAGTACAAACTTTTTTTGTCATTGTGTATCTTGAAAAACTTCATTGCTCTCCTAAAAGCACTTACCCAAAAAGGGTCCCGTTCAACTGATTCTATAATCTTTTCACTTTTTTTTAAAGCCAAATTTGTATCTAAAAGTTGCACATCATCCAGATAAATACCAAACCTGCAGGCTTGTTTAGCTGACAGATGCCTTATTATATACACGTAAGATCCTTGAGAAACTTAGGGATTTACAAAGCGCATCAATGGATATAAATCATATCTAGCATTAACAGGCAGTGACAACAACTAGCTTCTTTCATGGTACTATAGGCTTAGCAGCAGGCAGAACCCATCTGATTGACTAATGAAATAACTTATAAAAATGTTTCTCTGAGCCTCAGATACAGTTTCCTGGAAGCTACTGTATTGACTTTTACAAGCATCTGAGCAACCTGCCTCCAGTGCTAGTTAGGGTCCTTCTCTAACCAGCTCTTAGCTTAGCACATGATCTCTGGTTTTCAAAAATAAAGGTGGAGCTGTGGAGAAAGACAGCTGGTTTAAATTTAAATACTGCTTGTTAAGCTACACTATTTTGCAAATCATGAACTGCTTTCTAGTGGCCAATTGATTCATACCCATGATTTAATTTTCTGTTTCATTTAATAGTGAAATGTAATCTTGACTGTTACTGGTTATGTAGCTACGCGTGTTCAAGACACTTCTTATCTTTTCAAAGTGAATTAAGACATTGTACTTAGCATGGCTAAGAACTTGACAAAATGAATTCTGTGGTGATTATCCAAACACTTAATGTTTACAGGGGAGAACATGAAGATTTCATAGACAAAAATATCTTAACATAATGCAATATATAGGGTAAGTTTCCTCTTGTATTTAGAAAAATTTGTAATTTTTTCTGGGTTTTTTTTTTGGTAGAGTAGATGGCTTATAAATACAGTAATTATACATACTTAGAGCTCAATTTATCAAGGTTTTAAGCTTTATGATACTGGTTCTTTCAAAAGGGATCTAGAATCCTTACTTTTAAGAGCAAGTAACATTCAAGTTCTAAGGAGATGTGAAAACCTGAAAACTAGCACCACTGCTTCGTTTTTTTGTCCTCTCCTATCGGTTTCCTTTGATTGAAGTAAGCCGGGGAAAAGTAAGTTGCTACAGTTAAAAAGAAGCCTGTAATTTTGCCAAACACTTACGGTTCTCAAGTCAGATGCAGGAGTTGACATCCAATAATCTAGTAGAAGTGGGGCTAAAAATTACTCATCTGTTCCTGAATGCAGAGCAGAAAACTCCTTGTGATTTCTTGAAGCTGTTAGTGGAATTTTTGTAGATGGAAGATTTGGTTCAGAGACTGTTGCAAAACTAACATATCTGGGTTTCCCCGCTACCAGCAGTGTCTGTCAGCCGTAGGTCTTTCAGTACCCCCTGACTTACCAGCCATTTCAGCTTCAAGGAGAACAAAGTGCTAAAGAAAAACACTGTCCAGATAACTGGACAGATGATGAGACCAAGCCAAAATATTCGAGCTTCAGCTTCAGTTGAGGCAGCTGTTGTAGGTGCCTAGAAGGAAAATTATTGAAACTGTTAGTCACAACATCAAAATCCACAATATATAACAAATCAGCAGAGGAGGAAGAATGGATAAAGTTAATTCTTTACCTAAATTTCACTTATTACATGCATAGAAGGAAGATTGAATAAGAATAAAAGTAGCTGATGCCAAGTTTTCTGCCTGCTGCCCTACCATACATGACAACACTTTCTTTTCAAAATGTTCTGGTCTCTGGTCCCATTTAAATGAGATAATTACTTCTTCTGTCAACAATAGCTCCCACTAACACTACAAATTAGTAGTATTTTAAAGTCAAAGTTCCATTACACTGAAAATTTCAGAAATACCAAGTTAACTTTGACATTAGATCCAAACTTTACCAAGGCTTTAGAGAAGCATGAAACAAGAGAGAGTGTTACAAGCAGAACTACAGTATGAGTACTTCACTGCCTGTAGTGTAGCTTTGTCACGTGTGCCCCGTTCACACATCAAAAGCATGGGTGAATAAAGTAAGTCCAGTATCAGAAAAGCTACAGCATCTAATGTGGAAATTGCAATGAGCTGTTACAAATGCTAACAAGCAAACTTGATACATCCTCCATAGGATTTATTAGTTAGTTCAGACAATGGAATTCTCGTAACAGTGCCCAATTCCATACATTTTCCTAAAAGCACACAGTATCCTGGCTCAACTTAAATCTTGTGCAAAGCTTAGTTTTTATTATGTAAAACAATACTTCAACAAAGTCCACTGATATTCCACAAATTCAGAACTGTGGCTTTGAAAATGCCTGTTCTGTAAGGCTAGTGTTGGACACGGCAGTGACTGCTGGCAGCTCTCTGTAGAGGCACGCAGTGTTCCGTGTTCTTCAGAGAAGGGAAACAAGCCTGGAAGCAGGCTGCAACAGCCCTGGTTGCAGATTTCTTCGGGTCAGCACAACTCATGTGTCTTTATCTCCACTGAAAGGGTCATTGTTAACTCCTAACACTTAAAAGAAACTAAAGGAAGATAATTATTCAGAAGGTTCTGGTCTCCCAGGAAAGATCAGAATTCCAAATCTCACTCCAAACTTCAGACCACTCAGATACCACTAGTGCTAACTTCTGAAATACAACCCTCACAACTAGGAAAGAAAACCATGTGGGCTCTTCCACTCTGAAAACTGAAAAGCCTTTTAGTTTATCTTCAGTATCTTGAATTCTCCAATATAAAGATAATATTCATCCCTCCATCATAAGGCAGACAATGGCATCCACCTTGTAAATACAGTTGTTAGTCTATCTTGCCTAAGAAAACCCCAAAAGATACAATAATTATGAAAAGTCTTCAATTTTTTTATGTACCCTCTAAACCAGTAATGTTGCAGAGGTCCACAGAATGTTTTGTGCCTTCATAGTTACAGAATAAGAGCTGTTCTGAGTCAATAAAAGGGTTTAATCACCTGAATACTGAATTACTGGCAAATTACCCAACAGTGACATTGCATTAGCAACAACTGAGAACACCTGAGAGCTCTGCACCTAAAAGGCCTAGTTAACTTGATAAGCAAGATTACAAAAGGCTGCAGTTGGCTCAAGGAGAGTAGAAGGGGGTTGTGATGTTTGGAAAGTAAATGTAAGAATTACTTTTCTTCCAGCAAGGCACAGATGAAGAGGGGGTTTCAGGGGTAGACCTCTGTTGCATCAGCAGCACACCAGGAAGCAGCTACTTATTTTTGGTGAATGACTTGGAATATTTCTAAGAGATTTACCTATAAAGTAAGAAATCTTAAAAAGTTGCCGGAGGACTTGCAAAGGAGGTGAGGAATGCCTGACTCTGGAGAGTAAGAGAATTGCATGTGTTCCAGGACCTTGTCATGACAAAGCAGTTCTTGTGGCTAAGCCATGACAAAAAATAAAATCCACTCTAGTTATATGTTTCTTCCTGTGGTATTATGATTGTCACATTAATCAAGCTATAGTTTGCCAGATATTTTGGAAGGTTTTAGCCCATAAAGATAAGTTGACTTTGTACTTCCAGGCTAGAATTAACAAACTGTAATAGGTGACCTAGGCTTGCTTATCCCAGAATAATTTGGGGGTCAGAAGGTTGCTTTCTGAGTGCCATTGTTTTTAAGTGCTAAGAAAGGTCTTGCTGTCTTGAGTTGACCGAACTAAGAAACCCTGAAGGTTGTCTAGTTTATTTGCTTTCATGCAGGATAGCATATATTCTCTTTTTAGGTTTCACTTAAGTTACAGGAAGAACATTAATGTCTGACACCCTCTCCATGGTGTGCAGCCCCATGCAGCTGGCCGCGTTCCTGCTTGGCTGCTTCCCCCAGGCAAGCAGCTGCAGTGCTGCTAGAGGCACTCCAGGCCTGCACATGCAGTATTTTACTGGGCGCAGCACCCTGGATGGGCTTGAAAGGAGTGTCCTAGCAGTAGACCTTGAAGTGCTTTTCTGCCAGGCTCTTGCCTGATTGGGGCTGTGCAGAGAATGTCAGCACGTGAAAGCAAAAACCTGAGGTCTTAACCCTGGTAGAGATGCCAAGTGCTGGTTTATAGCTTTGTTGCTCAGGGTGTTTGGTGGAGCACTAGCAGTGTCAGAATACTCTGTGATCTGGGTTCCATTCCCCACCAGATTCCATGAGCGTGAATAAAACATTATTTTCAAAATACTGAATTTTAACTATTCAGCATTGCTTTCAACATAGATCTTTCCTGAAGAGGGTTCTGTGTTGGGCTTAACTATGGGAAGGTGTGTTTACAACAAGATGTTCTCACTACAAAATAAGATAGAACTACCAGAAATGTTTAATACTGGTAGTACAGTGCTATGAATATTTATTCGGCTGATGTACATGATGACAATGTTGCAAGACCACTTTTGTCCTGAATGCTTCCAGCAGGTGACAATCCAGTGCACTTGCAAAGGAATAATACCTTATCTTCCACAGAAGCTGGATAAAAAGTAACTGTTACAAAGGTGCTCTGTTTGTTAATTTACTTGACTTAGTATCAGCTTTAGAAGATTTCCTCTGGATTCCATGCTTTTTTAACATACTTACCCTTTTTGCTTCAAACACCCAGTGGCTTTTCCCATCTTCATCTATCTGGTTCCACCAACGCAAACCAACCAAGAGCCTTCCTGTCACATTCTAGTGACAAAAACAATTTGCAGTAATCAGCAGCATAATTCACTTGTCAGATTAACATTTTAAAAAAAAGACAAGCATGTCTGAAAATCATATTTTGTATCAAATACTAAAATTAGTTCTGAAATCTGTGCCAGCTTGAGCACAATAGTCATTAAGGATGAATGAGTTACCACAAATTGAGAGGCCTATTCTCTTCTAAGATTATAATTAACACAATAACATTGATTTAGGTAAGAAATTATAGGATGTATCTCTTCTAAGTCAGTTGGTTGAAGAAGCCCCCAATAAACAAATTTCCTCAGTAACGGAGGAGAACTGTGAACAAAAGCACGCTGACAAAATGGAGGATTAATTGTAAGCAAGCAAGCTGTGTGGAATCAAACAAATTAAGAAAATATCTATGCACCTGGATGAATACTAGAAGCTTTCAGTATATTGGAGATGCATCAGTGCTTCATTTCTACAAATCAAAAGCCTTGTTCCACATGTGAAGCCCCTGGGATTCTGGGCTGGCCTGACCCACCTGCCAGTGTGTGATTAGGGTACCAGTGCCATAGCTGGGCTCCCTTCTGCAGCCCCTGCCTGCTGGGTCTGGGCACAGTGCTGCAGCTTGGACATCCTTTGGCGTCCATTGCTGAAAGCTGGTATTAATTTTTTTTTTTTTTTTATAAGAGGGGAGGCATACAAATCAGTCCTACCTATGGCAAGGCAATTTTCTCACTGTATTAGTAGCTCACATCAGCCATAGAGAACATGGAAATAAGCAGTAACTAAGGTATTTACATACCTTAGTTAAAATGGGCTAGACATTTAATAAATCAACAGATCACAATGTCTTTGTCACTTTTGTCAGTATATGTATTCGCTTTTTTTATTTAATGGCACACAAAATACTTTCAAAGGTAATTACTATTCAGGGTCATCTTACCTTAACTGACCAAAAGTCAAAGGATAGAAGGAGGAGAATAGTGACAAAACAGGCAACAAAGCTGTTGCTGAACCAGTCACAGAACAAGTAGGTAATAATAGCACTCACTCGGAAAAACAAGTGGAAAAAGGTGGCCAGTGGGTGCCTAGAAAGAAAAACACAGAGCACTTAGAAAGTTGTGGGACAAGAAGAGATGTTACAGTATTTGTTAACAAAGTAGTATAACACGACTCTTTCTAGTTTGTAATATTATTTTGGTTTGTCGTTGCTATTATTTCATATGTTGATGTATTATCTTCCTTATCAAAACAGTATTTCCAATAACCAACCTTCAGGCATCCCTGCTCATGACGGGAGGTGGGGTGGGGTGGTGGAACTAGATGATCTTTAAGATCCCTTCCAACCCAGACCATTCTGTGATTTGATCTAAAGTTAAAAGATGGAATGTTCTGTTCATGGCAAAACTTTCTCAAAAACAGAACAAAATCTAGTCCTCCACCAGTTTCTTTGGTACTGCGTGAAATAATTTAGTGGTTGTGTTCAACACTACCCTGAAATCCTCATTTCATGAAATAAATCAGCACTGCAAAGTACAAAAGAATAGAGACAGATCTTATGCCTTTCAGACCTGTTTTGAAAACAAGAACAGGAATTCTGAAACTAAAAAAAAATAGAAATATAACAATTTGGTACAAGACAAAACTAACTTTCATATGTAATGTGTGAAACAGAGGGACTACAATTTGGGGACTGAACAGTTCTTTCACTAGATATTTCTGCTATGCTCACCAAACAAAATTTTGTTTGTAACAAAAGAAAGGGGAATTTCAGTGGAAGCAATAACTATATGGCGCAGAATATTAGCCAGTACAGTAAGACAGGCGGTTTGGAGAATGCTGGAATGAGCACAGTACAATTTTCAGGGTAATATGCCAAGTACAAAAACTTATTCTGTACAGTTGTGTTTGTGTTAATTAGTTTAAAGCAGGGGTCCTCAAACTATGGCCCGTGGGCCGGTATTTACAGAACCCCCCGCCCCGCCGGGGGTTGGGGGGGGAAACCGAGCAGCCGCAGATGGCCTCCTGCCACTTCATCTGCGTGCTGGCCCCCTGGTTAAAAAGTTTGAGGACCCCTGGTTTAAAGTGACAATTAACTAGAGGCTATTGCTTTTAAGTAACTTCTTCCCTTGAGACTGGCTGAATATACCTTGTTTTCTGAATAGGATTTTTATTTTAAGTTGGTGATTGTCTCATTAAGCTTTTCTACCTCTGCCAACAATTAGCAGTAGTATGGCCTAGGTCATAATTAACTATTCAACTATTAAATTTGTTATTCTACTATTGTGTATAATAAAATGATACTGATAACATATACACAAGTATAATTGCTTATTATAAACTTAAATTATTGTTAGATTTAAAACACAATAATGTTCATTTTTTTAATTGTATTCTACAGCTGTGTAACTGTTCTAGTAATTATCTATTCTATAATGGTGATGTTGTGCTTGTAGTACTACACACATGTAACTGCAGAAGCAAGAAAGATGCACAGCTGCAGTTTATATTTACTCCTGATCATGCCCATGCTAACCTCAAACTTTCCAAAAACTTCTTCTGACTTAAAACTAAACATGTGACATTTTAAGCAGAAGGAGCTTTTTCTGCCATAAGCAGATGGGTGGGTGGGCAGGTGGAGCAGAGTGTCTTGCTACTTCAAGTCTCATCTTGTTCAAGAAGATGTCAGAGTTCATTGCGTAAGTGGTATCTTGTGTCAATACAAGCTATTCATAGATCACAGCCCTAAAGCATATCACGGTGGACTGAGCTTTTATAATTGTATCAGTGCTTCAAATGTGAAAGTAACTTTGGAGAAGCAGTGTTTCATTTTGGAAGTCAGATGATGAATTACTGTTTAGATGCTGAATCTGTTTCAACATTCAGTTTTGAAGGGTGTTTGCTAAAAAACAATACATTAGCAAAAGGCTCACATTTATTACAGTGCTAAAGACTTTATTGATGCTACAGAATATCAGCCCTCTCACAAGGAGGCTAGCCAGGCCAAAACCACAGGCTTGCATGTTCTTGTCCTAGGGGAAGCATATGGAGATATATCAAAATCTGCACCTATTTCTTTGGACAACTCTCTGCATCTCAGAAAATGTCCACCTATTTATGCTTTAAAAACAAAAGCCAAAACAGAATCCAGTAAATAAATTGTTCAATTCCTCACTTGGCTGTGAATTAAGAAAACACTTTTGTTCTGTCATCAGATGAAACTTAAAGTTCCTATCATATACAAACAGAATTTTAAATAAGGACATAATCCCAGATAGACAAAATTGTCTTCTGCAACCTGAAGCTTAACAGTCTGCATCCATCTTGAAACAAAACACTTTACATCTTTTTTTTAAGTGAATGCATTTATATTTAATTCATTGTAGTTTATAAAATTTTTTAAAAGCCAATTTCCAGAAATATGATGGCATTAAGAAATCTGTATATAAACTAACATTTTTTGTACTAATGGAAGACTATAGGCCAGGGGTCCTCAAACTACGGCCTGCGGGCCAGATACAGCCCCCCAGGGTCCTCAATCCAGCCCCCGGTATTTACAGAACCCCCCTGCCCCGCCCCCCCCCCCCCCTCCCGGGGGTTGGGGGCGAAACTGAGCAGCCGCAGATGACCTCCTGCCACTTCATCTGCGCGCCGGCCCCCTGTTTAAGAAGTTTGAGGACCCTTGCTATAGACTTTAAAACATGGTAACTTTTTTCCGTGCATTCAAGTCCCGTAAAGGGTAAGGGTGACTAAAACTCTGCACTGGTTCTCCTTGGCATACATTTGCTGCTGAAAGTGTAGCAAGCCACTCGCTTGGACTTTTAGTTTTTCTGTTGCATCTAAACATCTATACAGTGTAGCACTGGAGCTGTGGGGCTAAATGATTACTGTTTGTGTTGTTACAATAACCTCCATTCATTTTGCAAGCATGATGCCTGCTAGGATAGGAATAAGCTGTTACCCGCGTTAAGGAATCAAATTGGGTCAACCCTAAGGTATTCCACTGAACCACAGGAGAATCATTCCCAGTACCTGCTCAGAAGCACCACGGCAGCACTCTACATGCTGCTTTTTATACCTTTGTCTGGTACTTCAAACAAACAGGCTCTCTGGCTTAATCATTTTATGTTACTTGCTGATTTTAAAAAGAAATGATTGTGTGCTCCTAACTGTTCCAGATCAAATGTTCTGGTACCACAATGAACTATAAAGATGGTGCAAGTTATCTTTTTCCTATTCTTATGAAAATAGCCACTAACTATATCACTATCCACATACCTTTTGTTCTTAAGGAGCACTTGCATATATCTTGGAGAATTGCAAATGCACAACTTATCATAGCTTATGCAAATTCTAACCAAGTTCAAGATAGGTGAAATTAAGATAAAAATTAAGGATGATTGAAAGGTGTTGTCATAGCCTCTAATAAGACGACAAAAATTTGCAGCATGTGGGTGTGTTCCAGGCGTGTTTGTACAAGATTATTCACAAATACAAAACCAAACTTCTGTGTGAGCTATGTAAGGAGTTTCATTTCTGTATTCTATAGCAGAAGACTTTTCAGTATGAAATTATCTTTTAGTATTGTCACAATGAGGGCAAGAAAGAAGAGCAGTCTCTAATGAAGTAAGTATCTACAGTGCATTAATTAATAGTATCATTTACCTGTCTATATTATTGGGTAGTGTGAACCAGTAGGAACAGACCTCCAGAGTAAAGTAACTCGTGGTGTGAGACTCCTACAAACATTTCAGAGTGGTTTCACTTCATGCTAACTCCAGTCTGATCCCACAGAACGAATCTGTGGTTCATGTGCTCAAGACACACTCCTAAGCTGTATTCCTCTGTTTAGTTTAATCCTTTAGGCTATATTCTCCAAGACTGCACCAAAATATAAGCCTTCATTTAAAATGCGTGCTGCTGCTAAAGCACAGAAACACAGCAAATCCAGGAATGTTAATCTTGTGTCAAGGCTGACTCATCATGTAGTTGCAAATTCTGATGCACTAGAAGGGCAGAAATGCTTCACCAGATGCTTGTAAAACAGAGTAATTGTATTGTAAAGCTACGCTATTTCTTGCTTGTGCATCTCGGGTAACATTTGTATTAGGTTTAACATGTAATTTTTCTTTGTTTACACCTACAGGAAAAATTAACATCCTAATGGACCAGAGTAAACTAGGGCAAGGTGGAAGGGCAGAAAGCAATATAAATCAAAGCTGATTATATATATTATTGATGAGTGCATGCTTATGTATAATTCCTTTTGACATAAAACTTTTCTTTTGACAGCCTCTGACTGCCTTCAGAAGGCACTGACGGAATGACAACTCTGTCCCCTAGGCCCTCTGTGCAGGCAGAGATGCAGAGCGACACCTCTGGGAACGTAAAAGGATAAGGAATACTATATTCTGCATGACAGCACATCCCATGGTAGGAAGGCATGACAGTTGTGCTGCAAGTAACTTACTGTATCCCTCCAGCCACATATGCAACACTGTGCCAGAGCACTCTGCTGCTCAGCTTTTGCTGAAGATGAGAGAGTGTGTGTGGTACATTGGCTCTGGGTGTGCGATATGCCAGTCTCCAGCGGCAGCCGTGGCTGTGGGTGTGCGATGTGCCCATTTCCATCAGCAGGCCGCTGCCAGCCCGCACAGCCGGGTCGCAGCAGCGGTGCAGCCGGCCAGGCCACGGCCTCACCTGCTCCAGCCCGAGCGGGAGGAGGGTCCCTGGCCTTCCCGGGCCGCCTGCCCCAGCGCTTGACCACCCTCCGTGTAAACAACGGTAATTCAGTATCTAAATGGGGTTCCTTGTATTCAGCGCGTCGGTGCAGCAGGGGCTGCCGAGGCCCGGTTACCTCAGGCTGAGGCCGCCCCGCTCCCCGCGCCCTTACCTGATCCTGGCTTTCCGCAGCGCCAGCTCCTCCTCGCTCCCGAAGTCGAGGGACACATCCTCGGTGTCGTCCACCAGCGCCTGCGGCGGGGAGCCTGTCAGCGGGGAGGGACCGCGGAGCCCCGCCGCCCCGCACCCCGCCCGCCGCCGGTACCTGCTTCATCCTCCGGTCCCGAGCGCGGTTGCCAGGCGCGGCCGCTGCCAGGGCCCGGGAGGTGTTTCAGGGAAAAGGGTCCGGGCTGCCGCCGGCCCTGCCCGGCCCGGCCGGGGCGCGGGGCTCCCCTCGCCGGGGCTGGCGAGCCCAGTCGCAGCGCAGCTGTCGGCGCCCCTGCCCCCCTGGCCGGGCTGTGCGCTGCCGCGGGCTCCGGCCGGGGCCGCCCTCAGCCGGCTGAGGGGTCGGTGCTGCCGGGGCCGCTGCCCGCTGCCGGGGCCGGGCTGCGGGGGCCTTGTGCTGAACGGGGACCCCGCAGGGAAAAGTAACGGCGAAGGTGAATGCACCCGTGCAGATACGATGGGCACCTGCGCGCCCGCCTCGAGGCCCAGCCGATGGGCGCAGCCGCCTCCCTGCCGCTGCTGGGCCGAGCCCGGCTCCCCCCGGCCTGGCAGCGGTGGGCCTCGGCCCCCTGTCGCGATACAGCTTTTGCCAGGGCCGAGCCCGGCTCCCCCTGGCCTGGCAGTGGTGGGCCTTGTTCCCCTGTCACGATACAGCTTTTGTCAGGGCCGAGTCCGGCTCTCCCCAGCTTGGCAGTTTGTTCCTCCTGTCACGACACAGCTTTTGAGGGACAGTCCATTGTGACTGGAGTACTGTGTACTACTAGTGTAGCGTAGGTAGCTCAGCCCTTTAGTTAAAGATTTCTCCTGCTTTCATTGAAATTGCAGGTGGATTACACAGCAGAGTTAAAGCTGTAGGAAAGTGAAACCAGGCGACCGATCTTCAGGATATGGGTAAGGATAGTCCAGTCGGCGGCATTTGAAGCAGAGGCTCAAGGAAGAGCTGTAAATGACATTCATAGATCTGACTAGCCACTAGCATTAAATAAGCCTGCAAGAATAATAACTTCCTAGTCTCTTCTAAAACGTCTAACTAAACCAGAAGATACCTGTTGAGTAAGTACAAAAGTTACTGAGGTGAGCATTTCAAAACCAAAACCAAAAGTAGCTTTGTGCAAGACCTGTTATTAGAGCAAGACAATGCCTAATGCATCAGGACAACTGGAAGAGCTGTTCTTAGTAGGATTTGTAATTGTAGGGGAGGAAAGGTGTATTTTATGACTAATAATGTTAATATTGTGGTAGTCAGATTTTGGCCTTGGTAGCGTTGAAACAATTTTGTAGTGTCAGTAAGTACAATAGAGTTGCATAAAAAACTGGATAGGCAGTCTGTAATTTGGTGGGATGTCTCATGATAGCCTACAATTTTAAAATATTTAAGTAGGCTTTCACTCCCAAAGAAGATATAAACTCTGAGAGCTATCATGAGATACAACGATTAAATATTTGCCATACCTGAAGCTGACCTGTACTTCATTTACTGTATCAATATGCACTTCTACTTATGAGCAATATAACGATACATCGGAACCAGCTTCAGAATCAGAAGCAGTTCCTGGAACTGCACTGACATAAGCATTAAGCAGTGGAGGGAGGTCTCACATTTTCTGGACTGCCAGATTCATCCAGCTACTATATCTGTTCTTCTTTCACCTCTCAGCACAGTGCTGCCAGCAAGTCTGATGGTTAGAATATAGTTATTCTGTTATGTTGCTGTATTGTCTGAACTGTTGGATTTTTTGTTCTAAGGAACCAGAAAATAACAGTGTACTATATTCCTTATCAGATAAAACAGTGCTCGCTTCTGTGGGACAGGTGACGATTAGCCTGTCACATTAGGTACCTGATGTACTACTCTGGTGCTCCTAACAGATTTCATTAGAGATGCAATGATACAAAAAAAACCCAAACCCCAAAAAACAAAACAAAAAAAACAAACAAAAAAACCCACAAAAACCCCCAACAACAAACCCAAATAAACAAAAAACCCCAACACACAGAACCTGTGTTTTGGTTATTTTATCTGTTATTTTAAAACAGATAAATGTTTCCTCAATTTTCCCTCCTTTCAGGGCTTGTCTCCACTTATTCAATGTAGGGATTATCTGTTTTCCTAACAAACTATATAATCCCACAGAAGACTGTTACTATACCATGCAAATTGTTTTAGTAACATTGTCTAAAAAGCTATATCAAATTGTGTTGTGTATTTATTCAGGGTATTTTATGTGTTATTGTTTTCTTTTATAGCAAATTGAAAGCTAGAAAGAATCCCTGGTCCCTGGAGGAATCATCAGTCAAACCAAGAATTTCTTAATTTTGGCATTAGAAAAGCATTCTTCTTTGTTTTAAAATAAACACATCCAAGCAAAACCTCATTAGAAGTTTTCACTGTTTTCTAGGACTTTGCAGAAAAACTATCCTATTTTCAACATTTTTCAGTGTTCTGATTTAACTACAAATTATTTGAACGTTAGAAAAATTAGCAACACCCTAAAGGTGATGTAAATCCTCAAACACTGCTTCAACAACACTAAGGTTTAAGATAATTATGCTGAGTTTATGAATTGTGGTTTGTTTTTCAGGTTTGTACACAGGAAAACCTTGACCATTTATGAAATATATTAAGATTTTATTTAATTCTACTGAAACATATAGCATAAAATAGTCCAAAACTTATCCTTTGCTGCTGTGCACTTGCCAATACCTTACAGGCAATCCTCTCCCCAGAAGAAATAATGACCTTTCTGTTGTAAGGCACTATCAATGCCAAAGCCTTGGTATGAATAACTGAGAAATGTCTCTCACTTTCTGTTTCAGCAATAAATACAACCTCCTCCAAGACAATGCAGTGTTTTCATGGCGTTGACATGAAGTCAGCTGATTTCTCTTTTTCTTTGGAGCATTGCCTAGACTCTTGCTCTGGGGTGCTGTGAGAGACTTCCCTTGTAAACAGCACAAGAATATTTAGAATAACGTGACAGTGGTTGCTCTGGTTTAAGTATCTCTGTGGTGTTTACAGTTAAGTATTCTATTCCTCTGAATCTTGGAAAAAACTTTTCATCCAAGAATAACTCTTACCTCACTACCATTAGATGTGCTTTAAAGGGTTTGTTGGAGGTTCAATAACATGTTTAAATTTTGAGGAGATAGGCCAAATTAGAGAAGGTATTAAATAGATAACTTTCTAATAGTGTCACCTTCTAATTAATTTGTAAAAGATGACTTCCCACTTTGGCCCAGAACCAATTTCTGTGGAATTTTTTGGCTGTATATACCTGAATTGTTGTAATTGGCAGCCCCGTATTAATAGGGCAGAAGCCACAGCATTTACTTGGAAGATCAGGATAGCATCTTTTAGTTGGGTGTTGTGCAGCAATACACTCTCAGTAGGGATCAAGTTCTGCCATCAGTAAGAAATGGGTGACTGAAATATATGTGAAAGCTGAAGAGTTTTAGGCTCTAAATATAAATGGAGGGTTGTTTGTTTTTTATAAAAAAAAGGCTGTATTGATCCTTCATTCGGTTATGTCTAACGAGATGAAAAGTTATTTTTTAGTATCTTGAGAGCAGTATAAATATCCATTATTGCACAGTAACTGGTCTTCATTATTAAAAATGCAGTAGTATCTGTATTCCTCTCAGTTAGGAAAAAATCAAGAAAACATTACAAATTTTGATTTAAGTTTATTTTACCCTCTTTATTGACTGTGTGGCTTTAAGCCTTATTTAACTTATGCTGTAGGAATCTCTAGTGCTGTTACCTGGGAGACAAAATGCTTTGCAATTATTAATGAGTTTATTTCAGTATCTTTTTCTGTTAAGACTGTGCAAAACAAAGGCAGACCAAAGCAGTCTTCTGCTCTCTTTCAGCTTGGGGTGCATTGCTTCCCAGCATTTGAATGCAGACTTCCTAGTGTGTTTAGCTTTATATATCTCTTGATATGTTCAAAGCTTCAATCATTCTTAGCTGCAGCTCTTGGTACTTGTTACTTCTGCAAATCATCTCTTATTTCTCAATTTTGTAACTCCAAAAATAAGGAACTTGGGCTGTTTGGACACCTGTCAAAAGTTTAAGTGACTTCATAGATCCACTGCAGTACGTAGGGATAGGATCTGTTTCCCAGCATGGCAGTCTTCTGATCTCAACAGAAGAGGTGCTTGGGGTCCCTTCCCTCCTTTTTGCTGTATGAATGCAAAAGGCCTGTACACAATCACACAAGTATCCAATACCTTTCCTGACTTAAGCCAGCCCTCTATAGGCTTGCTGAGAAAAAAGAATAATATAAAAGTAATCTAAATCTATTAAATAAAAGACACTAAGGGTTATCAAACAGTTGAGAAACAACTGGGAGTTGAGTACAACAGGGAGTCAGTATGAAAAATTGAGTATTGTTGCTTCTACTGTTTTTTCTGCAAAAATAAAAGTTGAAGTTGCTTCTAAAAGCTGTAACCTGTTTTTTCATTGTTTGAGGGAGGCGGGGTGGTGGCGGGGTGTGTGTGTTGGGTTTTTTTGTGTTTCTTGCTGCTACTAATATCTACATAGTCTTGTTCAGATTCCTGAGGTGCTCGCTGGACAATTCTTCAACTACTACTTCTACTGGCAATGCCTACTTCCTCTTTTGCTGTGGAGGCTGTGGTTAAACAGCTTTTGCTATATTTGATTGCGTTTATTGTTCTTATTTATTCCAAATTGGTGTCAGGGGAGTGGTAAAGACAATAACTTTCTCAGAAAAAAGTAGAATATAGACAAAACACAAAAAATAGAGAAGTGAGAAAGGGCTGCTAAAGTGGTGGTGCAATGAAGTGAGAAACCTGTACATACAGTTCTTAATTCTTTTAACCTGCAGATTTTTGTGAAGCAGACTATGGTCCTTACTTCTACAGCATTATTGTTTAATATTATCTTTCCTTAATTTGATAGTACATTTTTTTTCTAATTCACTGAATTGCTTCAGCTCCCTGAAATTCCTTGTACTGAGTCACAGAGAACTTGAAGGGGTGTCCAAGCAATTAAAATTCACAAAATCTATACTGTTTCTGTAGGTCTGAATCAAAGAGGTAGAGGTGCTCAGGACTGGTCTTTAGGTTGCTGGATCCCTCATATAAGCCACAGGAACATTAAGTGCCTTGGAATGGGATCTGGCACATTGACTGCATGTTCTTCACATTCAGGTGTTACTGGAAATAAAGCACACAGCACTGAACCCCTCCTGGAGGTAGTGGCGCAGCTTCTTTTGGCAAAACCAAAAACAAGGTTCATGTCTGTGGCCTGTGAGCCCCTTTCACAATGGAGTCTGTGCTCTGGAAGACACCATGACTTCCTCTGCTGCCTGAAAGGTGACAAGCCTTAACCTCCCAGCTTAGAAGGAAGCTCTGGGCTGTACTGGAGGCCTCCACAGCTGTTCCCATGAAAGCTGTTCTGCCTGACTCCCCAACTGGAGGGCACACCATTTGTTTCTCCTGTGAATGGGCCTGAATTCATGATCCACACATATTTAAAATCTATGGATAATCACCAATTAAAAATACTGACATAAACCTTAGAAGAAGGGTGGGGATCCAAACCTGTTTGTTTCTCAGAGAATGCACTAACTGTCTGGCTTTCATCCTTCATGCAGGGTAGAGCAGTTTCAGCAGAAGGGTTTGTGAGTTCCCCTTCTCTGCGGCAGGGCAGCCCAGAGACCCTGCTGCAGGACTGCAGAAACATGTACCTGAAGCTCCAAAAAAGAAGGCAGTGTGACTCTGTCTATACCACGCTCACTGTCTGCAGTTACAAGAATAATAGCACAGCTACTGGAATCATGGTGAGTGCTCGTTTATCCAAATGACTAAAGATAGAGCTACTATGTCTGATCTGGATTTTCACCTCTCTTGTGTCTGGTGTATGTTTCAGTTGACAAAAATCAGAAATGGTCTAGGGAAGCCCCTAAAATACATGGTTTCTTCAACTGTCAGTGTAATACTTTTGCCAGTTTCCTTGCCTCCGTCATTCTGAAAGTTGACATAGGCTGTGGTTTTGCACCATCGTATTCCTTCTTGGTTTGGGTTTGCATTTGTATTCTGTTTCCTGTTCTTGCTCTGTTTTATTTCAGTGTAAGGTGTTACGGTTGGTTTTTTTTTTTTTTTTTTTTGATACATGCTCCAATGTACCACTGTACTGGACTAGTTAGGTCGTAACAAAAAACATACACATTTTTTTTTCCTAATTGCTCCCAGCTGTAGATAAATGACTGACAAGTCCTTCTGTTAACAAGATGAATACTGTTGTGCACTCTCTCTCCCAAAACTACTACCAAGTTTGTGATGCTCATAGGCTTCTTGAAAACTAGGGGAAGGAATAAGAGCTTTTCTCAGTGCCTTTTCCTCTGTCTGTAGGCCAGGCAACAGCTGGATAATGCTGCACGTCCTGGTGCTCATGATGTGCTTGCAGAGCATGCAGCTGCAGCCAATTACTAGTGAAAACACATTCCATCCTTGGCTTCCTGATGAAACGCCTTGTGCTAGTAAAAATAGTGTAATAGAGCAGCATGCTTATAAATCAGCAGTGTTTCAGTTTATTTTTTCACTGGGAAGTTGCAGCACATACCATAGCACCATCATTCTAGTGCCAGTGAAAGTAACGTATCACTGGTATTCAGGTGAGGAAGAAAGTGGTGGAATTCATAGTTTAAATGTGGACCTGTCAACACAGTGATAGTTTAGAAAATGCTTGATACCTTGCCATTGAAAACAGCTTCATGACTTTGTCTTCATGTATCTGCCTATTTCTCCACTGAGAGCTTTGTGGTAGCTGTGTCCTCTTGGCACAACAATGAATCTGGACTGCACAAGCTAGGCTAGCAAGTTGATGTTTTTATGTTGTTACCATTATTTATGTTATAAGCTGAAAATGAGAGGGCTATGAGTTTTTAAATGTTTATGGCAGACTGGTAGTGACAGTCCCAGCCTAATAAAAGTAGAAACCAAGGTGATTTCTGCAGGAATGCCTTTTGAAGTTAGTCTATCAGGATTTTGCAAAGCGGTCATCTAAACGGGTCTTTCGTTTGGCCTACCTTGTTCTGTCAGCCTTCTGAGAATGCTTGTCCAAAGTTCTGTGAAGTTCTGAATGGCCACAAATATATGAGGCCCCAATCTTTATTTGCACCCACTAGACTGGAAATTCCCAACCTTTTGAGCTCCTAATCTTGCTTGAGAAAATGATATTCTGGGGAAGCTGCCAGTATGACCAGCAGCACTGTAGTGCATTACCTTGGGTTCTTGCCATGTTTCACCTGCAGTGTTCATGCTGCACTGCTGAGGCTCATCATAGTGTTTGGGAAGCAATATGGTAGGTGATACTAGAAGTGGAGGCGTGGAATGGTACTGAAGAACTTCTACACATCAGTGGAAGCACAGCTAGTTTCTGAGGTGAGGAGGCAGGGAAAAGATTTGATCAGACAGCACTAAGAATGAGCTCTGGGGAAAAAAGAACAGCTCTGAAATCTAAAAGACCTTTTATGGTCAGAACATCTTACATAGCATCATACTTTTTCTTTCCTACAGTAAGTAATTTTCATGATAGACATAAAAGATGTTCCATTAAGAGCTGTAAACCTTAGCAGAATTACTTGGGAAACCCTGTGCGCATATGCACCACAAAGACGCAACATTGGTGACTAAAGTCGCCATTCTAAGATTTACCCAAAATAAGTTACTGCAGTTCAGCTTTGTAAAATGTAACAGTTAGGGGACAGGCTGGTAAGTAGATATTCACCAAGGGCAGCCCTCTAATGCCCAGGGACATCGCTGCAAAGTCCCTATTGATTTCAGTAGATACTGTATTATGAATTAACTGTACTTCCTTGAAAATTCCTTTCGCCTTGTCTGAGCTGTTGGCTCTGTCTCTGAGCTCTTGTTTTCCAGTCAGCTAGTGTCTTTGGCCTCTCTGGCCATAAATTGGATTCAATACCAGAAATTTTGTTTGGGATTCCTTCTGTCCAGGCTGAATATCTTTGACGTACTGCTGGTTGAGCAGTTTTTCAGACTGGAAAGTCTATTCAACAAATTTCTCTACTTCCCAATTGTAATGACTCAAACCTGTATAATACATAGGCATCAGCATTTCACTACTTAGCTTCACAGATGAATGCATGTACTCAACTGCACAGCTTCCCTTCCTGTTCTAAGGATTCTCTTTAACTGAATCACAGCTTATGTGCATGAGACTGATGTTTCTTAGCAGCTGTGTCTCTTTTTAAGGCTCATCACGGTAGTCTTCCTCTCAAAGTCCAAAGCAAAAGACATGTCTTAGCTATAGAAAGTGCTAAAAAGTAGCAACATAAGAAGCAACAAATGCTAAAAATGTACTGGCTGCCTTAGTTCTCCTTTTCACACGCATTGTTTGTGCTATGATACATTGTAAAGAGGAAAGTTAGTTAAAAAGGAGAACTCGTGCTTTTGATTTCTCTGTATTGAGGGGAAGTATCACTTCTAAGTAAATATGATGTTGCCCAAAGTCTACAGCTGATTTTGAAATCCGAATAATTTAGTAAAATCGTAGCAATTTATTTCACTGTTTTTTTCCTAGGGACAGTGAAGCATCTGGCCAGGTTATGTCCTTCAGTGCTTGGCATCTGGGTATGTCACGAGCCTTAGTAGATTTTTATCTAGTGTCAAGATAGTTTTATTATTATTATTTCTACAAATAAAAAAAAAAAAAGAAGAAAGAGAAGTCACATGTAAATCTTTTCTCAAAGTTGCAGATTAAGTCTGTAGGAGCACTAGAACTTGAATCAAGTTTTCAAAGCTTAAGCCACTGTTGTCCCCTTTCCCTTATTTTGGTCTTAGCTACAAGATAACCAGTTTTGGGGTCAAAGGCAGAGTACTTCTAGCACATTATTGCTTGCTGTGTTTGCCTGTAGTCCAGTGAAAGCCATGGACAGCTTTATAGAAACCACACCTCCTCCCAGATGATGATCTTGCAGATCTTTTTGGAAAACTTCTCAGGAGTCCTTAAAACATGGGAAGAGTAAACCAGGAATCAATTGTAATCTTCATATCTTAACACCTATGCAAAGGCAATTTCACTTTTGATCTGTCTCAAACCTAGACATAACAGAAGAAACAATATTGTATTTGGGTTGAAAAGCCTATGAACTGTTCACAGTGAACTTTGCCTGGGTGCATTTACAAGCAGAAATGGCTTAACATGTGAAACACAGAAAATCTGGTTTTCTCATTGTAGTGGAATTGCATGGCAATGTTTTGGTAGCATGGGGCTACAGGCTGGCTTCTCTGAGAAGATGCCAGAAGGTCCCCCACCATGTCTGATGGAGCTGATGCCAGCTGGCTCAGAGACAGACCCACCGCTGGCCAAGGTCGAGCTAATCAGCAACAGTGGTATCACCTCTGGGATAGCATAGTAAGGAGGGGAAAAATATAATCTGTGCCAGTGGGAGAGAGGAGGTGAGACTACATGAGACCAAAAACTCTGCAGGCACCCAGGTCATTGCAGAAGGAGTGGGAGGAGGTGCTCCAGGTGCCGGAGCAGAGATTCCCCTGCAGCCTATGATGAAGACCACAGTGAGGCAGGCTGTCTCCCTCAGACCATGGAGGTCCACGATGGAACCAATCCCCACCTGCAGCCCATAGAGAACCCCACACCAAACCAGGTGGATGCCTGAAGGAGGCTGTAAGTGATGGGAAGCCCATGCTGGAGCAGCTCCTGGCAGAGCTTGTGACCTCACGGGTGACCGATGCTAGAGCGGTCCGTTCCTGAGGGCCTGCACCCTGTGGAAGGGACCGACGCTGGAGCAGTGTATGAAGAACTGCAGCCCATGGGAGGGCCTCACACTGGGGAAGTTCATGGAGAATTGTCTTCTGCGAGAAGGACCTCACACTGGAGCAGGGGAAAAGTGTGAGGAGGAAGGAGCAGCAGAAAGACAACGTGTGATGAACTGACCGTAACTCCCATTCCCTGTTCCTCCTCCTCAGGGGAGGAGGCAGAGAAATCAGGAATAAAGGTAAGCCTGATAAGAAGGAAGGGGTGGGGAAGAGCTGGGTTTTTTTCTGATTTGAATGGTAATAAATTAAACTAATTTATCCAAGTCACATCTGTTTTGCCTGTGATGGTAATTGGTGAGTGATCTCCTTGTCCTTATCTCAACCCACGAGCCTTTTGTTATATTTTCTCAACTGGACAGGGGAGTGATAGAGCAGCTTTGGTGGGCACCTGGCATTCAGCCAGGGTTAAACCACCACACTCATTCTTAAGTGGCAATCATGATAATGCTTCACAAGATATTTGCACATTTGCTTGTCTGCTTCTGGAGGGAACTGTCCTATGGAGGAAAGTTCTTTGCCCACAAAAAGAAATCTACCATTCCCACGTTATTATTGACCTCAGCCAAATGCACTTATGCCCTAGAGCACCGAGCAAGGCTTTATGTATCTGGCTTTTGCAGAGCTAGCAGGTCAAAGAGTTGCAGAGACTAGCTGAGGAATAGAGTTTAAATCATTTCTTCTTTTAATACACACCTTCTCATGTGGCTTAAACTCTCCACTTCCCATCAAGAAGGGAGTTCTTAGGAGAACTGCCTGAGTGTGTCTGCTGACACTGAGATATGTTTCTGAAACCCTTTCTGGCCAAATAATGGAGAAAATACTTTTTAAAAAAAACCTATTGAACCCATTCAAGAGCACACTGATTGCAGGAGAAACTGAGATTGAGACTGTCTCTTCCCCAAACTGTGGTATACTCATTCAGATTTGCCATGATAGCAAGCAGTTCCCAACTTTCTGCAACTTAGCGGTCTTCAGCATGTGTTCTGCTTCACAAGATGGTACAGTACAAGTGCATCTTATTTGGTGCAATTTTTAATTGATAAAACTAAATGAAACATCTGTTTTCACATAATACCCTAGGAGCAATGCTACACCAAATGAATTGGAGCTTATTCCTACTCATACTTCAACAAAACCCATGTTATCTCCTGTTTTGAATCAATGTAGGCAGCAACTTCAAAGGAAAATACATTTAAAAGACAAATTCTGAGTGATATAATATGCATGGAAGTAAACCAAGGGGTTTACTTTTCTGTAAGAAAAATAAATTTATCTGCTTTATCAGTTGCCATTTATGTAGTTAGAGTAAAACTTGTTACCTAGCTGCACTGCAAGTCAAAATTGTACTATTGGATAACAAGTTGGCTTATTTTTCCAGTGTTTTGCATGTACTTCCTGATAATTGAACATAAATAGGAATGTTCAGAAGCAGCAGTGAATTCTTGTTATTCCACAGAGGCATTTTGGATCTTAACCAGAATTTGCAGTAATGTACTTAAAAATTTTATAAATGTTTAGCAAGTTCCTTTCAGTGTATTCTTTATTACTAGGTTGAATTATTGCTCCACTTTCAAATCATAGCAATATTCAAGGTAGGAAAACCTAATAGCAAATAAAGATTTACATTATATTTGAATAGTTATCCCATACTCAGCCTACAGGCTTGTTTAGGCAGCACTGTAGCAGACTAGAAATTAAACCTGTAAGCCTCCAGAGAGCCCTAGAAATTTTGCCCCAGTATTTATTTCAAGGCTGTAGGTTCTGCTATAACAATCAGGTATCTAAAAACAAAGTAGAAAACAACTATAGGGTAAACCAAATTGTTAGTAGTTGGCAACTCTTTATTTAGCCACTGTCATCTTTGTAATACTCTTACTTCTATTCTAGAACGCTGAAAAACTACAGTGCCAAAACACAGGCCACTGCAAAACATTGCACAGATCATTAAGTAGAAAGTTTTAAATAGGCTTAAGGAAAATAGCATTAGGGAGTACTGGATAGAATATGTTTCATTTTAGATATTAATTCTTATGTATGTGAGCCTCATAAACTACATTTTCATGATCAAAGATCTGGAAATGTAAACTTCTCTGCCTTTAAAATGTATAGATGAGAAAATCAATTTCATTTACAGTATCTTTTGTCTCAGCAAAATTGGTGGTTTACTTTGCATTTTTAACAAATTGTTGTTTGCTGATGTAGCTACTATAAATAAGAACCATGTTGTTAATAGGCTAGTTAACACAGCTCATAAATTAGCCTATTTTTGCTTACAACATGACTGATGTTCATATTCATCTCAGAGGTTCTTATGTTAAACACATCAATTTTCAAGTAAAGATATTCTCCCTTTTGATGTTGTCTTCATAGAATTATTCTGTGTTGTGCAGGCAGTCACGATACATAAGACTGCTTGAAAATCTTTGCATTCTTAAGCAAAAAATGTTCTACATGTGCGTTTTACTGATCTGATCAAGATAATTTGCTGTGTTCCTTTTACTCTGCTCTTACTGAAAACTTGGAGGTTTTTATTTTTAAAGCTATCCAGTCTGAAGGCACCCATTCTTTATTTTGATCCCTAATAGCAAATATTCTTATGACAAAGGTAAGACACTATTGATTGCATTTAGAAGTCTCTGAAGTGTCCTGATTAGGCATTGCCTGGTCTTGAGCTCTACAACAGAAGGGCAAGGAATTACTCAAGGTGGCAATATTAAAAAAGACTTCTTAATCATTTTGAGCTGAATTGAGGGCTGAGGTTGCAATAGGTTTGGAACGGTATTTTAACATTGTGTTTGGTGGTGTGGAAGACTTGCTCATTATTTAAACTGGGGACTTGAAAACTCTTCTGTTTAAGGAGTTTAACTTAAAGTGTCTGCCCCTTGGAATGTAAGTATGTTAACATTGGATAACAATATATGGAAGGCACACCCAATTTGTTTCTTGGTTATTTTTCTTCCTATTAACTTCAGATATGGCAGAAACTGGAGACAGATTTGGGATAATTTTTTACCCCAGAGTTTTTATGCTGGTTCTAATCCATTTGACTTTCATTAAAGCAGAGTTTTTTCACAACCTAATCTCTAATCTTACATTGGAGTCTTCGAGTTGTAAACCTATTCCTCTTGCAGAGGGTGCATTTTGTGCTGAAGCTTTTAGTACTGTTCTGATTCAGCAATGACCTTGCTGGGTCCATGCTCCACCTTAGCCAGGAGACAAAGATACACCTATAGCAATGTTTCTTTAACGGCATAAAAAAATTTTTAATATTTTTTTCAGGTGATCATGTTGTTGATTGGAAAATTGTGTTTTATGAATGCTTGGAAGAATTGTGCTGTTCATTTCATCAAGAAGTTATTTGTTGTTGGAAATGTTATTTAAAGGCTTAACCAAATGAGGAAATACCTCTGCTATTGCAGGCCAAAGACGTGGGCTTTTTTCACTTCATCTTTTTGAAGTTGAGTGGTTTTTTTTAAAATTTATTTTATTGAAACAGTTCAGATTCTGCTCAGACCTCCTTCAAACATCTTCAGATGCAGGTATAAATCTATTTAAGGAGATCCTGCCTAGAGTAAGAAAGATCCTTTCAACTGATACAGCTTCTGATGACCACGCATTGCTTAACCTCATGCTGAAAGATGTGATATCCAAGGAGTACCATCAAGCCTTGCTCCATGAAAAATACAGCAAGGACCTTGCAAGGAAGATATCTCTGACATTTGTAGAAAAATGGGACCTGTACTTGAGCACTTCGGTTCCCCTCTGTTGTTTAAACCTCTGCAGCAGTAAGCCTCTAAACATGATAGATAATGAGCCAGCAGGAAGCAAGTACATCTCAGGTAAATGAGCTTTGTTTCTTTTTTGCTTTGTTAAAGTTCTTTTTTTGTTGTTTATTGCATTTTGAGATTGCACTGTGGCATAGGGCAGAGGACACCAGTGGAGAGTGGGTGGGGAGGAGAAGGGAGCAGAATGTAATGCAAGAGCAGCTAAAAAGAGATCCACCCATTTGGGGTAGCTACTGGATACCCATTTTCATAGCCAACCCATAACAAAACTTCTTTGCCACCATTTGCAGAACCAGAAATGCAAAGTAGATTAAAGAGACCATGGTAAGGTCACTTACTTCTCAAGTAACATGCCAACCATTAATAATCTGAGTTTCATTTATTCATGGCACATGCTGACAACTCATGTTGGGAAATCTTTTTTTCAATCTTATATGGAGGAGTGCTGTCCACTTCAAATTCCAGATGTCTAAAGGCAGCAAAATTGCACTGTCTACAGGAGACTGCTGCAGATTTAAGGAGGGGGAGTACTTAATGACTTATGAAGCTGGATGCCATTTTTATTGGGCAGCAGGAGAGAGAAAAAACCAGACACTTTATAGTTCTTAAGCAGTAAACTCTTTAATCTGACCCACCAGAGGATTAATGTATATGTTGGAGAACAGGGGTAGCTCTGGGACAATCCTAATATTGTCCATCCTATATAAAATGAGAGAACCCCAGCTTAAACTATAGCATTCAGAATTACTTTTACAAAACAAAGCAACTGTTAAAGGATAGTAAAAGAATACTCAATAGAATATTGAGGTAGTCCTGTAAAACTGATGGAAGGACCTTGGGCTGCAACGTAGTGAGGGGTCTAAATTTTTCCCTTTCCTAAAATACAGTATTGGACATAATTTCTTAAGGCATTGATGAAAGTACAAGAGGAAATGCTGGCGGTGCCGGGGGTGGGGGGGTGGGGGGGTGGGGGGTGGCAGGGAGAATTAAGACAATTCATGAGTGAACAAAATACTGACCTGGAAGATTTTAGCTGTATTATTACACACATTCAAATCAATGCCAAGAATTCGTATTTTAAATGTAGAATGATACAGCAAATGGCCTAGTGTCACTTATGCTGGGAGTATATATAGTCTGGTTTCTACTTTTAATTAAATCTCTGAAGTGCTTGAAAAGGTATCTGCTCCTTCTTGGTTTTGTAATGGTAGCACCTAAAATCTCCATTTGGAGATCTTGATCCTTTCATGCCTGACTGTATCTCTGTCACAAAGCCTGTGTTTGAGACATGACAGAAGGAAGCTGAAGTGCATCAGAAGAAGCATTAGCCTTCATCTATCACATGTTCAACCATTGTCACTTTTCTCTAGGTTTTGTAGTAGAGATAGGCTTAAACCCCAGTGATTTAAAAGATATTAATTCACCAGGAATTTAATCCAATTGTATTAGAGACTTCAGCTTCCTTTGAAGCAAATTCTTTTCTGACTTTCTTTTTGAAATTTTTTAATTTTTCAGCCTTATGTTCAATCATCATTTCACTCTGAAGAAGACTTGCAAAGAAAACTTGTGTCAGGAACAGATTGGTATCAGCGGGTTTCTTGCTAACTACTTAATAGATTTGCAACTATTTCTTCTACCACAAAATAGAGCTTTACAATTTTGGACAAAGAAGTCCCAGCTTTCCCCTTCTTGCAAAGTGTGCTATTGACATCTGTTTTGCAGTGCTTCCAATACTAATCGATATGTTCTGTTCCCTCCTTTTGCAGTAGAGCAGCATGGCAGCAAACAAAATGAAAGAAGCTGATGGTCACCTGAGAAGCTCAGGCAGTTCTCAGCTGTCTCACAGCCTCTTGTTTTCCAGTTTGCTTTTCCCTTTGTCTCTAAG
This sequence comes from Falco punctatus, assembly GCF_963210335.1. Lineage (NCBI taxonomy): Eukaryota > Metazoa > Chordata > Aves > Falconiformes > Falconidae > Falco > Falco punctatus. Next base: position 43,223,669 of record NC_137583.1, read on the forward strand.
ACCATCTTTATAGACTAGTCCACTAGATGAACCAGTACTCTGATCTGATCCAGCAGTTCTTTCTGCTGTTTCTAAGCAGCTGTGGGTGTTGCGCAAAAAGCGGACAGTCTTTACTGCAGTTGCAAACTGGAATCACAGTAAACAGCTGAACTCTTTTGATCTCCAGACTGTCATTCTTGAAGTATGTAGATCGCCTCCTGGGACTACAGCCTCAGAAACTGATGGAGAAATCTGCCTCCAGGACCAGTAAAGGAGCTTATAACTTGTTGGGTTGTGCTGCACGTTAGAATAGGGCTAACAAATAACCCTCTTAAGTTTTGTAGGGATTTCTTATGCAGTGACTGTATTAATGTCTCCTATCAAAACAGAGCACTAAAATACAGAATCTGTATTTGTGCAGCTTTTCACTGTGTTTTCTGCTCTGAATGCTGTTATACCAAGATGTTGCTTTTCTTCTAATGTGTGTAGAGGAATACCAAGAACACAGGTGCCTGGCTGGTTGGAGAGCCCAAAGAGGCTGGTGCTCTGCATTGCAGGCTGGGCAACAGATTGGTTGCTCCCAGCAAGGAAGCAGCTTTATCTCTTCTCAGTGAGCGTGTTCCCATGGGACCTGGTGGAAGTTAAATGGTTGGACTTGATCTCCAAGGTCTTTGCCAGCCTAAATGATTCTATGCTCTAAGTGGATCATCTCTACAAAGAGAAAAAGCTTACACAGATCAGCAGCTACTTTGCTTGTAGGAGGTGCTGCCTTGTACAGAAGGTGTTTGTTACCAAGCAGCTGATTAGAAACTTGCCTTACTGAGACAGAAAGTCCTGGATGTCATTGACTTCACCCAATACCACATCCTTTCTTTCCCCTTCAGACTCTGGTGGAACTTTGTCCTGGATGTCATTGATTTCATCCAATACCACATCCTTTCTTTCCCCTTCAGACTGGTGGAACTTTTGTTATAAACTATAGCCAATTGAATAGTACTACAAAAAACTATTAGCCCACTTGGGAATATATTCTCCTCCAAAATTAATTTCTAATTTGTGTAGGTCTATTCATGATAAAAAAAACCAGAAAAATAGGCAAATAAGCTTGCAGAGCCACGTAGGATCAGCCTTCGACATCATGATAGGAACACGTGAATGCACTTGGTTTGCAAAAGGTTGTCTTATGTCAGGTAGGCACTGGCAGGGCAAGCAATGATTAGATGAATAAACATTCTGTCAGATACTGCTACAAGCAAACCCTGAATCCTGAAACTTACAGATTTTAGGATTTATGAACTCCTGCTTTGTAGAACATCCTACTTGTCATTTTGGGCCAATGGCAACCAGCGTTTGCATAAGGCAGCAGACTAATTTTGTTATTGGTATAGTCTGTCAACATGTGAAAGAAATACTTTCACTTCTGTTTCACCAAATGGAGCTGCAAGGTAAGAGTGTCTGCACTCTGTTTGCTTTGTTCTTACTGATAGACTGTTTAACAGCATGACTTTGGGACAGGTTTGAGCTGGAATAAGAAAAGAGAGGAAGAATTCTGGGGAGCACCAGAAGTTGTTACTGCTGGCTCTCACCCAATTTTGGTTTCCAACTGAATGATTTCAATCTATTCCTAACTAGTGACAAGTTCAAGCTCCTCTTCGTGGTGACAAGTGACTGGTAAAGGTAACGGTGCTTATTATACCAGGATTGCTAGAAGGGGTGTTCCTCTTAACTTTCCATTTTGGAATTCCCCCTGAGCCTTTAAGTTTGCTGCAGTGACTAGTCTGGCTCATTTCCTTGTTTCTGGTGCACTTTCTATAAGCCCTGGGCAATGACAGCAGCTCTCTTCGTTTTTGGTACTGAATCTAGAGTGAAAGAACAGGAACTGTCCTGTTTCCTAAGGTCAGTTTTTCCTCAGCTCCTGAATGCAGTGGTATGTCATGCCAAATTCATCTTCTCTTACCTTTTGTAGATACTGGTAACTGTGGTGTGTCAGTATTTGGACTTGTATTACCTGAAATATTATTAGGATGAAGTCATGTGGGTGAAATTTTGGAGACTTTTTAGTGATTTTGTGTTGTGGGTAGCTGTGTTACTTGCTCAAAAAGGTTGCTGTAGTTTGTTTTAGACTCTGTTAGAATACTTGTTTTTTGTATAAAAGTTACTCCTATGGAAAGTGAAACTGAGGATCATCAGCAGAAACTGTCTTATTTCCATTTTTTTCACAGATCTGGCAAGAGATCTTCGAGCTTTACTTTCCTATTTCATAGGGCTGAGATTCTGTCTTGAATAAAGTCTCTGAGTGCAAATGTACTTTTTCCTGCTAAAAAAGCTTATAGGCAAGGTGTCTGCTGTGCTGCTTTTTTTAATCTTACTGCTGGGATGGGAGCTGTGACACATGAGGTGATACTGGATATGAAAAGCAAATTCTGCTTGCAAATCACAACTGGTACACCTGCAGGACAGTACGTTATTAGTCTGCCAGAACTCGACTGTCTCCAGCACAAGGCTAGTAACATTTCTCTTATCTGTTGTGTTGGTCACAACAGTTAATTGAAAGGTAGAAGCTCCTTTTATCTGATATTTATACTTTTTCTAACTTCTTTAAACTCCTTGCTAAGGCAGACAAAAGAGAATGTGGCAGGATATGGAGCAGCTTTTTTTTCAGTGTCATCTCTGTTGTTCTTACTTTTTGGACACTGAAAAAAAAGCCTATGGAAAGTAACACACCACTCCACCAGCAAGATAAAGACTGTCAGTAAATGTAGTATCTTTTATTACATTGGGTAAAACAATAGGAAAACTTTAAACTGGCTTTCAGATGTGTAAGCCTTTCATAGATCTGAAATAGAAACTAAAAACTTCAAAGCTAAATATAAGTTGAGCACCGTTACTTGCAGTTTACAGATAATAAGGCCATTGCTGATGGGAAAATCTTTTAGGTACCTGTGGAACAGAGGAACTGTTGGTGATGGATTTGAGGAAAGGGAGACAGGCGGCTGTAGCATGGAGGGGACTTCATCCCTCCTTGCTGCTGTGGTGCCTATCTCCCAGAGAACATTGCCCTAAAGCATTGCCTGTGGCAAAAGCTGGGAAATGCAGCCCTGGTTCTGGTGTGTGTATTGTGCACAATGACATAATCTTTGGGGGGTGCAGAAGAAGAGAGAAGGCTTTCTAAAGTTATTAAAAAACCTTTAAAATTGTGGCTGATGATACTGAGCTTTTAGCCCAAAGCACCAGTGTTTCACTGGACTCCTTATTTAGAGTTTGATATAACCTGGTTTTCGTCAGCTTGCTTCACTTGGATTCTTGTGTAACACTTAATGAGTCTGGGGTGTTGCAAGAAAATAGAATTTCTTCAGCAAATTTTGTCTTTAATTTTGTGTTCTGTCTTCACAGCAGTCTTCCTCTCTTATTTTTCTGTAATTTAAGACCTTCAGCTGTAATGTTATATCATCCTCTGTTGAGAAATGTGTGATTTGCATGGCACTACTACTCTTTTCTATGAATTATCCTCAGCTTCCTAAACTGGAACAAAAATTAAATTGCAGGGGGGTTTCCTCTGTTCCTGAAATGACTTTACATATTTTCATTTTGTTAACCTCTATACTCATGTGGGAGATTCTTTTACTACTTGTCAGTTCAGATGTCAACAGTGTTTTGGGAAGGAAACCCTCTAACCAGTCTTCTCAGAAGCATCCACCTTCTTTTGGGAGTAGGTGTTACATTATTGTCTGTATAAACCTTCTCCATTCTCTTAGATACCATTTGATTTAACTAGTAGCAGACCCCATTGCCTGGAGTGTTTAATATGTTGATCCTTTAAAATATGACATGGTTATATAAAATTATTGGGATAAAATGATAAATTGAACCACCTCTCTTATCTTTAGAAATCTTAAGATACCCCATCTAACTCTTAAGACTTGTATGTGATTTAAGTGAACACCTACTCCTTTAACCGGACTCTTTGTCCTGGTATGGTGATGTTTGTTGTTTCTTTTACTACTTTTCTGGCACTTTTAATTCATATGGTATCACTTGGACTCTAAAAAAAGCACTGAAAAAAAACTTCAAGAGTCGTAGAAATGAATCATATTGTTGTGCTATATATGCAGAATACAGCACTAAAACAAATGCATCCCAAGTAGAAGCCTTGCTGTAGCAGATGCGCACTGAATCATCGCAGAGGTAATACAAAGGGAACACAGGTCTGCTGAATATAGTGATGCAGCCAGAGTGTATAGGCTGAGAAAGAAAGAAAGTGTTATTTAAAGATTTAAAGAAAAAAACTGTCTAAACCATCATCAACAACAAAGGACTGGACTTTTTGAATGGCATGGAAATACATTCGGAAGTATGTCCTGCCTTCCCCCCTGCCCGGCACATGCACTTCGTGCATGGAGGCCTGCTGCAAAGAGAGCACAGGCATCCCTGGGGACTACAGCCCTTAGTCTTGCAGGTCTGTGAGGTGTCTGCCTTCCTCCTGCTGAGAGCTGGCTCTAGTGTTCACAGCACTAACGCAGACATTATTAGAAAATTTTTTAGTGCTCTGATGTGAAAATGTGTCACCCATTTTGGCAGCACTGTATGGGACACCAAAGGGAATGTGTTATCAGTAAACTAAGTCAAAATCATGTGTGAAATGGAGAAAAAGCTGACCAATATAGAGCTTATTCATCCTTGGTCTCAGACAGGGACCTGCTGGAATGCTGTGAGAAGGAAGCAGAAGCCCTGGGAAAGGAATTGCTGTTGTAAACAAGCTTAGTAACATCTGGTCTCATTTTGTGTGCTTCACAGCAAAACACTTGCTAGCCCTGAGGTGTAAGTCTCCTTGCCTTTGGCTCTCAGTGTAGAAATTTTCCCCTTTCCAAAACTCATTTCTTTTTTCCCGCGCCTTTGGACAGAGTGCTTTCCATGGTGGCACCATGATTTTAATGCAGCAAAGCACGCCTGCTATTAAGAATATGTTGGTTCAGCTACAGAAAGAAACCACAGAATCCTAAATCCAGTGTAGTCAATAGAAAGCCAGCTATGTATAGATTTGTGTCAAAACCAAAGTAACGAAGAAAAATGTGGATAGGCTGAGGGACATTCAGACCAGTGAAAGAAAAAGGACAAGTAATCAAGCTTTTCATTCTTGAAAGAGCGGCAGTCTTCTTTCTTCCCAGGGTAGACAACTATGTGTCTCTCGCTCCTGTGCTCCTGGGTTACAACACCTTTTACGCTTTAATTTTCAGCTCTCTAGCTGGCCTTGACACTGGCAAGACTTTCTCTTGATTGCTTCCTGACTTCCTCACCATTGTAGCCATGTAAACATTTTGCATTACTTGTGTATTTATCCACAGGGAAATGGTATTGAATGAGAGGTTTAAAATAACAAAAGCTCTTATGACTGTGATTTAATTAAAGCCTGTTATTTTCATGAAGATTAAGTAAGCCTGCTCAGTCTCTTTCCCTAGGACTTGACCTTTTTTTTCCTGCTGTAATCAAGCAGTTTGCTAATCACTGAACTTGGAGTGATACATTTGTCTGTCTTGCATTGCCTTTATGGCTTCTGCCCAATTACTTCTCTGTCTCTAACCCCAAATTTGTATTGACTCAGCGGTAATGCTTCAGCAGTGTTACAAAGTCCAGCAACCTGGCATTCTGAAAGGCCCAAATCTGTTTAGGTTTTACAAAAGGACAATTTACAAAAGGAATTTACAAAAATTCAACAAAGCAAGGGGCAAAGAAAAATGTTGCAACAAACCAAAAAATTGGTTAAATTTATAACTTCATTCATGCTTCTTACGCAGGTTTGTCAACTTCTGCCTTCCATTTATAGCATGGCGGGCAATGATATAGATGTTTTTGTTACCTAGACAACGTTATGAGGCCACACAACATGAAAAAGAACTACCTGCCTGGATGTAGGTTTTTCCTACTCATGGGACCGCACTGTGTCCACTTGCTCTTCTAAGGTCTGGTTTTAGATTCTGGTGTCTTCTGCAGCAGAATGCAGAGAGGTCCATTTCCAAGCTGTTCAGAGGGACAGCTCTGTAGAGGGGTAAGAGGAATGAAGATTAGTTGATAACAAAGCAGCATGTGTTAGTGTGTGACTAGGTCTGCTCTGCCTTCTTTCATCAGAGCTGCAGTGTTAGCTGTATTTCTGTTTTCATGTTGCAGGTAGACCTCGTGGTGCAGCAGGCTGCTCCACATTTGCACGCCTCAGGAAAGTAGACATGTGCAACCAGGGACATCAATGGCATTCTGCTAAAGGCAGAACATATGAGAGCTGTATTACAGCTGTCCTTCATTCCAAAATATGGAATTGAGCCAAGCAGATTTTTTTTTCGTGGTTGTGGTGTGTGGACACCTATTCTGACAGGATATGGTCTGGAAGTGTTGCTGTTTGTTGATATCATGCTGGCATCTCAGTATTATGGTGGAGTAAATTACTTGGATCACCAGCCCAGGTGGCATCCATATCAGCAATCTGTAAACACTGAGGATCCAATATCTGGTTTTGAAATAGTTTAATAAAGATGATGAATAACAAACAAGTAGTGTTATTCCACTACCTATGGAATATCCAGGAGGAATGTTTGAGCTTATGTTGGTGTCTGCTTCACTAGAAGGAAATAGAAGGGATTTAACATAAGGTGGAGGAAGAGATAAACTTTTTCAAGAAATGTAGCTGCAGCAGTCTAAGCAGTTCTCAAATAAACATGGGGGACTAGAGCAGGGAGAACCTTAGGTCAGTCAGATTTGTACTGTATGGCACCCTGAAAGGCTGTAGCAACTCACAACTCATGAGTAGGTGCATGCATGAGTTCTGAGCGGGAAAGAAAAATGATTAAACAATATTTGTGATAGATTCCAAAATGTCAATGAATTTCTGTTACCAGAAACTAAATCTCAATGTGACCATGCCATTCTGTCACAATCAACCATACAGTTTGGGAAATCATTATATAAAATACTTGTCCTACCTTTCACTCTTCCTTGCTGTGCTGTGCTGTCTGCTAGTGCCACCTCTAGGGCTTAGGAACTGCGTGTAGCATCCCAGCCAGAAGCTGCTTCCCCTGAAGAGAAATTGTCCTTATCGTAAAGAATGAGGTTCTTCTTCCATCCTCTTCACTGCAGTTTTCTCATTTCCCCAATACCTGCTGGATCTGTGCTTGCATCATTTATATCCTGATAAAGATACAGGAGTTGTGACTTATTCAGTACTTGACACTCTTGGTCCAGGTGGTCAGACTGCAGTATCCCACTCCCCTGACTGGACTAAAAAGTAGGTAAGTCTCACTGGAAGCTGTATCTGAATCTGTAAGTTTCCGTAACTCAGGGTAATAACGCAAGACTTGGTAAGCCATAGCAGTTCCATGTACCATGGTACCTCAATGTCTTTTCAACAGAAAGCCACAGGCCAGGACTTGTAGTTTTGGCTGACAAAACTGGGGTTTTGTCATAGCTAACTATTTCACAATTTGATTTCAGACAGCAAGAGACAAATCATGGATTCAGCATTTCTGCCTGAAAACAGCTATCTTGATTTACTGCACAGTGATATCGACCCATTGCATCTGTATACTCTCTTTGATCCTAAGTCATCTGGAAATGAAGAAGGTGACTTCGCTGCAGGTTAGTAAAACACTAAAAAATGCTTGATTATTTTAATCATCATGCTATAAGTTATTACTATCTCCTCTCAATTACAGTCAGTTTATCATGGTGGCTGGGCTAAATTCAAGAGACACTGGGTCTTACAATATGATGACTTTGTATCTGTATATAAAATAATGATTGCTTCCAGAAACTATCGTGTTTTGAAAACTGTACATATTTACAGCTTCCTGCTCAGTAAGTCTAACACAACATACTATACTTGTGACTCATCAAGGTGTGAGAATAATGTCTTTGGTTCATCATTCCTGTAAGTAGTTTATTTGCAAATGTTCCTGTTGTAAACTGGTTACATGTAACTGTCAATACTTTTGTAGTTTGAAGCCAAAAGCTTTGGAAAAGAGAAACTGTTAGATGAGTTTGTGATGAAGCCAGTCTGCAAACAAACTAGCCTTCCTTCTGAGATCCTAAAGGACCAACACAATCCTTGTTGCTTCCATGAGTGACCAGTGTCAGCAGGTACATGGGCAAATCAGTGAAGAACTGAGCACCAGAATCTGGATTCATCTTTGTGACTAATTATTTCCCAGATTGAGCTTTGTGCTCTCAACTTCTGCCTGTTAATAACACCTGCAGGAGTGTTTCTTCACATCCATGGCCTCACTTGCCTAGTGACTGAAAGTAGGATGAATTTAGGGATCAAGGACTGACTCTTGTTACATCAGGGATGTTTCAGTGATCTGAATATGCTTGAGCCTTAGCAAAGTCTAAGATGATGTAGATAAACTGAACATTATCAGGACATGGTGCCAGTTATTGGAAGGTGGACATCTCTTCTGTTAAGACGTTAGCATGGTCTTTGACATGTTTTTGGCCTTGCCCAGCTAGCAGCTTCACAGGCAATTTGTAGCTGCAGTTCAGAGGTTACCATGGACCTAACATCATTCTGAACAGGGAATGTGGATGGTACTGCCATATCCTGATGAATAAGAAGGTTTGATAGTATGGATGAGTCTGGGCTGTGCGTGTAGGCCTTGGTGTCATATAACAGATTCTGGAACTGTTTTATTTACTAGTCTCAGGGTTTAGTCTCAGAGTTCAGAAAAAGAAAAGTGTTGATTTCTGAGTGATAAATTACTCAGAGTTCAATTCTTTTCCTACTTAGCCAACATACAATGAAGAGCTAAAGCCTTATGTTGAAGTAACAAATCTGCCTTTTCTGTATCTCCTGCTACCTGTTTTTCTTTACTCCTTGGTTATGGTGTTCATTGAGCCAATGTGTACTCCTCTTTAATTCTAGATCCTGAAGCTGATGCCAGCAACTGTGATCAGTTCAATAATATGGATTTCCTTTATACGATGGAAAATGGTGAAAATGGGGATGAACTGTATATCTGTTCCAACACCATAGAAGCTTACGCTAGAATAGGTATGAAAGCAGTTTTTTTGGGTTTTTTTAATCATTATTTTCAAAACATTTGCTATAATTATTTCTTACAAATCCTACTTTCAGTCTAAAGGAGCGGCATATAGTTAAGTGGCCTGTCCCTCATGCAGTGGTGGATCTAGTCAAGGTAGCTGAACCTGTGCATTGTGGGGTGACAGATGAACAGTAGCTTGTGGTTGTTGGGGAAAAATCTCTCTATTAATGGCTCCTTCTGCTTAATACTTCCTGTCTCAACTTCTCCTTTCTCGTATTCTTTATTTCCTGAACAACAATTGAGAATAAAAACTTATTTTAGCTCTTCAGTTATACTGCAGAATTCTGTTGATGAGGGTAAGCTTACAAGAGTTTTACTGTGAAATTTACTGTCATTAATGTGTTCCTTCTTTTTTTCCTTCTTGCTAGCTGAATTAGCAGAATATGTGCTCAAAGATCAGCAGGAGAAGCAGGTGGAAGACACTTTTGGTAAGATTTATGTGGCAAAGATTAATTTTCTCCATGACGTTGTCCTGGCTAACATCTGCATTGCACTTAATCCCCACAATCTGAACACTAGTAAGGTTTCTATACATCCAGTATCATCTTCTTTCCCCCTGGGAAGTGTCTTCCAGGATTTTCTTGGCAAAATTTGAGGGGTTTCTGTATTTTTACAGGCCTTTCTCAAAGATGGCAGTTTTATCTCTGAGCAAGTTGCTGATCATGTCACTATGGCCATAATATATGCACAGCTTAACTGTCTAGTGCAGTGTATGCCCTCAATTAGCATCAGACTTATTCTGAGCAAAAAACAGATGATATCTGTATGTTCATTAAACCTGACCCACCCAGAGGACTTAACACGTGTATAACTGCAGTTCATGCAGACATGTTTCTGTCCAGGATGCACAGAGTGCATAAGGAAGCATGTCAGATTTTACTTCTCTCCCTGATCAATGCAGCAATGGTGTAATATACATGTAGTAAATGTTTCCTTCATTCAGTGCTTGACCAGAGATAATTGCTTGGCTTTTGGTACAAAATAATTGTTTTGGTAGTGGCCCAAATGCAGCTGATTACTATTTCAGATTATATATATAGTGTGGCTGTTGGGAAATCTGTAGAATTGGAAAGATTCACAGTATATCTGTATATCCATTTTTATATTTGAGCAAAGTAATTTGGAGTAACTTACCAAAGGTCAGTCCTTCCCTAGGACAAACCTGGCTACAGAAAGCTCACATGACTTTTTAAATGCTTTTTGCTGCTCCCTAGTGTGTTTAGAATCTGTGTGCGTGTGTGTTTACCTAATGGCAACATTTATATTGGTTTTAGAGGAAATGAGACACAGTATTACTACTTAAGTATTTGCCAGTAGAAGAATGGTATGGATGATAGCTTCACAGTTCTTCCAACACAAAACGTAAAATCTGTTTAGAACCCTTTACTGTGTCTCTTAAAAGATCTAATGCTTTTTGTACATATAATGAGTAAGTAACTTTACTAGTACTGAGATCACACTGTGATACAGACTGTGATGTTTTATCCTTCGCTCATCATTAGAGAATTGAGAAGTATTTATGTTTTATTAGCCACTGAATTTATGGCAGTAGGTTAATATTTAGCAGTTCAGAAACTAACACAGGGTGACAGAATCTGCATTCAGAGCTCTGTGAGCTTTCTAAATCACATTGATCTGGATATGTGTTTTATTGCATGATTTGTTTTTTATCTTTTATTTGGAGCATATTTCATTTTTTTCTGCCTGTTGGCATGTTTCTCTTGCTTTTATCTTTTTCAATAATTTTTCTAGGATAAAGAAGGTTGACATTTGGCAATATTTCATATTTCTAGCAGGGAACCTTATTTTGGATGAAATGGCTGCTGAAAACACTGAGAGGTTTCCTGACACAAAGATGCAGAAATGTCACAAACGTTGTAAGTGAAAAACAGTGAGGGTCTGAAAGGCTGTGGTGTCTGAATTCTAAATTTGCATTATAGTACTTTGGTTTTACCACAGCTTCAATGAATCTCATGTAGTTCTTCACTTAGACAACCAGATGTTTTTCCTCTGACTTTGCTCATCCTGTTGAGGGCTGAAAGTGAAAACAGCTCCTCCAGACACATTCCTTACAATTTGCAGAACTTGTTATCCTATAACATGTCATTAAGCATGGTGTGTTTCTTCCTTTTATTAATCCATCCATGTGACAGCATTAACTTTGTTTTCAGCATATCTATACCTCAACAACCATTAGCTGAACAATTCCCACTTTAATAGCAAGAACAGCAGCAAAAATCTTTGATTACTGGCACAAAAATCTGCTGCCTAATTGAAACTTCACAGTCAGAGTGAAATAACGTGAGGCTTTTCTCATTCATGTTTTATACACTGGACCTGTACAGTTCTGAAATAGCTGAACTGAAACTGATAACGCCCCCTTGTACTTTAAAAAGTTAAAATAAATTTCCGTGGTGGAAACTTAAAATTACCAAACTAATTCAATATTTGTCACTTACTATCATCTTTCTTTCAGCATTCTTAAGCTCTTCAGAGAGTTGCTCTGATGCTTCACAACCCAAATACAAGAAAATGGGTAAGTTATTGGCTGAATAGGAAAAGATCATTGAGTACACATTGCCTCATGTTGCAAACTCTGCCTTGTAGGGAAAGTTTGCTGTCATAGATTTGATGATCTAGTGTTGTCATGCACTTTCATGTTTCTACTTCTAGTGGAGTAGAAATCATTGTAAAATTGCCTCCTTATACACCTCTAATTCATGATGCAACAAATCCATGCCCTCTTATCAGTAGCTATTAATCTGTGCATCTTAGGACCAGCTACGTGGTAGCCTAGGAACAGCTGGATCCTCATGCTTGAAAAGCACGTTCCTGCTGGCTGATAGAAAAATCACTTCCTTAGCATCAGCAAGAGGCACAGTTGAACTCTTCTAAATCCATCTGAGAGAAGAAAGCAAAAGAGTGGAGAATTGGGTCAGTGCTAAATTTTGTAATTTTTATTGTGTATACCTTTTGTTTCTGATGGATAATGTGACCCAGGTGTAGTTCTGCCTGAGTCTGGAAAGTGCTCAGAAATCCTTTTCTGGAAAATTCTCAGAATATTATCAATCTCTCTACCTTACTTGACCTAGTGAAGGTGCTGAGGGAAGGAATATATACATAAGGCAGTATAAGTACTGGGTACAAAAAATCTAATTGGCAGAAAGATGAGCTACATGAAAAAATCAGGAATTTATTTAACCTGTTATAAAAAGAGTGTCACAGTATGATCCCGCAAAGATAAATGCATCAGTTCTTCAGAAGTGAAGACTACCTACAGTAAAGAGGATAATGTGTACTAAAGTTCAGAGTGGTAAGCCAAAGATGAGATTCTTTCAAAGGAATTGAATGAAATGAAACTTTAGATTTGACAAACTGTTTGTGGCTAGCTATGGCATACCTGATTTTATCTGACTGTAGCAATGCAATAATCTTTGGATAGGAAATTACATGGGAATTTCACACGTTGGTTTACACAAAAGCTGAAAAACACTTTGTAAAGTCTGTTTTTATACAGTAAGAATGAAAGGTTCCTATAACAAACTAATGCATCAGTTCCTGATAAACAATGTAAACACATCCCACCCTAAAAGGCTTTCCTTCCAGATGACAGTGTACACTATAGTGGCACAAAACACACAGGTTTGTAGCTCCTGATAAAACATTAGACCACAGAAAGTGACAAAATAGAGACTTGATTGTTGTTGCTAGACAGGAGGGAGAAATAAAAGCAAAAGCAACTCTGAGAATGAGAGTGGGGCAAAATGAAGGAAACTAGCCAACTAGTTCAAAATAAGCAAGTGCATTTTCCTTGTTTTGTAAGAAACTTTCAATAAGCAAATGAAATTATACAATGCACAGGAGTCTCTCTCCCCATTTGTCCTCTTCTTGGAAAAAAAACTAGTGCTGCAGGTAAGTTGCATCTTTTAAAAGTCAGGTGTTTGTGGCTGTTCTTCAGGAAAGCCTCTTAAAAAATACTTGTTATCCTTACAAGCACTGTAGTGTCTAAGTAGAGTCATGGTACTCAATTTATTGCACTTAGGCCTCTCTCATCTTGTGCAGTAGTAACGCAATAAACTGTTCTTGGGAAACTTAGTACAGCCAATGTAAGACCTTGTTATGTCTTATCTGTCTGTCATCCATGTGTAAGGTCACTTACATCTAAACACATCTGAAAGTTTGTAGAAAGGCCAGGAAAGATGAAGAAAAAGAAAATGAAGAGAGTGAACTACTGGAAAAAAAGCCATCTACTACAGAATATCATAATACATTTTCAGTTTTGAGACCTGAGCAAATTTCATAAAGCTATTGTGAATTGTTCTTGCTTTTGGAAAATCAAAACGCAACTGATCAGAATCAAGTGATTTATGATATCTATTGAGACCTCTTCTTTGGCCCTCTTAACTTCTAACAATGAAATAACTTTCTCCTATTTTGCTTTTTTCAAGTGGAAGTCCCTGCAGTGTCTGCAGGGAATGGCAGTTTCTTACCAATGCCTCTCGACAGCCATCCAGCTAGCTCCACCTCACTCACTAACCAGCGCACATCCTTTTCTGTTCCTGCTACCAATGCGTTGGAAAGAAGTTCTGACATTCCTGGTATGTACAGTACAGCTGTGAGTGTGTATCTACACACAGGCTGATCTATACAAGTGGAAAACTCTCTTATAAATCTGGACATTGACCATGAACAATGGCAGGAACACCAAGTATGGCAGCTGTTTCAATCCAAGAGTTAAAAGTGTGGCACTCACTGAAAGAATGAAAAATATTCAAGGGAAATTAAAAGTTCATTGCCCCTAAAGAAATAGAATGAGTCTTTAATTGGTGAAGTGCAGGTTAATAAATAAGAGAACAGAGTTCTTTATTATATGTTAATCTTAATAATTAATTACTTGTTTAAAGACTAGGAAATCACAGAATTTTCATTGATAAACTTGGTTTAGTTCCAATTTCTTTTTCATCCAGAGTTTTGTAAAGGATTGTGGAATAATTGCATTTGAAATAGTAGAGCAAAATCTAGGCTGGAATTTTTTTCACAAAAACTAAGTGCTAATCCAATTAATCCAAGTGATGGGCTGTGTAGCCACCTTGCCTTGATCACGTTGCATAGCAGACGTGCTACACGGGCAAGGGCTAATGACAAAGACACAATTCAACACCATTCACTACTAAACTATGCTGGAAAGGAACCAAGAAGGAGTGGTTAAATTAGAAATCTTGAAGTATCTGATGCTAGCTGAAACAGCACAAAGTAGCAGAAGACATTCTGTCACACCTACAGAAAATCAGAGCTATGGCTGATTAAATTGCAAGCACTGCATCATCAAAAATATTCCCCAGTGTGGGTTCAGAGGGAGGATGCTTGCTAGCTGCTTCTATAAGCTGCATGAGGTGTGATTATGTGGGAAAGACGTAGGGCAAAAGATGGTACAATTAATTCAGATACATAATATTAACATATTTTCTCTCTTCTGGATCTCTGGTTGATACATTTACAGACTGTGCCTCAAGCACTTTCCTTATGTTAATAGGATTTCTCTTTAGACTATCAAAAACTGGTGGCCACTGCAAACTGGGTAATCCCTTGCACTTCACATCCATCATACCTTTTGAGAGTTTTTGTTTAATGGATTCAATGGACCTGCTGTGATCCTGTAAATTCTGGTTTATAAACTCTCCACTGGGAATATTTGCCCAGAAGCTGCTGGAAAGGATAAGTCGCTTCTAGAAAGCTTTTTCTTTCTTAGAAACTTTTAGAAACCAGGAGCCTTTAAAAGCAGAAGGGTAATTATCCTGCACTTATTTCAGGATCTTCAGCACCTTTGATTCCGGAGTGTCTACCCGTCGGCGTGAAGGGGAGCCAAGAGAATAGAGGCTTTGCAGATCCTCCTCAGCAGATACTTAACTTTCTTCTTGGAAATGGCACATCAGATGTTATATTATATCCAGGTAAGAGCAATATCCACATAAATAGGCACTTTTATCCACATAAATAGGCAGCAAGTACTGGAAAATCTATGCTGTCAACAAAGTACTAAGTTCCCTCATTTCAGTTACTGATAGCTATGATAGGCTGAACATTATCATTTGTTTCTTGCCAGTGCTGACTTCTTACACAGAAACGTTGATACCCCCAAGTTTTCCAGTCAGTTTATGTGGTAAGTAGAAAACGAACTTTTATATATATAGTACTTTGGATTGGGAGAGGGAGCACGTTGCTTCTACCCAAAGCCAATTCTCCCCTCCAGGCTCTACCCATATTGACCTTACTGAGGAAAGTAGAAATAAATAGCATTTCCTTCTTTGTGTTGATTACTGGCTGCTTAGTCTAGTCCAAAATAAAGAACAGATAAGGGGTTGTAGAGCTACAGGTTCAGCCATATCTTAGCAGCCAATCCATCGTTTGCTATGAAGTCCAGATTCTGGAAGAAGTCATCTTGTCTAGCTGAAACAATACAAAAACCCAGTGTGCTGGAGCATCATCAGAAGTGGAAGCTGTGCTGGTACTGGCATGGCCTGAGTATCTTAAATGCTGACTGCAGTCAGCTCACATGGGAGCCCCAAAACCAAAATGGTGACAACTTAACTAAACAATACAGAAGCCCAAAATACAGAAAGATTTATAAAGAAATCAGAGCCTTGACCAACATACAACAGTCCCACCTGTGGTAGCAAACTTTCCCCAGCCACTTCTCTCCCAGCCTTCAGAGCTGTGAAACAGGGAGTTTGGGTTCAGTGCTCAGGGAGGGTGATGGCCCAGTTGCCCGGTGTGTGCAGTCGCTAGCCGCCCAGCGCGGGTGGCTTGCTCCCCTCCGGTGGCTAACACCCGAAAGAGCAAGGCTTTAAAGTGGGGATTACTAGGCAAACACCCCTTGGTTTGGGAAAGTATTTGTAAATTATGTATGCTGTCTATCTGAATACACGATACTAATAATTCCAGCTGGTTTACAGCAGCATAACATGGTATGTCACAAACCTCAGAATTCCAAATGCAGCAGAAAAATTAGCACATAAGCTACCAAGTGAGTCTCTTTTCCTTTTTTAAGAATTATTAGTATCTGATTTGACCAATGCTGCTTCCTATCTAAATGTCTCATTACAGCTTTTCTTCGGTTTCCATTCTGTTGTTTTTATTTAATAAAATAAATAGTAAACCAAAACCAGACACTTGCCTGAAGATGGGCATGCCCCCTCTTGAATTAATATCTTAAGTTATTTTTCTTCTACAAGGAGAACTGTCTCTATATCAAATGTATTCTTTCACTGGAGAAAAGACCTGCTTATTAGAAGTCTGTGGGTGCTTCCCTGCTCTAACCATTCCATCTTTCACTGGCATGCAGGGTTGGAATTGATTTCCAGATCTCTGAAAATGTAAGATCTGTATTTTTTTTTTTAAACCACATCCTACATCAAGATAAACCAAATATTGTGGCAATAAATACATTCGTACAAATCAAGGGAGATTAACCTGTTTTGTTTTGATGGTTTTTTTCTGCATCTCTGTTGAGTGTGGTTACCACAAGACTGTTGATGGGGTTGGGTTTGTTATAGTCTCTGTCAATTTAAATTCTGTCCTGCATCTGCAAAGCTTTTCGTAACAAAAGTTTTTCTAAAACTGATACTTTGTCATTACTAGTCTGTAGAAAATATGCTTTCTCTGAAAAATTCCCCCAATTTCTTTGTGTGTGGCAGACACTGCTCATCTGACCAAGTGCAAAAGTCTGCAGTAGGTTTGAAAACAAACAAGCAAAAAGAAAGAAAATTGGATAATGGCAGTCCTTTCTCGGGAAGAGTAATGGGTAAATTCTGTTGCTGACAGTCACTTCTCTGTGACTTTCATCCTTAATGCTTGGTTACAAAGTGTAGAAAAACAAAAGGAATCTATTGGTTTTGATGACATAAAGAAGTCCTATGTGTGAATGTGAATTTATGCAGAACACTGACATTTGAAAAGAACAGTGGATGTCAGCTTGTTATGACAGGTCTTCTGCTTCATACAACTGCCGGAACAGCTGTCATCTTGTATGGTGTCATACTGCCTGCAACAGTTTGTCAGCTGAATTGTTATTTGTGTGACGATACTTTTTTTCCCCCTTCCCTTGTAAAATAAACAAAATATCTTTCTCTGGATGTCACATAATATATGTTGCAGTGAACTTCAAAATTTGCATTAGTCTTATTGTTAAAATTAATGAAACTGAATAGACTAGTACCTAGGTATCTTCCTCAAGTATATTGTTCTGTTTCTCCAGGTTTACAAATGTTCAAAGAAGTCCAGATTCCCATAATTCCTTCTGAAGAACCTTTCAAAAGACCAAGTGAGTTTAGATTTCTTGAACTTAAAACTTCCAGTATTTTTTGGCTAATTTTTTCTGTGTTTCTTTGCAAATAGAAAAACTACGTGTAGGAATTGTCATTCAGCAATTTTTGAAGCTGTTCTGAGTGTCGAAGCACAATTCCTGTTTTTAAGTTGTTAAACTTGTCTACCTTTAGATATCTAGCTGTAGTACCTACTTAGAAGGTCAGTATATTTAGCTGATTTTATCATATGCATAGGTCTCCAAAATTATTCATTTCCTATGTCTGAAAGTCTGTTGTGCCTGCACTCCTAATTTGAGTACATGCAGTTGCATGGGATAAATCCAGACCTACATGCCTTATGGGGACTGATGTATTTTGAATGTATATTGAGTATGATTACGTACTTAAACCACCATGAAGTGATGTTGTAATCTGTGGAGTATTTTCTTCAGTTTGCTTGTGCTATTTATTTCTCTAGAGCCAGTGGAAGCTTTCTGTACATCACTTATGGATTATTTCCGAGATGTGTGCAAATCTGTGGCCATGGAGCGTGAAGTAACTCTTGATCACCTGTTTATTGATGGGACACTTGTTCAAAGCCAAACTGAAACCAAGTCTGGGAAGAATAGTGAAAAAGCCATGGAAAAGGAGCTAGTAACTTGCAGTCTGCAAGGGAAGGAGAAGGCAGTCCTTAAAAGAAGCCAAATATTTCAAATCCCCAGAGGTAGAGACTTAGAGACTAAAGTGATTGTGGTGCTGGGAAAAGCAGGAATGGGCAAAAGCATTCTTGTTCAGAAGATCTGCCAGGACTGGTCCAATGGAGAGTTTTCTCAGTTTGAATTTGTATTTTGGTTTGACTGCAAACAAATAAGCTTTCCTGAGAAACGATATAGCCTGAAGGATCTGCTTCTTGAATTTTTTGTAAAACCTCAGGAGGGAAATGAAGAGATCTTTGAGTATATATTGCAAAATCCTGCTAAAGTCCTTCTGGTTTTTGATGGTTTTGAAGGCTTGCATGATCATGAAAATTCTCCTCGTTGCTTGGCCAGTCAGCCTGAAAAACACTTGTGCACTATAAAGGAGCTGCTTTCAGGACTCATACAAAAGAAGACACTCAATGGTTGCACTTTACTACTTACAGCAAGACCAAAAGACAAGGTGTACCAGTATGTGTCAAAAGTGGATAAGGCTATTGAAATAGTAGGATTTTCCCCTCAGCAGAGAGAGTTGTACATATCCAAATACTTTGAAGGATTACCCTACTGTAATAATGCACTGAAATTAATCAAAGAGTGTGAGTACCTGTTCAGTTATTGTTACAGCCCTGTTATGTGTAGATTTGTTTGTTTTATCTGTGAGACAGTACTTGAAATGGGAAACGAAAGCCTTCCTTCAACTCTTACTGCAGTCTTCCTGAAATTTGTTCAGCAAAAGATAATGCCTATGCAAACAGATGTTACAGCCATACAGAATCAAGAGAGTCTTGCTACACTAGCCCGTATAGCCTGGTATCTCGGAGAAAAGCACCAAAGTGCCATGAAAAGTGATCATCCTTCTAAGGAAGTGAAAGAGTTTGCTCTGAAATATGGATTTTTCCTGCCTTTTGCATTCCCCAGACATTCAGATAGTGGAGAACAGGAATTTGGGAGCACATTCTCTGACTTTGTCATTCAGAATTTCTTGGGTGCACTTCACCTTATGTTAGCAGAAGACATCAAGGATAAAAGTCTAACAAAGTACCTGTCTCTTGCATCCAAGAAGAAAAAACCTTATAACTGGTTAGATTTAGTGCCTCGATTTTTGGCTGGATTGTTGTTCCTCCAGGATGACTCCTACTTCTGCTCCCGTTCAAATAAGGATGTAAAACTATCAACCAAGAAGCAAAAACCACTGTTGAAATATATTAGAAGGCTGCAGATAAATGAGCTCTGCCCAGAGAGGTTACTTGAACTTTTGCATTGTATTTATGAAACACAAAGCAATTATCTTTTGCAGCATGTGGCCTTAAGGCTCAAAGCAGACCTGTCTTTTCTGGGTGTAGTTCTTGCACCACCTGATGTCCATGTACTGCACTCTATTTTAAAAAGGTCAAGAAAGGAGTTTTTCTTGGATTTGCAAAACAGCAGCATTGACATGCAAGGGCTAAAAGACTTGGTTGGCCTAAAGAATGTGGCATCTTTCAGGTTGGTCATTCTTTGTAGATAGTAGTGTCATTCATAGGAGTGTGTGTAGATGACACTTTCACACAACAGCAGCAGTCGTATCTGTTGATTTCACATGTTTTGTCACTTCACAGGGCCTCCCTCAGTGATACAGTCAGGCTCTGGAAATCTTTAGAACAGGCGAAAGACTATGAACTGCTGAGAGCATCAACAGAGAAATTCATTCTTGATCCCTTTAAGGCAAAGACGATGAAGGACATCAGTGATCTTTCAGACCTTGTAAAGATGCAGGAGAAGATGATCAATTGGTAGGCTCATTTATGATCAAAGGTCCTCTTAATATACTAGCTATTTAAGAAAATGGGGGTACACTGACACTGCTGGAGAATAGAATGTTCTGCTTGTCCAAAGGAGAAGTAATTATGGCTGTGCGAGCTCTTGTATCATCTCAAAGTGTTCTCCTACCCTGATGTGTGGTGGTTGTCATGGCAGGGAGGAGCAAAGATAGCACCGTGCAGAATATTTATCAAAACTGCCAATAAAAAAGCCAGCTGTCCTTTTTTTCTTCAGACTTCTTTATAATCTCTGAGTATGCTTTCTTCTAGTTGTTTTCAGTTACATAACTTGGGCTAACTGTTTTTTTCCCCCCTGCAGCACCTGGGCCATAAATGAAGGCTTGTTTTGCACTGGTCACAAATGACCTGAGTCAGCCCTTTAGCTCAGGAAGTAAAAGCCTGTGTTATGTGCTCTATAAACCCTGTGTTTCATCCATGATTATGGTGTGGCCAGGGGGTTGGTTGCAATTAAAAGCACACATAAAGTATTTTGGTTGGTTTTTTTTAAAATAAAAATGGTGAGTTCCATTTTAATACAAGCAGAATATTTTGATTACAAATATACACAAGTAAGTTTTGTGTTTGATGGTAAATACTTGATTTAGAAGAAAGTATTTTTAAGTTTTATTGGCAAAAGAGAAAATGACTGCACTATGAAAGACTATAAGCAGATTGAAATGAATTGAATCAAGAAAGGTTGGAGCAGAAGTTATTCTGAAATTTCCTGGTTCCTCAGTTAATGCAGAAGTTTTGGTTTTATTTCTTGTAAAAGTTTACTAAGAAACTATTTTTAAAGCACTGTTTTGTTTGCTAAAATAATGATTGTACTCTGGTTCTACTGTGATTTATTTAGTGTGCAAGATGCATCTGGTTGCAGCAGCTGTGGAATTCCTGCCATCAAAAACCTCAAAAAAATAGAATTTGCGTAAGTGATATATAACTCTCTGTTGATTGGTATATCATTACATTTAAAACTGAGAAGAGTCATGGCCAGGCTGGATGGGGCTGGGAGCAGGCTGCTTTAGCGGGAGGTGTCCCTGCCCGTGGCAGGGGGGTTGTAACTGGGTGATCTTTGAGGACCCTTCCAACCCAAACCAGTCTGTGGTTCAATTATTGGCTACAGTCATTGAACTGATATCTCATTAGTTTTTGGTAAAGCATTAAGTAAACCCCATTTATTGCTATTTTGCTTTTCTCAACAGATTTATTAAGTTATGGCCCAAACTCAAAAAACATTGTTTCTGGCTCTTGCAGTGATATAGATCAACATGGTTCTATCGGTGTTGTTTGATTTTACTACAAGTTAGTTCCTTATCACCAGATGTAGGTCTTGTGCCACAGGGTATAAAGTGTGTCAATTGTGATCCAACTGCTTGGGAAATATTTTTTCCCCAGAAATGCTCAACTTTTCTGAGTCTTCTGATGCAATTTTCTGTCCTATCAGAGCTTAGACCATGAGAGAATAAGGTCAGAGAGTGCTTCCCAAATAAAATATTTGCCACCATTTTCTAGGAAGAAGGAAGACTGGTTTGGAAACTCTTTAAAAATTAGGTTTACTGATGTTTCTTTTTTCCCCCAAACTGTAAACAGCCTCCAAGTCTATTCTGTTGTTTTAAACATCCTGCCATAGAATGTGAATTAGTTTGGGCAGAAATTACAACAGTGCAATGGAGAACTCTGATTAGGTCTTCACGTGTTTCCTGCTCTTCACATCTGATCCAGTCTAGAATTGCTGTGCTTGGCCTTACTTTTGATTTTATGCTGCTCTTCCTTTTCTCATTTCCTCTCCTACTTTCCCTTTATTTTAAAATTTTGGTTAGAATTCCAATCCTTTTAACTAGGCTGAACTTGTTCTGATACCAAGGAAACTCAAAATATGAGGTTAGCGTCTGAAGGAAAAATGCTTGGAGCTGAAATATTAAAGTTCAATTTATGCTTTAAGCTGCAATAAAATATTGATCTTAAGTTGTTATTCTAAATTGCCAGTAGTTGGAGGAAAAATAGTATTTTTTTCGTCTCGGTTAGCAGGGTTATAATACTTAAAATCCTGAAGAAAAAATAGAAAAAGAACAGAAATACAGGAATCTAAACCAAGTGAGTTGAATCTTGCAGAGAGTAACAAAAAAGTGGCAGATACATGTACCACTGCCTGTGTGCAAGCAGCTCTGCTCTGTCTGATCTTAGCCTTGTGGGGTCCTTATCTGGAGGCTCCAAAGCAGAAATCCTTGCTGCAGATGGTAGGGAATGGCGGCTTCTGAGGAATGTAAACTAGCTTGCATTTTGGGGTTGCAGGGGAAGAACTTAAAAATTTGTAACTTTTGCCCTTTCTGAGCATGTGAAAAAACTGCTGCATGTCTATATTTATTTTCTTTCAGGCTGGGTCCGGTATGTGGCCTTCAGGGATTCCTAAAACTTGTGAAAATTCTTGCAGCATTTCCATTGCTTCAGCATTTAGAGTGAGTAATGCTAAAGTTTAACTTTGCTAATGTTGCTCCTCAGCAGCCCTTGATGATGGCAGAGCTCACATGGACAGAAACATTTGCCAACAAGACTACTTCCTCTGAACAAACTGAACAAAAACATTCAGAGAGTATAGCAGCAGAGTAAAAGCTAGCAGTCTTCATCCTTCCTTAAGACGCTTCTTAGTGGTTCGTTCAATACCCGTTCAGTCACTTCCCTGTGTGTTCTTCAGCGGTTAAAAGCTTGTGGGAAAGGTTTAGCACAGAGCCCCGCTGGGGCTCCCCTTTCCTACCCTGACACTGACCAACACTGCCCGCAGATTACTTATTTCTTCATTCAAGGTCCACAGCACGCCAGAGTCCCAGGCTCCCTCGTTGTGAGTTTGAGAGACTCATGGTCCTGTCTTCCCCAGGAAAGAACAGGCTCCCTGCTGAACCAGAAGCAGGGTTAAATTTGGAGGTTAACTTCAGTATTTGTGCTGGTCCAGTGCACCTTCCAGTGTCAATGAGCATCCTGAACTTCTGGTAGAACTTGTAAGAGATTGAGCTTTGTGGATTTGATTCGTGTAAAAGACACAAAATAGCCATACTCGGCTAGTATCTGGTTTTGTTCTGCCAAGTATTTTTAGACAGTCTTTGTCCCTTCCTTTGCCAGGAGCAGTATTAGAAATAGAGTTTTAAGAACTCCAGTTACTATTTGTTCTCTTTATCCATGACAAACCAGCTGTCACTGAACTTTAAGCTTCTTTAGGCTAGAAACAATTGTGGCAACAATAGTCAATATTCTGCTGTCATCTCTGTGGGAAGATTACAGGGTTTTGAGAGGGCCTTCGGCCTTACTGGCTCAGCCCATTGGCCATTTGTCTGTATTGTATCTGGCATTTTCATGATATTTTTGGAAAACAAGAAGGTCTAAAATTGGAATGAGTACGATGTATCCCAGCATTATCTGTCAGATTAAAAGGGGATCCAGTATCTAAAATTGTGATTATCTAAAACTCTTTCTGTCTGGATACCTGAATGAAGTAAAACTTAATTTCTAATACTCCCTGTCTGGAGAAGGAGCTGTTTAGGCAGGGATTTACAGTGTCTGCTGGATTTTCAGTTCTGTATTTCTGTATGCACAGGAAATCTCACTTCAGCATTGCTGGAACACAGTTATTTCATAACCACTTTAATAATGTTGCATATTAAAAGAAATGGGTCGTTCCATTCAACTAGTTAAAAAAAAATCTTAGGCTGTGAATTTGAGAAGTAGAGAGCTGCTTATTAGAGGAGCCGTAATTTGCATGATGCTTCTTGCTGGCTGAGGCTCCCGCAGAGAGATTCTCAAGATAGAGTGGTCTCTGAGGTGAATAAGCCACAAAAATTTAGATTAAAAGGAAAGCTGATTTTCTCTTTGTTGTCACCCAGTCTTGATGCTCTGAGTGAAAATGGCATAGGAGATGAAGGAGCAAAGAGCCTATCTGAAGTCTTTCCAACCCTGACATCACTGGAAACATTAAAGTAAGTGCAAGGTTAACAGTTCTGGGAAATTTTGAAAAGAAAGAAATTAAACCTAGAGCCTTAAGGGGCTGTGTGTTAACAATTATGAGTACAACTGACCCATGGGCATGGAAGACCAATGAGCCTATGGACACACTTAATCTGTACATTCATTAAAGAAATAGGTTAATCCTACAGTAATTCCTCATTTCCCTTCAAGGGCTGTAATCTTTTCCTCTGTATTTGTCCTAAACAGACTGCCCAAATTACATAAAAAAGACATCAAAATTTATTTTATTCACATTGTAATATGTTACAATAAATGCGCTCAGCTAACCAAACTATCTCACTTACTGTAGCTTATCACAGAATAAGATAACAGATGTGGGTGCAGAGAAACTAGCTACCGCTTTGCCTTCCTTGTCTTCATTAAAGACACTAAGGTAAGTAGTTGTATCCTGTTTGGTTGTTTTGTACAACGTACCTTTCTATCTCTGTCAAAAATTACTGAAGTATACCGCTCTGGTTTTCTGCAGCTTATACAATAACAGCATTTGTGATTTTGGAGCAGAAAATCTTGCAAAAGTTCTTCCTGCGATGGCATCTTTAAGAGTGCTAGAGTGAGTATGAAATCTGTTCAGATGGCCTGGGACAGCTCACTTGCTTGGATACTGAAAATCCAAATCTTATGTGCTCAGAGATAGAGGAGACAGAAATGGAGGAATAAAATTTCAGGGAAGTTTCACAGGGAAAATCTGTTTATGCAGAGGCCAGGTAGCCAGTGGTTAGAAAGGATTAAGGAACCAGTTTACCATAAAAACCTAAACATTTATTTTAACATGGGAGAGTAGGGTCATGGGGAGTTGGAGAAGGACCTCAGGTACATAGAAAAAGGAATTCCTCAGATGAGCTAACTTAATGAAGTTCCCGTTTGACCTTTTGAGTATTTTATTGCTGTTTTTTTGCATCAAGGCTCTATTTTGTTTTTTTTCTTTCTTCCCCCATGTGCAGATCAGCCCATATAGTATGTTTGATTTTTGAATGAAATATTTGATTACACCACTTCATAATATAATGATGTGGATTAACAAAGTCTTTTTTTTTTTTTCTTAGTGTTCAGTATAACAAAATAACTGGTGTTGGAGCCCAGCAGCTGACTGACAGCCTACGAAAATGTCCCCATATAAAAAACTTGGTGTAAGTCACTTGATATGCTGTTTGCTGTATCTTTGTTCTGTAAATTGGGTTAGAACTCAAGCTGTGTTCTGTATTTCTCAAGTTTATAAGAAGCAAACAAAAAAGACATCACTAAAATACAAAAGCAGTTACAGAATTGTTAAAAACATTGCCTCTGGTTTTAGCTGCATTAATTCCCAATTGTCCCAGGCAAGCAAGCTTGTCCTGCTTAAAGCATAGTTTATATTGAGCCTCTCTTTGTTAATCTTCTACCCTCCCAGAGTACCTGACCTACTCTAGGCTGCAGGATGCGTATTTGAAGGCTAAACAATGAGCAGCCACCGTTAGAGGTTAAATATACTGAAGCTGCCAGTACACATTCAGGGGAAGAGAGACTGATCTAAAGAACAGTTATGGAGACGGGGCTGTAGTGTGTCCTATAACCAGAGTCAGGCAGGTTGTGCGGGAAACTGCTTCTAAATGAAAATATATTTTCATTTGTTCCATAGCTTTAAATACTTTTATAGTATGATATTCAAAAGGAAAAGGCAGCTTTTAAAAAAAACAAACAAAAACATCCCAAACACACCAAAACAACTGTGAAGCAAATTACACTTCTCAAAATCTCTTTCCTTTCTGAATTTGCCCTTACAGGATGTGGAATCCCACCATTCCCTATGGAGTTCTCGAACACCTTCAGCAGCTGGACTCTAGAATCAGCGTGTAGGTTCAGATGATCCCATAAAGGTAGCATAAATTCTGGCTCCCTGAGGCAACAAGATTTGTTTCTGTGGCAGCTGTTGATTCTGGTCTCACTGGCAGCAGGCACAGTGACAGCATCAACGCATACATGGCTGAGTAAAGAGATGCTGCCCTAGAGCGGCACAGGTTGATATCACATCAGGCCCCCTTTCCCCCAACTCACCTTGCATCCCCCACCTCCCTGGCACCAGCACTAGCAGACTGCAAGAGCTGCATCAACAAGAATGGACTTCTGAACTCCTAGATCAGCCCAGTTCAGTGACTGGCAGCTGGCCTGCTTACCTTCTCTCTTCTGTTGTGGGAAACTAAATAGCATTTTTTTATTTCTCTTAGTTAATAGAAGAGTTCTGTACTCATTAGAGGTTGTTTTGTGTTGATTTTTAGTGAGTCCTTTCACTTCTCCGTTGTTGAATACAAATCCTCAATGGCTGTTTGTGAAGCTGTGCCTATACTGTACTCGGAGCAAGCCATTGCTTCCTACAGTCCTTGTTGTCAGTCTCTTTCCTGTGGTTTAGCCACTGGCAGCCACTTCTACTTCATTGATTCTGCCTGCACAGTTTCAAGAATCTTGAAATAATTGCATTGTTAGCAATTTGCTAACAGTTTGCTGATGATCATCAGGATCTGCCTGAAGGAGCTGCAGCAGGTATGGGAGGTTAGGGTTTTGTGTAGGATTTCTGCTCCTGGTTTTCTTCTGTGTGCTTCCTCTTACTCTTAAATAAGTAAATAAATAAGTAAATAAATAAACAAATAAATAAATAAATAGCGCAGGATGCATCAGTGAAATGAACCCAGTGAAGAATAAGAAGCCAGAGTCAAACCAGGTACCAGATACCCTCCAGTTTGCTTTCAGATGGCAAAAAACACATTGCAGAGTGATGGCCAGCTGCTTGAGCTGTGGTTTCAATGGCCCTGGCACTGGCTGCAGTTGCTACTGGCTCCCTAAACCATGCAGTGAGCCAGGCATTTGCGTGACTTTGCTCTCAGCGCACTAATCACCGGTGGTGGACTGGGCTGTATATACGGCACTGATCAGGCGACAGGCTGTGGAAGACCGGGGTGCCCTATCAGCTTCACCGACTACTTTATACAGCAAAAGTGAAAAATTGTAGTGATCCTTAATAGCCTACAGTACAACTAAGTCTCCGTCTTGTTGGATGACCATACCTAGCTGGGAAAGAGTACATGAGGGATATGAATTCTGCCAGGAAACCTTATAAAAGCCAAGCTTTCTCTAACCTCCTGTAACCTGTCATTAAGAGTCTCTGAACATGTAGGTCAGCTCCCAAATGACTTTGGTTTTCCTCTGGAGAAATGGCAGTCAGTGGTAGAGAGCTCCGTTCTGTGAAAGCTGGTGGTTCTTGGACACCGGTCAGCTTTCACACCAAGCAAAAGATGTGTTTAATGCAGCTCCATGTAAACAACCCCTCGCATCTCCCTCCCCTGCCATTCTGCCTGTTTGCATCACATGCCTTTGGCACCAATTGCCACGTTAGTGTAGTATTTGAGTATGTGAGGAAACAGTCTTCTTCATTAGCACTGAGGATAAGTAGCAGCAGGAAGTGTGGATCCTGTCTCCCAAACCTGCCAAACTTGAAACATCCAGCATGTACCAGTCGTTGTCTGTTTTCAGAGCACCTTAAATATATGGTTTTCATGATGTTAATGGTGATTAAGCTTATGGGCATACGTGTCATAATCTGTCTTCATCATTTCACAGGTAACATAAAGAACCTTCGTGTCCTCTGTGTTTTCCTACCTTCTTGCTGCTTTATGAATTGGTGGCTGATTTCATGACAGTGGCAAAATGGAAAAAAGTCGCATTTAAGTCTGAGTGACACTTGAAGTGGGTGAATGGAGTTCAAAAATTTTAAAGGTCATTTAAAATGCTATTCAAACATCCAGTTGTATTTCTACAGAAGTGCTGAAGAGTTAAGCAACATCAAGTTTCAAAGATGAAAAGAGCATCTGGATTTTGTGATCACCATTAAAGGTGACTAGGAATCACCAGGATATTGATAGTATAAAATTCCATTATTGATTTATCAGAGAGTAGACTGCAAGCTGCTGGACCTGCAACATCTGAAGTAGAGACATATTAAATCTAATTGTTTCTTGGTGCCAGTGGTAACTGTGATCAAATTCCGTTTGATGATTTTTCGACTTCCAAAGCTTATGTTACAGATTTCATCTGATTGTCTGGACTGATTTGAAGCATTAGGGTCAGCAGCATAAATAATAATCAGTCTTAGAAAACTCTCTGGTATTGTGTTCACAAGAATCTAGAAGTGGCTCTTTTCTTGATGGTAATCACCAATGCTATATTAAGTGATAGAAAGGTATTTTCTATCACTTTCTTGTTATAGAATCTTTCAAAAAGATTGGGGAAAAAGATGTAAAGAGAAGAAAGGAATTAAAACTGGACAACTAGTAAGGATTTTTCTGACATTATCACAGAAATCCAAATGCATACAAATAGCTTCAGTTTATTGCACAGAAATCCTCAAAGTGACAATCTTCAAAGTTTTTTACTCTGTCTCAAATGAGAATTTTAAATTCATATACCTGGATTGGGATTTAGTTTCTCACTTGCAGGTGGCAGTGTAGATGTACAAGCATCAATTTTATACTTGCAGTGAAATAACCACCGTGTGTTGTTTATGTAGCCGCCTTCTCTTATGGTTATGAGTAACTAGGCAATGACAGACAATAATATATTTCAAAGCATTATCATGTGTCTATGGTGCTGGTCTCAGTCATATGTGGGCCAAATACTGGTCCTGCTCACTGTGAAAGCAAACCAACTGTCTCCTGTTTTCTCTTATTTCAGCTCTGTGAATATTCAAAGAACTTATAAACATAAAGAGACAATTGCTAGAACTCGCATTCTGGCTCCCCATCCAGATACAGCCTGGGGACAGAGAAACAAAAAGGGACAGAAAAAAACAAGGAATACTCAATATGCCACAAATTGGGAAGGAAGGTCACTACTTCACAGTTAGCTCAGGGTTAGCTCAACAACCTCTTTGAAATCCCTTCTGCTAGGAAGCACTGATGATACTGACCCAGGGGTGCAAACTAGAGTCTCTCTACTTGCCTCTCAAATGATCTGTTCCTTGGTTTTAAAGAAGTCCCCGATCTTTATGTTTTTTCCAGCAAATTATACTCTGTGCCTGCAGAATCTTGACAGCAGGGATGGAAGAGGGCGGGCAAACTACAGAAGGAAGGAAGGAAGATCTGGTTTGTTGTTTCTGTTGATCAGAGGAGAGCAGGGAACCAGACATGGTAGTACATGAAGGCAATAGTGCAAGAGACCAAGGTGGAAAGACTATGGACAGTATGATTCAGCCTGGAACGTGGTATTTTTCTTAACTATCTGCATGGTTCTTCTCTGTAGCCAGAGTCGTGGGAAATGCCTCATTTACACTCCGCTCTTTCAGCTGCTTGAATGGGAGGTAGTTTGAGCCAAATCTTGTGTGATGTTCCCCTCAGCCTGCAGTCCTCCAGCTGTGCGGGTCTGTGGTGAGCCCTTGTCTTGGCTTCCCTTAACTAAGAGGTGGATGACAAATGCCCCTTTAGGCATATATTCTGCAGCTACACTTCACTGTCACTGAACCTGAATCTGCTAAATATTACACAGGCAGCTGAGTATTACTGGACACTGGATGGACTCATAAAATCATGTTGGGTATACTGCTGTTCTCTTTCTGTGGGTTAGTGGGAGATGTATGTTTATAACGTACAGATTGTAAATTGTGATACTGTTGAAGGCTAACTCAGAAATTTAGAATGGTCTGACTGTTTGGTGCAAGATATATTTTGTATATGCTAAGTTGACAAGTTCAGGCTGTAATCAAAAGAGTATACAGCATTCTTAGAGCAAGGATATTCTGGGACAATCAGGCCTTGAAGAAACTGTTAAGGATACTTTGAGGATGTTTTGTGTGCATTGCCAACTTACCAAGAAGACTCAAGGTCCATGTATCCTTACCTGAACTACCCTCATTATAATACCAAAAATCACACCCCTAGGTCAAAAAGACTCTTGCCCAGATGAAGACCCCTCCCCTCAGCATGCATGACAGTAGAAATGGTTGTGTGACCACATTAGAATTATATCGAAATCTCTAACCAGTCAGTGTAAAGAGGATTGATTTGGAAACTTACTAACTCTGCAGGTTTTGTGTATAAATCTGTAATGGAATGTCCCGTTTGGTGGGCTTGCTTTGCAGAATACTACCTAGCCTCCAGCTTTGCACAGACCTGAAATAAATAAGCAATGTCTTCCTGAGTGTGTGAAAACTGACTTACTGCACACCAAGTCATGCATCTGCTTTGCAGGCAACAATACAGTGTTTTGGTTGTCTTTACACATCATTTTTTTTTAAAGTATTAATGAAAGTGAGTATTCCTTTTTACAGTAGCTTGTAGTACCTATTGAAAATTATGTTCTTTTTTCTCTTGGAAGCATTAAGAAATCACTGCTGGCTTCTGAACATGATGAGGTGCTCAGAGCTTTGTATTGTCAGTTAATGGAAAGTTCTGGGTGCAAGGGAGACATGTTGGTGCTGCTGGCACTTATCAGTTCAGTGGGTCTGGAAATGGAGAAATCCTTCTCAACAGGCAATGTGATTTTGCAATGCCAACTGACAGGCTGTGAGTCCAAAATCAGAAGATATAAAAGTGCTGGCTGAAGCCACCTGCTAATAACAGCAAAAAGGTTTTTTTCATCCTTTCAGCTTTTTGCCATTTAAAGTTCTAAAATCAATAAAGTTTCAAGTCTGGATGTTCTTGTGGCACAAAGCTCACCCAGAATGCTTTTGCCAAATGAGTGCCTTGTATATAGAGGACTGAATTCACTGGCTAGCCTAAAAATGCTGTTCTGATTAAATCTGTGTTCTAAAAATCTTTTAGGATGAGAAAAAATACTACTCTCTTTATGTCTATGCTCTTTTTTTGGTCAAAGAATGCCAAGGCTTGTGTTATGATGGTAGTCAAATCCTGTAATCTGAGTACTCTCCTTATCCTTTAAATGTATGAAGCTGAGTTCTTCTAAGGAATCAAAAATCTTGATCTAAGATTCAGAATCTCCAAAGTTAATTACTTGGTGGAATTTGTATTGCTGGATCTGTGCACCGTGTGGCATTAACCCACTGCAGGGAAATGATTACAAACAAGTAGACAGTGTTGTAAGCACCTATAATAACAGACTGAACCCTGTTCTTAAAATGGTGTACATGTGACCCTGAAAAATTAGTGTAATCTGTCTCTGTGAACAGCAGGAATTTCTAATTATATAGGCAGCAGGAATGCCGCCTTCAGGAGCAAAATTCAGCCTTTCTTGTGTTAGTACCAAATGGGTATGTGAACACAAGCTTAACAAGATTCTAAACTTGGCTATTCTTTATACAGGTGCCTAAATGGGGATTTAGTTCCCTAATCAGTGTTTTAAGGCCCCAAACTGTATCTGATGGAACCTATCTTGGAGAAAAGCTCCTTAGTTCAATGACAGGGATTCACCTCTTGCAGGAGCAGCTGAAAATTGCATTTGGGGCACAGAATTTTGGGGATTGGGAGCTAATTTCTACTGCACTAGGAGTCTAAAAAATGTCATTTAACTGCAACACACCAAGAGCATCGGAAGGTAGGATTTTGATACCTAAGTTTCTGCCATTGTTTCCAGGGGGATCTACACCATGAGCCTCTTGTTCCCCCATACTAGCTGTCAAGAGATGTGTGACACCATCTGTCTGTCTGGATCCAAATGCCCGAGTTGGGAGCAGATGGTAGGGACACAGACTGCAGAGGACAGACGGAAGGCATAGAGAGAGTTCAGGAGAAATGTTTTCAATTCTGCTTTATCTGAAATGTTCTTGATATATCAACTTGGCTTAACTACACAGTTACAAAAATCAGATGTTTCTAAAAAATACAGTAAACCAAACACAGCCTAATGCCTGCCCTTAATGTGGGTTTCCTCCCCGCCGCAGTGCACGCTTCCTGTTGTTTCAGTTCAGGTCTGACTTCTTTCAGTAGTTGCTCATGAGAAGGATTTCCTACGTGCTGGCCATTTCTACAATCTGGAACTACTTCCAGGTACCTGTAGGAAAATTGGAATTTCCTGGAAAACCTGTTTCAATTATTTTCTGTTCAAAGTGAAAAGAAAAACTCCAACACACAACTGCTTAACTTTTTCATGGAAAAGGTCAGTCTTTATTGTATTGCTTTCACATCTATACATAGGAACATGAGCTTAAACAATCTGCGAAGTATCCTGTGTTAGATAATGAATCCATCTGACTTATATAAAATTCACTCTCTGATCTATTTCAAAACTCACAATTTAAATAAAATATTTCACTAGCACAGTTCTTGCTGTAATACTACCCTGAACAGAACCTCCTTGCAGTCATTCCTGCATATTTTCCCCTGAGAGCACTGTCTTTGAACTACTGACTGGCAGCGTTTTCAATGTGTGATTGTAAAACTTGCTTAAGCAGTTATGTAGAGCGTGTCCTTTCGAGTGACGGTATTTATTCAAAAGTTTATCAAGTCTGAGTAACATCTTGATTTTCTGTTATAATAGAACATAGCTTATATTATTTGTTCATACAGTCCATCCCAGAATTGCCTATGGAAGCCTGGTGCAATGCATGAATCACTGCAGTTAGTGCACACTCAGGAGGCAATGATCATGGAGAAAAGTCACAACTGACAAGGTCTGATCACAGTTCTTCTTGTTGTCTCCTTGTCCTTCTTTTCATGTCTACGTTTCAGAGTATATAGTTTCTTTCCATGACTTGATCCATTAACCTGGTCATAATCCATTTCAGGTGTTCAATGAATCTGTTTAAAAGAAAACACATAAATACAGAGTAACCCTCTATACCCCAAATGAACAAAGAAGTCAGTGTGTACATTTTATATACATATAGCACCATGCCATTGACTTGTTTTTTTAAAAAATAAAATAAAAAATCACACCTTTTGTGACTATGGGTAATAATTCTTTGACAAGTAAAGGCCTGAACAAACTTTCCAAGAAATCAATGTAACAGTTTCTGTTAATGCCAGAGCACACTAGTCCTTGGTGCAATTTTAATAAAGGTGTGAAGATATTAGTGTGAGGGGGATGAGAAGAAGCTGTCAGCCACAGTCCATCATGTCAATTAGTAAGAGTTGTTCTGAAGTGAGTACAACTAGCTGTGACATACAGTGGGAAATCCTATTTTATGCTAGGCTTGATATCAGTAGACCTACCTATTAGAACTAATTTTTGACCTGGGTACGTTTTCTTAACCAGATACTGTTCATTAGACTGTTGCTTTTTGTATAGTTGTGTTATGTATTGCCTACATTTGATGTAGCCTCTGATTTTGGTTGCTTTCTCTTTTTCTTCTTTAGAGTCACTTTGTGCAAAGCATTTTGGATCCCCTGCTAAGTAGTTACACAGTTAAATATGTTGAGGTAACTTCTTGGGGTTACTGACAAGAACAAAGCGGTTATATTGCTTGATCCCAGTTTATCTCTTTTGCCTTGACTGGGTCAAAGTATCTGACAGCTATCAAGAGGTGACTTTTTACTATCATCAGAGGTAAACACAAGGCCTGAGCAGCCGCCTGAAGTAGAGCCAGAGCTGTGGGTTATGAAGGTGCTGGGCACTAGCATCCATTTGGTCTTGTGGTCTTACAGAGGGCTAATTAATGTAGTGTAGAACGGTGCAGCTCTGAAGGGGGATGATTGTCTGGGGACGAATCTGTGTTGAAGAAGAGCTGAGATACAGAAGACCAAAAGCAGGTCCCCTGGCTGCTTTGCAGCTCAGGAGATCATCTGCGCTGTTTGGAGCAAGTCTCTGGAAGAAAAGCTCTTCCCTCCTTCCCCTTTGTAGGTATTACAGGCCTCCTGCGCAGTGTGGAAAGGCATATACATATGTAAAGACATATATGTTACCCTACACAGTAAAGGTGCTAATCTGGTCGTATAATGGGAAGGGAGTTTGTGGTACAAAGCCGTAACAGAGCTGCTAACAGAGCTGCTTTAAGCATGGAGCTCTGCCAGAAGGCTCTCCCTGGGCTGCAGGGCGAAGCACAGCCATCTCCTGCTCCCCCCTTTCTGTGCTTGGAGCGAAGCCTCGGCAGGTCGATGTCGGGTTGTCTGGCACGAGGGGTCCCGAGGCAGGAGGGCTGCTGCCACTGCAGGGACACGAGGCATAACAGTCTGCGAGGAGTCAGAATGAAATGTGATGGTCCGACGTTCTGCATGAGCATGGACAGGCTGGGGCATCCTTAACAAAGGCGTTCCAGGAACCCAAAAGCAAACAGGCTGAGAGCGCTAGTGGAAAGGTTCTGCTACGAATTGAAAGCAGGTTAAAAGACTGGAAGCAAACAATAAGGCTTGGTAGGACAGAAGTCAGCAGCAGTCAGCAGTAGAGTATACCAGGGACCAATTTTTATTCCACATCACTGTTAGTGACCCAGAGATGAGAGCAAACAGAGAAATCCTCAAGACTGCAGAAAGTAAGTCCTTTTAGATATTCAGATGCTGTACTGAGAGCAAGGAACTCCAGAAGGATTTCCTAGCACTGAGTGGGCAAAAGGTGGCGGGTTTGGAAAACATTATTAAAGGGTTGGGCAGCCATGTGCCTTCTAATAACCCTTATTCTACCACTGTGGATTCTGGGAAGGGCAAAGAGAACAGACTGCAGATTTGGGTCAGTCCTGTGCCCCCAGCGAGCAGCCCTGGCCCGTCGGAGGCAGCGGAGGGCTGGGTGGTCGCAGTCTGGCTCATCGTGACCTTCCGTGTTCTTGTGTGTCACTTGCTGTAGTTGCTAGATCAGGAACAAGAAGCACTTTTGTGTCCAGTGAGGTATGTCTATCACACATCGATCAGCTACTGTACCCTGCTAACAGTGAGCAGATGCTCAAAATCCTGTCTCCTGAACAAAGAACAAGAAAAGGAGAAACAGCAGCTCTGACAGGACACTCATTTAACGTTTATCCGACTGTGCTTGCCAAGTTGAACTGAAACCTCTGATCTACAGCAGACAGTTCAGGGAGACTGCTAGTATTCTGCATTGTAGATCAAATTCTAGGCTGACTTAAAAATAGCACAGCAAAAAAAAAAGTGTTGGGCCTCCAAAGCCAAGTATAAAGCTGTCTAATGGACGTTTCAAATATTGCTACAGGGTTGCTAGTCCAAGACTGGAATTGTGTAGTGACAAACACTAAATGGAGGTGAATAACACAACTGACCAGGATATTAACTTTTGCCTTTTTGTTCAGCTGATTAAAAGTCTGTCCTTTAAACTTCATCTGAACCTGGTTTTTAACAGAAAATTTCAAAAAACAACGTAAACTGAAAAGTTAGTAAATGCTGTAAAATCTCAGAACTACAGCCTTCCAATAGCCTAAAAGATGCCCGTAAGCACTGTGTTGCTAGCATTAGAAGGAACTTGGTCACGATATTTTTGTCCGTTCTGTCTGTGAAGTTACTGTTCTTCACAATTCAGGCTGGACCAAAGGAAACACGGTGACTGTGTTTTGCAGTCGGGCACTGTCTGCTTTGTTTCCCGACTTTCTGCAAGGGTGTGCGTCGCATCTCATGGCCTGTTTGGGCTCTGCTGTCTGAGCAAGCCTCGGGTCTTTTTTTCTGGTCCTTCAATATATAACCTTAAGACTATTAACTGAACTAATCCTGTACCCAGCAATGAATCATTCAGTACATGTCACCATTTTCCACTATACCGTTATTTTCCATATATGGCTGCTATTCGTCTTTGCCCTTTTAATCACATGTATTAGAAACATCTTCGTGTCCTCGGAGAGCATCATCCAAACTATTCAGCTATTTTTCTAGGGTTTTTTTCCCCAGTTTGTGGCCAAAATACTAAAACTCCGCTGGGAAAAGAAAGAGAGCTTGACAGTTTTGCTGAAGAAAGGGAAAGATGTAGCCACTTCTGTGTAGTATTAAATTCTTTGGGACAGCTGTACTCCATATAAACTAGAATCATTATGAGGGGACAAATGCAAAGAGTTGGACTGGCCAAATATAAAAACTAAATCTCTCTAAACAAATTATTCTTTTCTCCTATTTTAGGATTGCTAGTTGCTAGCTAAACTGTAGTGTCATTTTGCCCCTCCACCAGAGGAAACAAACACGAGGCATTAAATTGCATTTGTTTCTTAGTTCCTTTGACAACTTAAAAATTGTAATTGGCTATTGCCACATATCAAAGCAAGCTGATTACAGTAAATTTCATTTTTGCAAGGAAAAACCACATAATTTGGGTTTTTTTTCAATGATTCTTTAAAATCACTTGTGGCTGGGACTTCTAACCCATGAAACAGGATGGAACTATTTCTATTCTAAATTTGATGTCTCTATTTTCTATGCCTCATTTTAATTCATGTTATTAACAGCAGCTTTTGGAAAACTTAAAAATCTGCCTCCTCTCTTTGCATTATATAAATGAATGCATTTGGTAGAAAATCACTTAGGACTGTCTCTGGCTGTGGTTAATGAGTCTGTAAGGCCAGTTCTTCAGTTAAACATGATTTTGTCTTCCTTCCATCTAGCATGGAGCTCCTGCTAAGAAGAGACAGAGTACAGAAGCAGAGCTATCAGGGGAGTTTGAGCACTCAACTTCTATTAATTCTAGAAACATCTAAGAATTCAAAACACAGTTCTAAAAATCACAGCTATTGTTCTTAATCCTGTTACTGTAACTCATATAAAATAGCTGACTGATCTGTACTATGGAGTTAACAAGCCACTTTCTTTTTTTTTTAGCATGGAAATTTCTACTAATAAGGGGAGAGCACAGTGAAAAATGACAAGGTAAAACAAGTAACAGATCACTGTGTTCACTATTTTTATGATTCCAAGTCTGAAAAGGAAGAAGTTAGGAGGTGGCTTCTGATGCGTTTGTGTGTATCCTGACACTGCTGGTGATAACATTCTTCTGATCTGTTCCTTTACATGGCATCTCTGGTTTAGA
Source organism: Falco punctatus (assembly GCF_963210335.1). Lineage (NCBI taxonomy): Eukaryota > Metazoa > Chordata > Aves > Falconiformes > Falconidae > Falco > Falco punctatus. Next base: position 43,260,409 of record NC_137583.1, read on the forward strand.
GAGATGGAATGGAGGCATGAGTTAAGCTCAGAGAAGACATCACTGGCAGACGCAGGAAGGAGTCCAACATGTTTATTTCCCACTCCACTGGGCCATGCTGTCTCTCACAGACACTGAGCCTGCATTTCTAATTGGCACTAACTATATTGATGAGCTAGTGAGTAAAGCTATTGCTTGGATTCAGGATTTCAATGCTGGCATTCAGCAGAAGTGCTGAGTCACAAGTTTTTGAGTGCTTGATTTTGCTCACTGAAGATATTCATCATAACTCACTTTGATGGAAAAATATAGTTAATGCTTGTACTGTAAGATTAAATAAATCCAGTGTTTCCTGCGCACTTTTCATTATTGATTACTTTTGCCTCATTTTCTTTCTGATTAGATTGCTTCATGATGAGTCACATCTGATTTTAAGAAGGTACAAGGAGAACAGTCATATCACCTTATTCCAGAGGACTTCCAAATACAATACGGAACCCGGCACGCTCACACTAAAACAGTACCTGACATGAGCAAGCTCAATTCTGCTCCGTTTACACAGATTGATTTCTCCGTTTGAATAGGACAGGAAGCTTCTTTCAGCTGCTTAGTTGTCTGCCTTCAGTCTCTGCCACCAATTATGCTCAGAAACCTGGACATAATTTTGCTCCTGTTAGTTTATTCAAGTGAGGGGTTTGCTGCAAGAGAGAAAAGAGCTCTTCTGATCCACATGCCCTTTTATTTTTACATCTAAATTAGCCTTTCCACATTTTGCAGAACTGCCTCTTGGGATTTCCCCCCTGTGTTTTCCTGTCATGCATGCCACTCACCTCCTGGGTGCAAGGCATCGCTCGCTAAATGCATGGAGCACACCACAAGGTTTCAGCTAAGGCTAATCATAGCTTTTTAGCAGTAATCACTGGTGAGTCACATGAAGAAAACTCCTCTTACATTTAATGCAGAGTATGCCTATGTATTTTTCATCTCTGCTGGTAAAAATTTTTCCTGCAGTGCCTTGTGAATCCTCAGCACTTCTGGGTCCAAGCGCACAGGGCAGGTAGGCAGCCTTCCCAGGCCTATGCAGAGCACGGGTTACACTCGTACAGAACTCGGGTCACTGCAGGCTAGGCACCAATGGGATTCAAAAGTTCCCTTTCAGTGCCTTCTGTTCCCTAAGCAGAGAACACAACTCCAAATTAGGGCCCTCTTCTGCCTGCCTTGCTAAGGAATTGGTGAGGAGGAATGGCACAGAGCAGTGCAGAAACCTGTAACCAGGCTTTTAACACAAGCTCCTGCTCACAGTGGCATGGCAAGTCTTTGCCTGGTAGCTAAACAATTATGCAATTTGTGGTTTGGTTGCTGCATACATACATATATACATATATATATATATATGAAGCAGAGTAATAGTACACTTTTTGCTCTTTAATAGTTGATCTAACTTGCAGGATTTGATTCCCAGTGGAAACCGCCACCTAACATGACAACTTCCACATGAAAGGATCAAGGCTGGATGGTACGTGTGCAGGGTTCTCTTTTCTCAAGGTGGATATAGATTGAGACTTACTTCAGAGCTTTGTGAAGACCTCTGCATTTTGATTTCTACATATGGAGGTGACATGGTTTTATAGTTAGAGTATCAAGAAATTGGAAGAGCTGCTCATCCTATTAATATGAAGGAAAACTTCAAGAAGCCCATTTATCTGCACTAAGCAGAATTGTGCTCAGACCCTACACTCTGTCAAACTATGTATTCATGTAGTAGGAAAAATCCACCGAGGAAAATTACGTCTGTTCTCCTTAGGTCTTCCTGAAAACTAGCTGCAACTCACCATGACAAATCCTGGTCAGCAAAAAAGCAATTAAAAAAAAAAAAGTATTTTTAATCCTTGTATTAGATGGTGTTGGAGTGATAAGATTTGGGGTTTGGGGAAAAATATTTTGTTGGAGAAAATGGCTAGGGCTTTTCTCACCAAAGATTTTGTTTAAATTTCCATTAGTTTATATGAAATTCTTTCCTGGAATACAAAGCACGTGTGTTACTTGCCCAGCTGGAGAGGAGGAGACAGCCCCAAAAGTAGCCAAGTGTTTTGTAGGAAGTTTAGTTCTGTTCCAGACCTTCTATTCCAGCAGAAGTGATTCTAATCCAGCTGCTTGGGATGGAGCACCAAATGTTGGGATGGACACCTTCATTTGCAGTAACTATACGCAGAGGGATTTCTTCAGTAGCAACAAAGATCCGTGTCCAGCCCCAACACACACACTTGTTATGCTGCCATATGCCTTTGATCAAGCTTTGTTCAGCTGTGTTTGTGCAATGTTACTCCAACACCAAAAATTTCCATTTTTTCCTTCTGAACTATTGACCAAAATCAGCCACTATTGCTTTATATGGAACCTGAACAGAAATATTTAGGAGATAGCTTAAACCTGTGTGAAAGACAGCACCACAGGACAGGTTTATTTGGTTTGGGGTTTTTTTTGTTTTGTTTTTTAATTAGAAGACTGATTAAAATAGCTTGATGTTAAATGGTATTTCTATAGTATGTTCACCAAGGTTATGTTTGTAACCTTAGAATAGCACTTTCTATTTCTGTAATTTCAAATGGAAAATACAAAGGTATGTTAAACTGATTTTCAAATTTACGGACAGTATTTTGCTAAAATTTCTACTGGCAGATTTGCTAACACATTTTATTTTAAACTGTGAATGTTTTCATTAACATACATTTGGCACAGAAAGTCCTAGCTAGAAATAGCGGTTTTCTTCCCAATTGCATTTCAGCATTTTAAAATGCTAAACCCTTACAACATGTCCAGAGTTTTAGTATCACTCGAAACTACAGCAATAAATCGATCAAGCAAACCCTGGTGCTACGGTTAGCATGGGAAGAACGGTGAGCTGGTCGGTTTCTTATTATCCGAGATACAGGTTTTAAAGGGCATCTGACTAAGGCGGATTTCTGGCTGCAGTACGGTCTCTGAATTTTAGTATTAGCCTGGATACTCACTTCGGCTCACGCTGCTTTCCAGCCCGGATTAGCAAAGCCAGGGGCCAGCTGCGAGCCGCTGCAGCGGCCCCGGAGCGAGCGGCAGCGCGCGGGGGCGGGACCCCCCGGGATGCCGCGCCGGGACCCCCCGGGCGGCGCCGTGCCGTGGCGAGCCCGAGCAAATAAAGGACTTACTTCCCTGGCGAGCCCTCTACGTGTCCGCAGCCCTGCCCGGCGGCGACGGGTCCCGGTCCCCCCGCCCCGGCACCGGGAGAAGGGGGGCCTGTGGAAGGGAGGACGCTGCGCAGGAGGAGCCGAGCCGCAGCGCGGGCATCCTGGGGCCGCGGCGGCCCCCGAGTCACGGCCGCGCCGGGACACCGGCCCCAGCCCCGCGCCGGCCGCCGTCACCCCGCAGTCGCTTCGGAGCGCCGCGGGGCGTTACTCCAAGTACCCGTCAAAGACATCCAGCTCGCTGTCCGTCTCGTAGAGCACGGAGCCGGGGTCGGAGAGCACCCCCAGATCCACCAGAGCCTGGTCCATATCCTCGGGTAGGAAGACGATGCCTACATTGAGAACGATGTACTCCATCAGGAAGGCATAGTACAGGATCAGCACGTTGACGAAGAACAAGCCCACGTAAAACATATAGGGCAGCACCAACAGCGCATGGAAGGCCCAGGACTCCAGCGAATCCAGCCGCGCCGAGACCGAGGCGGGCATGCAGCCGTGCGGGGCTGCGGCGGGCTCGGGCGGCGGGGGCGGCGGGCACCGACCCGCCCGGCCGGCGCGGAGCCGGGAGCGGGGCGCTCAGGACCCGCGCTCCGCAGCCCCGACGGCAGGAGAGGGCCGAGCCCCAGAGCCAGGGCCGGGCCCTGGGAGGAGGCGAGTCCCGCGGGGGGGGGGGGGGGGGGGGCACAGCCGCAGCGCGGCCCCGCGGTCCCTTCCTGCCCCGGAGGCGGAGGCGCCGCTCCAGGCGGGCGGGCGGCCAGCGCGGGCCTCAGCGGCGCTGCCGCAGCCCCGCCGTTGGCAGGAGGCTCCTCAGGGCATCTCCCGCCCGGCTGCTGCAGTCCCGCCGCCGCTCCCCGCCTGCCCCCCCGCAAACTTTGCGGAAGGAGCCCGCAGGCGCGCTGTGCCGCTGGGCGCCGAGCACCGCCGCCGCCAGCCGGCGCGGCAGGACCCCTTGGTTTAAAGAACGTAGTCAAAATTTCTTAGTGACTAAGTATCCTTTATTGGCAGCGCTGGATGCACGGGGGATCCTTCCGCCTAACGTGCGTGTTTAAAGTAACTAATTATCTTATATTTATACAATAAAACAATGAATATTCAATTAATACCTATACATATTCATCACCTAATCCCGCCTACTCTCTCTTCGTATGTTAATTAGATTATCAGTCCTTTGCGCTTGCGCATATTCCTCTAAGAATTGTGGGCAGGGGTCTTTGGGAGGAAGGCTGTAGGTCTTCCTCATGGTGTACTTTTCACCTTTTGTCTGGTATGTGATGATCTTGCCAGTTTGCAGTGTTCTTATCAGTCTGTGCTAATTTATGTCCTTGTCGACCATCTGTTTCTTCCGCTTGTTTCTTTTAATTGCTCCCTCTAGATAACTTATAAGCACGCCCCTTGTTAGAGAAAGTTAAAGAAAGAGAAACAGACTCCTTCGTTGATCAGTTATTTCATTAATTATTTCTTTCAGACTATGGTTACATGACCTAATTACTATACCTACATTTTTGAGTAAATATAAGTTCTTAGCCTTGGTACAGGGTTGTACAGAGGATTTCATAGCAGCTTTTGTTGTGCAACTTAATTCCATTAGAATATATTTATTATATTCATTATACTTTAACTACAAGGCTTATTCTATCCTAAAGTGAATTCATTCAATATCACCCTCCTGCCTGCCTCTCGCTTGCCTCGCTCCCCACCCCTGCCGCCGCCGCGCCGGTTACGGCAGCCGGCACCCCCCGCCCGCCTGACGGGCTGCTGCGCCGAGCGGGAGGGCACCGGGGCGCCCTGCCGTGCTGGCCCCCCGCCGGCCCCGCAGCGGCCCGGGGGCTCGGGGCCGGCCCCGGGAGTCGTTGCTGTTCCCGGTGCTGGACAAGGGCCCCTGAAGCGGCTGTGCCGGCGTCGGTGGGGGCGTCTTTGCTGGCCGAGGTTCCACCTGTGTCAAAAAATAATCAAAAGCTTGATTATAAACGGAGGTGTGGTGGGTGGGAAGGAGACGACAGTAGCAAACTCTTCAACTTTTTTTTTTTTAATCCAGTTAAAGCCAAAAAAAAAAAAAGTAACACTAGGTGAGGACAAGTCACGAATGGTCTGGTTCTCGCTGTTCTGCCCTAAGTTAGTTTTTTAAGCTGATTCAAAAGTGAAAGTGCAATCCTTTTTGGAAAAATGCTTGGCAAGGGTCACTGCACTTGCAGCACCGTGTTCGCGGCCCTGCACCAACCCGCCACAGCTGCTCCGGCTTGAGTTGCCGGTGAGCAAGGAACATCAGGGGTCAAGTGTTACCTCAAACTAGCGTGTATCGGGGAGGTATACGTACACATGGAAAGGCTGGTTTTTGTTTAGTCTAAATTTGTCTTTCATATTCTTCTAACTGAACAGTTCTCTTATGACCTGACCAGGCCTAACTCGCGATTGCCAAAGACAAGGCTGGAGCAAATTCAACACAGGCTTGAGCCGAGCCCTGCGGCCCGAGAAGGGGCCGTGGCGCTGGCGGAGGGACGAGCTCGCCCGACGGGGCCGCCTCGTTTGCTCTGAGGAAAAACTGCCGACGCGCCGCCCAACGCGCTTCTCCTGTCCTGTGGAAATCAGGACAAGAAAGGAGAGAACTCCGGAGACTCTCCCGCTTTCTCGCAAGTGGCAGGCGGGTGGCAGGCCGCGGCGGTGCCGGTGCCCTCTTAGCCCGGACTGCCGCAGAAAGCGCGCCGGTCGCGCGCCAAGGCGGGAACCTGACGGGCTCGCGCCTCGCGAGCCCGGGTGAGGGGCGGAGGCCCCGCCCCCCCGGTGCCCACTGGGAGCTGCAGTCCGCGGGGCGGGGCGCGTGGCCTCGCTTCCCAGCGTGCCCCGCCCGCGCCTGCGCGTCGTCGCCTATGTGCGCCGGTCCCCGCCGCCCCTGGGGCTAGTGCTCGCTCTCCGTCCGCCCGGGCGCCGCTCGCCCGCCCTTCCCCGTGGGGCCATGAAGCCCTAGAGCCCCGCGGGCTGCAGCAACCGTCCGCCGCCAGTATGTTCGGCCGCTCCCGCAGCTGGGTGGGCGGCGGTCACGGGAAGGCCGCCCGCAGCATCCACTCCTTGGATCACCTCAAGTAAGCGCGGGGCCGGCCGCGCGCTCGGGGCGGCTGTGAGGAGAGAGGTGGGGGGAGCCGTGCCGCGGCCCGCTCTCCCGGGCTGTGAGGGGGCTCGGGCTCGGGGCCGGCGCGGCGGGCCGGGGGCGGACTCCGGTAGTCGGTAGGCGTCTGCGGAGCTGCTCGGGGCAGGGTTTCCCGGGGCGAGGGCTGCGGAGCGGAGCCGGGCGGCTCGCAGGCGTCCCGGGGGCGAGGAGCGGCGGACGGCGCTGCCAGCCCCTGGCTCTCCGGCCGGAGCAGCACCGGCGGCGCGGCGCGCTCTGCTCCTCCTCATGGAAACCTGCCCCTTCGTCCCAGCACGTCTTCAGGGCAGACGCAGTTTCGCTATGGTGTGTCACACGGCTGCGACGCGTTTGTTTGATTTTTAACAATGTCACAGACTCATTCGGTGGATTAGAGCGTATGAGGTGATAAATACAAGAAATACCACATTCCTTTTGAGGGAGAACTCGGTTTCCTGGTAGCGGATGAGATGGGGAAGCGCGGAGCCTGGTCCCAGCCTGTAACAACATAGACCTTTTGAGGGTGGGTGTGTGTGGCAGGGGGGTGGATCTTAGTAGTCACCAGTGATTCATGGTAGTCAGCATGGTGGTTTTGCAGGTCCAGGAGATGTTCCCTGCTTAAAGGGCTCAGCAGCTGGTGCTAAAGTAAAGCCATTGAGCTTGAGGATTATGTTAGTCTCCAGAGTCTGATATCCTTGTGCTACTGCTGACTGAGGAAGGTGGAATAGTTTTTTCTAGCTCTGCCACTAGGGAGTTGGAAGATTGGCAAGAGATTAAACAATTTTAAATTCACTGTTCCATTTTAAACATTGTGCTGCTGTGAGGAAAAATGAGATCCACTCTTACTGCTGAACAAGAAAAGGAGGTCATTAAGAGGGGAAGCATTTTCTAAATGAAATAGCTATGAATACATAGCTTATTGAGAAGTAAGTGGCTGGTCATTTTCAGTGATTAGTCCCATTACAAAGAGGACATGAATGGGGTCTGACAGTAATGAGTAGGATGTGCTGTAGAAGATTTGGACCTTGCAGTTACTTTATCAAGATGACTTATGGATTCTGGTCCTTGTCTCTAAACTGGAAAAATGTTCAAAACCAGCAAGATAATTGAAATGCATTACTTCTAAGCAAAGACAGAGAAATTAAGTCTGCAAATACAAAACTGACAAGGCAGTAGCACTTCAGAAAGTAATTTTGAAAGCATGGTAGGGCAGACTAGTACATCAACATGACCTGGCATTGCAGGGAAAGGGGGGAAAGTCACGCTCAGATATAAACTTAGGAATGTTCTATTTAATGTACAAGGGGTAGTCATTGGGTACCACTACTCAGCACTAGTGGAGCTTTACATCTATCTGGTTTTGATATTACCCTTGAAGATAAGATAAGAATGCTGATGCATGATGAAATTTGAAGAAATTGAGTTTAAGTGTAGAAAAAATAGGCTAGCGAAAGGGAGACTTTAGGATGTTAGAATTTTTCAGGCAAGAGAAATGTGATTGTGTGTTCTCTCGGGGCTGTAGAGGGCAGAAAAAGTGATACCCTGTTTGATTTGCAAAAAAAAGGGAATTAGGCTGTAAGTGTTGTGGCTTGCGCTTGACTTCTTACCTGAGGATTGAAGAATATAGTTCTCTACTAAAGTACTGGCTTTGTTTTTTTTGCTTTTTTTGCAGTGTTATTTCTTTAGTTGTAAAATCTAAAATAGAAGCATGCAAAGGACAGCCAAGACCTTTGATCTGTTTAGGTTATGTATATTTTAAGTGTTTGTTAAGCTAGGTGGTATGAATATCAGTTCCTAGCTAGATGTCAACAACAAAGGTAGCTACCTAGTGGTAAATTGAAATTTAGGGCTTTTCTAAGGTAGCCGTTCAAGTGGGTAAAGCAACAGAAGGAAAACCGGTAAAGAACCTCCGTTTCAGGGTCATGAAAGTCAGTCTTGCTAAGCTCACCATCTTGTGAGCTGTCTGCATTCTCATTTTCAACTCCTCAAAACCCCATATTGTGTTCCATGTGAATGCGCTGAGTAGAACACACCAGTCTTGCTATTAAAGGTTAGCTTAGCCTATAAAAGGTATAATATGTTACAAGAGATAGCCTGGGCTATCCTTACGGAAATATTTTTAACATGCATAATGTAGAGTTTAGTCTAAATTTTAAGCAATATACCTGTTTAGTAGTACTGAGAAAGTTACTGCTTTTTGTCAGTAAATGTTGGATCTGGAACTCCCTTTCCCATCAGCTTTAATGCAGTTTGCTTGAGGCTGGCTTTTGAAATTTTACTATTCGGTCTTTGTGCAAACATGCCATAGAATGGATTGGCTAAAGGAAGATTGTGAGGCTGTTTATATTAAGTGTTTTGATACAGTCTCTTGGTCTAGTGAAAACAGTTACAATTTAATCCAGCTTTCCCACGCCTTGCTGAATTACAGTCTAGAGAGGCTATGAAACAGTAGTATGCATTACAGGAGTGCTTCTGACCATAATTTTTCCGATGACTTGGTATTTTTGTGCCCTTTGGTTAGTAATCGAGGGAATGTCAATAACTTCCTAAGTGGAGAAAGCCTAAATATTCTGGAAACGGGAACATTGTTAGTGATTGCTTGTGAAAACAGGCTGAAATGGTGCGTTCATCTTTACATGGGGTTGTGTCTGAAATGAGCACAATCCACTTCTTAAAGGTGGAACCCAGCAGTTTAAAATGAGAACTTTTTTCCCTTCCTTTATGTGGTCCTCTGTTCTGTTTATTATATGCTTCTAGTTCTAGAAGCAAATACATCAAGGTGCTGTTTTAGGCAACAGTCTGTCTCACTACACAGACTTGGAGTTGGTGGTACTTCAGAAGCTGCGTGGTGTTTTCTTTCTCTTGTGGTCTACCTTTGCATGTCATGCCAGGTGTTCTTGTGTGGGTCAGGGTTTCTTACAGTTCTTCCCAGCCACTGACTGTGATAGTCACTGTACTCTGCTTCTGCAGCTCTTCACCTTAGGAGCTGTGGCCTATGGTGAAGTATATATAAAAAAGCTTTTCATATTGCCCAGCTGAGGATAGTGTAACCTTGGCAGATATGTGGTCATGTCTCCTTGAGAGCATAACTGTATCTTCTTTCCCTGTCTGTCTACAAATTTTGACTTTGCGTTGGAATGAAGAGGAATTATGTAATTTCCCCCAGTATTTAAGTGGTGACAACCATTTCTGAAGAGTTCATCTGGTAGTGACTCTGGTGTTCCTGCTGAAGTGAAAGGCTTTGGAACTTAAGCTTAGTGTCTTTGTTTCTAGATGCAAATTTTTTCCTGCTTTTCTAAGGGGTATTTTACATAGCCCTGTCATTACCCTCAAGTCTATTTCCCATTGTTGCTTCTACACTTGGTATTTTAATTGCAAACTGATTGCACAAAAAGGTTTTATATCATTGGAGTTGAGTGCTGAACATTTCTCGTGACTTCATTAGATGCAGTGTCCATAAACACGTATGGCTGAAGGCTTGTTTCACAGCTGATTCATTTCCTGAAGTACTGTCCATGCTATACATTGAGCTTCCTCTACAAGAGCAACATGTGATTACATAGTTACAGACAGCATGAAGAAGCAGGTTCATTATTAAGTCTGGGGTGTTAAAATTTGAGTGCTTGTCTTCCTCAACTCTTACCTGTTTTAGTGTATTTTTTTAAAATAGTAAGTAGGAAAGTCATTAATACATACTTTCTGTATTAATGAGTTATTATGTTATCCCTTTAAGCATGATTTCTTACAAGGAAAATGTTCAGAATTTTGTTTTGTTAAGTTGCTGGTAAAATCTTCCACTGATTTTGATGGTATTGGGTGCTTTGATGCTTCCTGCATCATGGATTTTTGTTAGGTTTTTGCTTGTTTGAACCCTGTCTTCAGATATAGAGAGACAGAGATGACAAAACCTTCTTCTTTGAGGATTTAGCATTTTGGAGCATGAACTAGACCTCTTTGTAATCAGCAAATAGAGACAAGCTTTAAGGATTTATGTGAATATAAAAATACTGGTTTTGTGTGATACCTTATATTCTCATGATACATTACATTGCATGTCTGGTAAAAGAAACAAGTACATGTATGCTTTCTCATTAATTTTCAAATAATTAGATGAAGGACTGTCTTGAAAGTGAAGGCCCGATTTTCTCCAAGTGCATCACTGTGTTAGCAAATCAAAGAACTTTGCAGTAATGTTGATATTAAATGAATTAATTTAGAGTTCGTGTATTGTTGACTATTAAATGTTAGGAGCGCTACAGGTGCAAAAGCAAAAATGTTCTATAGGCTCCCAAAGGAGGTAATAGCACTTTCCACCGCTTCCCATTCCCAGAGTTCTGCAATTGGAGTAAACTTTATTCCCAGGTTTGTGTAATGTAATTTATTAATGAGAAATATATGTTCACAGATGCAGTAATTTATATGTGACTTCAAATAAATAGGCTAAAATATCTGAAGTAGTGTAATATTAATTATTCTTAACTCTCTCAGGAAAAATACTTACTATACAGATTGCTGTGGAATGAACTGTTCCGATTTAATTGCCTTCTGTCTTCAGGTGTTCACTGTTCCATTAACTGATGCATGCTCAGAGCAGTGACTTGGTTTTTGCTCTGTCTTTTGACTCACTGTCCTGATAATACAAATAGTGCCATAATGGGGAGATTTTGCAGGGCTTGAGTGCCATGTGCTGTTTTAGAAAGCCCTGGGAATTCTCATAGGTGGTCAGACTTAAACTCTAAGACCTTCACTGTGAGCCATCACACTGTCAGTTTCCATAGAAGGAATTTTGAACTGTGATCCTCAGATTAGTTGAAGAGGATTTGCAGGTGCTTGTTTACTTGCTATTTAAAGGAATTCTGTTATGGTATGGCACATGACCAGGCAGTTATGACTGTAGGAGATAGCTATGAATCAACTTTTCTAGAGTGGTTTCAATCTGAGCAGTTTCTTTGCTGGATTTGCAAAATTAGTGTTGGTTTATGAAGGGAAAAAACGGTGTGAAGAGGGAGAGTATTTTTTACTGAAGAGTATGAAAAGCCAATGTTTTTCCCCCTCCTAGCCATGTCTTCCCTTTTTTCTTCCTCTTTCCTCTGCTGTCTGGTAGGTTAACCTTAACACGATGTAGGCTTTATCACATTGCTGGTTTTGGGTGGGGATGGAGGGAAGAGAGCATGTGGTATGTTAAGTCTGTTAAAACTCTGAACTTCTGAGGGTTGTTTACCTCTCAGTGTTCTTGTGCACTACTCAACATAGACAAATCGGTACCTGATCATTAAGCAATATGAAGATCAACAAGGATATAGCATTTTCCCATAGTGGCATAATAAACTTCTCTGAAATAGCTTATGCTTCCTGCGTGGCTTATGAGGATGGACTGTGTCTTGCAACAAGTCTTGTGAAGCTCTGGCCAACAGAGTGGCAGTTCCGTGGTTGAAGGTTTCCCTAAACCAGATTTTGCAAACTTTAAGTAAGCTGCAAAGATAATCAAACTTTTTTTTTTAATTCAAGCATGAAAAAGATTCTGAAAGTAGGTGATATCTTTTGTCTTGTTACATCTGATAACTACTTGGTACAGCCTGATATTGTGTTCAGTTACATGGCATTTTAGTCTCCAGCATAGTGTTTGCCTTGCGCAGTGATTCATTTTCTTAGTGTAGATAAAATTGATGGGAATACTGTTTTTTGAAATGTGATTTCAAGTATGGTTTTGACCTAAACTTCTGAAACTTGCCTTAAACCTGATGCTCCAAAATTATGTTTTAGAATGCACAGTGTTTCCTGGAATCCTACAGTAGCTTGGCAAAATTGTTATTTTTATCTTTTACATGATAACTGCTTGAGGTCTTTGGGTCTGTTGTTTCTTGAACTTCTAAACTCCTGCATCATACTGTACTAATAAGATTCTTAAAATTTCAACCTGAATCACTGCACAGACTTTCCTGGAATCCATAACAATAACGATAGGCTGCCCCAGAGTTGGGGCATGCAGGCTGTTTTCCCAAAAATAGGTCATGTGAGTTTTGATTAACTCCACTTTTCATGGCAAGGTAAATAGTACAGAAAAATGTGTGTTCCATCCCAAACACTTGTTGGTATGTTGCCCAGATATTCCTGAATGCTCAGGTGTTACTCAGGGTTTTCAATAGATTGCAGTATAGCAATATGTGATCTATGTTCAGTCATCTGAACTCTTGCAGTTTTAAAATGTCAGGAAATTTCTGATTATATTTTTTTATTCAACTACTTGCATAATTATGCAACTTTCTTACATCCATCCTTTTTATTACTATATAAAATAAAAAAAAACCCAACAACCAACCAACAAACAACAACCAAAAAAACCCCCAACAAACTAGAGGGAGAAAACCTCGTGATTCTTGTGCTTGTATTAGAATTTGCCACACATGCGCCCTCCCCCCCCCCCCTTTTTTTTTTTTTTTTAACTAGGACAAAGGGAAGTAATCTTTGATGTAACATCTTATTTTGGGAAAGAAAAAAAAAAATGCTTCCTTGACTGAGTAAAATTCTGAGACTTACAGTCCAAGCCTTTCAAATTTTATCTAGCTTCCTGTCTACCTGGCACCAGTCTAATAAAGACATGCATTTTTTTACACTTCACTACAGCCTTAAACGTTTGCCCTTTGAGATGGTAAAGCTGGCATTTGCCACAGTTCCAATCAGTATTTCTATGCTGGAAGGGCCAGGAAACTTGATGATTAAGCTTTGCCAATTTGAATAGTCTTTGATAGTCCTGATTGTTAACCAGCTGATTAACATGAGTCTGTAAAGGGTCTCTGCAGACAAGAGAAGGGATCTAACTTTTCTAGTTAAATCTGCATATGCCTTTTTCCAGAATTGCTGTCCCGTGTCAGCTGCTGCATGCTTAACTGCTGCTTGTATTTCTCCTTTTTCTTGCTCATCACTCCTTTGACTTTAACATACTTGCAAAGAAATTCAGTGGGTTGCCATAAGAAGCACCATGGGACAAGTGTGACATAGTTTCTAGTCCTGTGCTAACATATGCATAAGCATTCGTAACTCACCTGGCTAGTTATGGATTTTTCATTTGTCACATTCTGTTTAACAATTACTTTTCTTTCTGCATCAATATTAAAAGGAAATATTAGGGTTTTTTAATTGTACAATGATTAGACATAGTGTGTGCATCTACTTTAAGTTACAGTGACTAAAGTCAAAGATGGCAGATGTGAAAGTGGCAGGATAGCATACTACTTGTAATTATTTTTTTCTTTTAGGTACATGTATCATGTTTTGACTAAAAATACAACAGTAACAGATCACAACCGCAACCTGCTGGTAGAGACTATTCGTTCTATAACAGAGATCCTTATATGGGGGGATCAGAATGACAGCTCAGTATTTGAGTAAGTACTTCTAAGAAATTTTGACTCTGGTTTTGTTTTTGAAGAATGGTTAGAGTTGCATGAGATCTAGTACAGAAGGTTAACTGTTCCAAGACTGAATTTCATTAATATAGGTGTGAAGCTATGTCCTGTAGTAAATGGGTAAGCAGGACCATATATTCTTGCCATACAAAAACCCCAGATATTGTTGCTTTTAAGTGTTCCAAGTCCAGAGCCCCCGCTTTCACTCTTTCATGTACTGCTTTTGTTTGACTCTTAAATCTTTGACATAAATACAAAATCTAACCTATTTTAGGACCCAGATTTACTCAGTACATCTATTAATACCATATGACTTTAATTTGTTAACTTCAATTTATATAAGATACTACAAGTAGTATCTTATTCCAGCTATGATATTTAGAGTTTTTGTTCAGATGTTATTTTAATCCTCATAAAATAGCGTGATAGAAGAACTAACTTCAAAACCAATATTCACAGTTGCAAATCTGACTGTGTTAAAGCTCTTTCCTTGGCTGTTTGCTTTGACACTTGTTCTTTTATACATGCCATTTATGTTTGAGATAAGTAAAACAAAGGTGTTTGGTGTTTTTAATTACTTATTTAATGAGTGGTTGGTTTTATTTTAAAACACTATTTCAATATGATTAGGTTGTGATGTGGACTAAGAAGATTAACTTGCTCTGATTATTCTTGTCTATACTGTAACTCCATCACATTTCTCACTGTCTTCTCTGCTTGGGACCGTTTTAGGAATGAGGAGTCTTTTCTGCAGTTAATGGAAAAAAAAAATGTCCATAGCTTTGTATTTATGATGTCCTGGTAGGAAAGAGTCCACACTGTTTTCTTTAAATTGCATGCATTTCTGGTTTAAAAACACGGCAAGCGTTCACTTATGTTTGATTTGTACAATAAACAATTAAATGCTTGCTTCTGCTGTGGAGAAAAAAAATTAAGTGGGTCTAAAATAAGGTCTACAGTGTTGAAGATAAAAAGTGTTAGCTTAAAAGGGGCAAGTGAACAAAACATAACCCTCATTTAGAGGCTCTTGCCTTCAAAATTATGATTGCAAGGTAGGGAAGCTGCCTGATAAATCAAATATACTACAAATAAAAAAGGCCCTGACTTCTTGATACCCTATTTCTGTGTAATTTGAATATTTAAGCACCCTTTATTAGTATTTAAGGTTTTTGGAAGATACTCTTCTGTTACACAGATATAACTTTGCTAAGTAACTCTTCATAAATGTAAAATGTAGTTTGTCAGACTTGCCTGGAATCATCCCTGATCCTAGTAAAATTATGTTCATGTTGAAAACAGGAAGTGAATTAATGACATCTCTATTTTTTTTATTTCAGTTTTTTCTTGGAGAAGAATATGTTTGTTTTCTTCTTGAACATCTTGCGTCAGAAGTCTGGTCGTTACGTGTGTGTACAGCTTCTACAGACCCTGAACATCCTTTTTGAGAACATCAGTCATGAAACGTCACTGTGTAAGGACACACTTTCAAGATTTGGTTGAATTCCCTTTCATTTAATGAAATTTAGTCCTAGTGTCCCTTCACAGAAGAACTATATGAATCCCTAACAATCTTTTTAATTGAATGCTACTAAAAATGCAGTGTAGTTTGACTCCAAAATACCTTTTAATTTTCAGTAGTACAAAAGTAGTTTTTTGATACTACTCAAACAATTACTTAGCATATTTCAAGGGATTCTTTAAGTCAGCGTATCAGCTGTGGTCTGAAATGTTCCCCTTGATGCTGCAGGTTATATGGTGAAACTGTTGTATAATTTATACTGAAACTGTTCTGACATCATTGGGGCTGGCATTCAGCCACTTGTGTTTACTTCCAGGTTTTTAGAAACATATAAAGAGGACAGAGAATTTATTAAAGTACTCTACAACTATATTGAACGAAAGTCGTACACAAACCTTTGAGTGTTACGACTTTGGGAGGAAAAGAGAGTTAAGTCTTATTAGCTGCAAAGCCTACATAAATTGAGGAAGGTGAAGTATATTTTTGGTTTCCTTTTTCTTGAGAGGAAAGGCCTTTGTAGGGAAAAATTTCCTTATTACTGTGTGAAGCCATTGCTTGAATTGTTTGGCTAAAAATTGGGATCTTCAACATCAGGTAGTTTGTTGCTGGCCGGTACTTTACATACAGCTAGGTACCATAATGGGTTTTTTCTTTCTATTAACCTGTGTAATGTCTTTATTTTTCAGACTACCTGCTCTCTAATAATTATGTAAATTCTATTATTGTCCACAAATTTGACTTTTCCGATGAGGAAATCATGGCATATTACATATCATTTTTGAAAACCCTTTCCCTGAAGCTCAACAATCATACTGTACATTTCTTTTATAATGAGGTAAGTAAAGAGTTGCAGTATAATGCTAAGAGGACTTTAATTAGAAATTGATAGTAATTTGGCACATATTCTAAACAGTCTCTTGTCTCAGCATGTCCTGAATTTTTTTTTAATAACTTTAATATCTGTGATTGAGAATTCATTTGTGGGGAGCACTGTAAAAGCATGATAAAGAATAGGTCTTTGTCCTTGTACAACTATAATAAAATCAAAATCTGGAAGTTAGTATTGGACTGTTTCCGTAGCTCTGAAGTCTACTTCCGTGAGAATCAATCTTGTTTATGCTTTGTTTTCTAATGCTTTTATAAACAGGATATTTTCTGTTGCACCACTTGGTTCTAAAATACTTAGTCAAAGTCTAAGAAGCTTGAGTAATCAAAGGCCAAAGGCGAAATGCTTTTTTCCGTGCTCCATTCCACTTTTTGCCAGAAGAGGGCATTAAAGCACTGAATATGGGCAGAGTTAACATGGAAAGCTCAGACACTTAAAGCAATTTATTTTAATGCAGAGCTACAAATACAGTTGAGTGTTCATTGTCAAATCGGAAGGTAAAAATATCAGCATAATACATGGAAAACATTTTTCATACAGAATCCCTACAAATGCCCTGTACATATTTTCGTTAATTCATAAATACTTTCTCTTCTTTTGTTACAGCACACTAATGACTTTGCTTTGTACACTGAAGCTATTAAATTTTTTAACCACCCAGAAAGCATGGTCAGGATTGCTGTTAGAACTATAACTTTAAATGTCTACAAAGGTATGCTTTCTCTGTATTAAAAAAGGCATGTGTGAAAAGTGTGTGTTTCATTTAGTTTAATTTTGGTTATTTACATTTGAGGGTTTTCTGTCTGGTTTATGAGATTGAAAAGCTTAGCATATTGACGTGCTTCAGGTACACCTTTTTGTTTTTATGAAATGGAACCCCAAACTTACAGTACGTACTTGGAAATACACAGATTAAGTTGGTTTAAAAAACCCAAAAGAATATCAAGCATACACAAGGACCTTTAGCTTCCTTTCCAGCAGAAATCAGAATGTGACTGTATTTAAAAAACAAACAAAAAAACCCAACCCCCAAAACAAAGTGCTTTAAGAGTATCAAGTATTTTTTACTTATGAACTTGAGCTTTATAATGTATGAAGCAGTAACCTTGCTGGCTGCATCACTTCCTTTTGGATTTGAAGTGCACTAGAATATGACTGTAGAGTTTCTAGGGGCTGCAGTCACTCCAGTCTGAAGAAAAGCTAGACCATTCCCAGAGGTGCCCAGTGAACACCAGGAGGCTGCAGTTGCAAATTCCTGTACTGGACATTCCAGTAGGACATAAGGAAAAAAAGCCAAAAACTCCACTGTGAGACTAGTTAAGTGTTGCAACAGGTTTGCCAGAGAAACTGAGGATTCTGTATTGTTTGAGATCTTCAAAACTTACAAGGCCCTTTAGCAACCTGGTTGAACTTTGAAGTTAATGCTGCTTTGAGAATGGGTTTGGACTAGGCAATGTCCTAAAGTTGCTTCCCTCTAAAATTTTATTGGGGTGTGTAAAATCTGTAATAGGCTGAAAATATCAGTGAACTCTGTAGAAAAAATCGCATGTATTCAGAACTTCTACCTCTGAAATCAGCATGCTGTAAGGTAGTATGTATTATGGAATATGTTCATGCAGGGCTTCTTATTCTTTAATCCATTTTAAATTAAATTACATTTTGGATTTACAAA
This sequence comes from Falco punctatus, assembly GCF_963210335.1. Lineage (NCBI taxonomy): Eukaryota > Metazoa > Chordata > Aves > Falconiformes > Falconidae > Falco > Falco punctatus. Next base: position 43,278,210 of record NC_137583.1, read on the forward strand.
ATTTTCTGTCTATCAGGAGTAGTAGTGATTTGATGAGAGTCTTTATTGTAGAAGAATATGAGAACTTTTTTAAAACAATGAACAATTGGTGCTGCAAATAACTGGATAGCCTGCATAGCAGATAGGTTCTTTATAGTATTGACTGCAAGGGGCAAAATTGTGTTAAGCAATGGACACTTGGTACTTCAAAGTTTTCTACTTCAAAGAGCTGTAAACCCAAGTGTGTGCTCACAAAAAGAGCAAAGTGCAGGCTCCATACCCTATTTGCTATATATTTACATAACTAAGTGGTTTTATGGTTCAAAAAAATGTATAGAATGTTCATTGAATGTTGTAGTGATACAAAGGTTAGAGTTGAGAAAACACAGCTCGGATGTTGAGGTTTCATAATTTTCTGACTATCCATTTGCATATATTCTGATCTAACACCTACCCTGTATCTTTTAGTTTAGATGCTTTGTGCTTTAGCTTTTTAAACCCTTTTGGAGGATGTCGCTATCCCAGTTCCTAATCCTGTTAACTGTTGTCTGTTTCTTTTGCCCTTCCTTCACTGATGATTCCTGTGTTCCTTAATGCAGTGTCATGTAAGTGTAACTAGCTTGACTTTCAGCATTACCGCTTTATTCTTATGCTTTTTCCTCTTCCTTTTAATAAAGACTGTGCTAAAAAACTTTCTGCATTCCACTAGATTTACCTTCAGATCTATGTAAATATATCAATATTAGGCTCGTTTGAGCCAATTAAGAGTTGATGTGATGTTTTTGTAGATGTCCATTTCATGCATAAGATCATGTCAGGTATATACTGGTATGAAAAGCTAGCATGTAATAAAAACTCAGGTGTTACTTTATTGTATTTCTTAAACATTAATTTAAAAAAATTGCAACTGATTTTTCTTTTTAATAATTTCTCTTCAGTGGACAACCAACCTATGCTGCATTACATTAGAGATAAAACTGCTGTCCCTTATTTCTCCAACCTCGTTTGGTTTATTGGAAGCCACGTGATAGAACTGGATAACTGTGTGCAGACTGATGAAGAGTAAGCTTTTACAAATGCTGGGTATTGAATGGAAATGTTTTTCTCATATGTTGGGACTTCCCTTATTTTGTCTGTAGTAGTGCAGTTAAGTTAATTTCTGAATATGTTCCCTTGTAGTCAGTTCAAGCTTTGAATTAATAGTGACTAGTGCTGTGTACCCTATCTGTGCTAATATCCATACAATTAGTGTTCAGCAGCATGCTTTTCCATCTTTGTTTCAGTTCTGCTAAATTTAGCAGATAGCCAGAAGACACAAAAGGTATTCCATGCTTTTCAAACTTACTAACATGGTCTTTTTCATGTTCCTTTTCTGTGTATCATCTCAGTAGAACAGCTTTCTGAAAAGATTGTAGGAAAAAAAATTAAATTGGGAAGATGAACTTTTTTTAGTATGTGAACTGTCAGACCTGAAATTCCTGTGTAATATTCTACTATCAACTCCAGAAACATTCTGTTGATTTCAGGTTATTCTTGGTTTGCCTTCCTACCCCCACCTTAGAATGGGCAGCTGTTTCTTCCTTTCTTAAAGTGAAGATGTAGATGTTAAATACAACATAGATTTTTTCTTTTCTTTTTTGAAACAAATCTTAACATTTTTTTGTGTCTTGTGAAAAGAGTTTGGCAGTGGAAAGTGAAGTTTTATAAAAACATTGCATCTGAAAACTTGGGGGAAAAACTGATATGTGCATCTTCAAACGCATATAAGCCTGAAGATTGTTTGCTAGCTGCATTTGTTGACTTTAATGAAAACATCTTGTTTAGGCATTTGATTTGCACAAGGGGATCTATGGAAGGGATATGCATTAATTCTTTTCTGAAGTTTTTAAGATTTTGACAAATGATTGTATCTGAGACTTTTTTTGCTTTCTTTTTCAGGCACAGAAATAGGGGCAAACTGAGTGACCTGGTAGCAGAACATCTTGATCATTTACATTACCTTAATGATATCCTTATCATTAATTGTGAATTTTTAAATGATGTGCTAACAGACCACCTACTTAATAGGCTCTTTCTTCCCCTCTATGTGTATTCATTAGTAAATCAAGATAAGGTAAGCTAATGCCTGTAAACAAGTAAGTCTTAAAAGTGTTACTTGCTTTCCGTATGCATAATAATTAGTTCAGCAGGTGTATTCTGTAGTAGGGTTAATAGTGTAGATACCTATGTTTGTGTCTTTTACATGAAATGGTTTAAGGTGACTGTAGGGGAAGTACCCTGGGACTGAAATTAAGGGCAGAATAGATGATAAAACTTTATTCACAAAACAAACACTGGTTCGGATGATGTGGTTGTTAAATGCTAATGATAGTGGAGACAAGAAGAGCTGCAAATTTGGAACAGGGTTTAAATTTCTGTGGCACCGGGAAATTTGAGGAGTGTGATTTCTTTTCCTGATATGGTAACCTGTTCCCTGGCAAAAGCAGATTATAATACCTTTTCCCATTATATCTGCAAATTTTCCATGGTGTAAAAATCCACTCCACGCAGAAGATACTAACTTTTGATTTTGATACGCGATTCTTCGATTTGCCAATAAGCTGCGTTTCAATGTCATATAGTTGAATTTTTTCTTGAAGCATAGCCTTTAAATTTAGTGAAAAGCTTATTTTTAATGAAACAGAAATTCTTTTAAAGCCTGTGTGGGTTCCTGTATTCACAAAAAATTATTTCTGTTTATCCATTCCCCCCTCCGATCTTCTGTAATGGTGTTTGTTCTTAAGATACACAATGCTTTGTGAATTTCAGCATACTTTCATTAACCAGAGGTCAGGTTAATTAATTCAGTATATTGTATGTGCACTAAGGATTGATTGAATGATAAACATCATCTTGTCTTGCCATTAAAATAGGGTGAAGCAGACTTCCAGACTTGTATTTCAGCTATTGTAACTCTTTCCATTCATACATTACCAAAATCTGCTTGTCCTCCTATTTTCAGGCAGATGTGTCTATTATCATGAGGTCAGAGATACTTGCAGTCATAAAATTAGGCTGTTCTTACCTCTTGAGATAATTAATTTATGTGGCTATGGTTTTTAAAGTATCACCAATTTATTTTTAGAAACATTTTCATTACTACTGGCATATAAACTTATAACTTGAGCACCACAGTGCTACTTCAAATATTTTTGTCCAGTGTGATGTACCTGATTAGAGAAGTGTCTACTGACCATGTTTTTATTATGTGGGTGATATTTCATTGTTTCTGAATAGCTGTTTAGAGTTGATTTTAATGAACGTTAACTGAGAAGTACTTTTTGAAGGAACAGTAGCGTAGTGAAAACCAACATACTTCCCAGATACTCATCTGTTTAAATTTAAGTTACCAAAGTGACTATGAAAGATAATAATCATTAGCTACTTTTTAAGCATATAGAGTAAGGGATATGTTTATTCTGAGAGTCGTCATTTGAAATAGCTTACAAAAGAATGTTAAAGAGCGTGCTGCTTTCTGAACATTTTGTAGTAGAATGTGGAACAATACAATATTAAGAGTTTTGTTTTTAATAAAACATTAAATGATAAGTGCTTTAACATTGTATAAATAAATCGGCATTTTTCATAACATTTTTTCCATAGGGTGGAGAGCGTCCAAAAATAAGCCTCCAAGTTTCTCTCTATCTTCTTTCTCAAGTAAGTATTTTAAGTATTTTGTCCTACTTCAGAACATCTTTTGCAGTGCCAAATAGCTTCTTAGTTGAATTAATATTCTTTTGAGGATCCCATAGCACAGGGTAGCCTTTGGAGCATTCAGTGGTTATGTACGCCACCTGACAAGTGGTACATAGTAGAGCCATGCAACATACTAGGACAGAATTTAGTAAAATTGCAGGCGAAATTTAGACAGATACTGTATTGCACTTTGAATCTGCCTAAGCTCTGGAAGATTCCAGGCTGCACTTTCCCTCTCTGAGAAATGTTATCATGGGGTTTTTTTGATGTATTTTTTTAAAACAAACAAAATCCACCCAAACCTGAAACTTCCTCACAATTTGAATTTCATTATGCTTATACCTGAAATCTGTAATAAAGTACTTGTTGTTTTCACGTTCTTACTAGTCCCACCTCCTTTTCTTTTTGGAACTTATTTTCAAATGAAGAAATTGCTGTCAATTTTTTTTGTATTTGTAGAGAAAAATGGTGTATTCTCCCTGTAGTCTTCAGTGCATTGCTATGAGAGTAATTTTCTTAAATTGCATTCTCTGAAAATAGTTTTGACTTGTATTCATAGCATTTATACTTCTTTTTTTCTTTGAACTTACCATTTTACATTAATTTCATTATGGTGTGGTCCATAATTTCATTTTTTTTTAAGAACTTCTCTGAAAAATATGATTTTTCAGGATAATACAATAACACATCACCACAGTTTTTAAAGTTTAAATTATTTACCACAGATAAAACCTTGGGAGCAATATTTTCTTGTAACTAAAGAGATCGGCATCATAGGATTGTGTATGTTAACCTCTTTTCACATCTTCTTTCAGCAGAAGTATTGGCTAGGTATCACAAATGCTTTGCATCTGTGTTTTTTATTGCTTTTAGTAAAGAAAATGGAACTTTTTTCCTAACCATAAAGTATTGGGAACAAATTTGTGTATCAGAATGGTATGTGATGTGGAAAGTCAAACTAATTTTTCTGTCCCTGGCAGAAATTTATCTTTTAACCTACAGTTTATCTTTGTTGAGTAGGATCTGAAAAAGTGTACACTGAGTATCCTGAGTAACCTTCTTAACTATTTCTGTTACTGACAGCAGGCATACGCTTTAGGCATTACTCATATATTAGAGACAAGTGTTTGAGAGGCTTGTACTAGCAAAGTGAACATGTAACGCACATATACTAAAATATGCCTGTGTATAGTTGAGCTACACTTTATGAATTAGAAGAAGCTTGAGTGATTTGTGAGGTAGTTCAAAGTAATTTTGGAGCGTGTTGTGACTTTCCAAACTTTTACATACATCACCACCACATGCTAATAATCACTTTACTTTTGAAGTGGTTCTCACTTTAATCAGAAAACGTGGAGATCATATTTAGCTAAATATTGTCAGAACAATTATTAGGCTTACTGAATTAGAAATTATTTAGGGATTTCTCAGCTAGAATTACTGTTTAGGGATACAGCTTTGATATTCCTGTGACAATAATGGATATAAGCTGACATAAGGCTATTGTGGCTGGACCTGAGCTGATTCTGTCCAGAAACCAACTGTTTGCTGGCCCAACCTTGTAAACCTTGCCTCAAAATAGAGTAGTTAGTGTAAACAGTGAATTCTGCTAAAGCACTGAAGGGCTTCTGGGTAAGTGCTTTAACATTACAGGCGATGTGGCCCCTATTCCTGTGTTATGTAGCCACTTTGTAGCTAGACCATAATTCTTTGCAATTGCATAGCCAGAAAAGCTGCTTCTGATCCAGTTCAGCCTATTGCATGACATTTACTTGTGAATCACTGCTAAGTAATTGGGCACACAACACAGAACTTAATGGAGTCCTGCCAGTCAAGGTCAGTGGATGTTGTGTACCATGATCAGTTTGTGTAGATTCTCAAAAAAGCAATTTTCTGGAGCAGTTTTATTTTGGGTTCCTTGCTAGAATATCACACAGCTTTTTCCTCATCTGCTTTGAAATAAGAGAATTTACGTTTCTCAGAAGGAGAGAAGAGCATGAAGAATTATTAAAACTAGGTAGCTTAAAATGTAGAGAAAGGTCAGATACCTATGGAGAAGATTATGGTCTCTTGTGGTTTGAAGTAGATTTCATGAACTATCAGTGTTACCAGTTGTATTTTACTGTATATGTAAACTTAAGATACCAGTTTAGCAAGGTCAAAAAAGCATGTTCAGTGACTGAAATTGTGAAACTGTATGTGTTCTGTAATATGTGTCTGATATTTTTTTCCATCTTTCTTTTAATAGGTTTTTCTAATTATACATTATGCCCCTTTGGTGAACTCATTGGCTGAGGTTATACTTAATGGTGACCTGTCAGTGTTTTCTTCTAAAGTTGAGCAAGATATACAGAAAAACTCAGTAAGTGGCCAAATATCTTTGATATTTTTTTTAGAGGCAAAGAAAGTAGCTGGTTTTGTTGTTCAAGTATCTGGAAACTGTAAGATAAAAGGTGATTGTGTTTAGGAGAGAAGAGCAGCTATAGGCAATTTCACCTTATATTGCTGGATGCGATAGCAAAAAAAATGCTCCATGCAACTTACATTCTTGTCAAAGTTGCAATATTTTTCTGCACGCATGTATATTTCATATAGTGGCATAAGAATGTGTAGGGTGCAAATCAGAATACTTGCTTCTGTGGAGGTCAGACAGTGCAAAGGCTTCCATTGTTTTAATGGGACACTTTTTTAATCCAGTCTTCTGTGTTAAGTTTTTGTTACCAGCTCTTTGGTAGTGAAATCGAAATGAGTGATCACAACTTTGCTTTGAAATTATTCCTTTGTGCAATTTCTAGCAGAAATGAGAGACTTAGAAAAAATACCTGGGGTAAATCCTTTGGATATAGAAGGAAACAAAGATTTTCATCTGAATATTCCCGATGTTCTAGCAGTAAAGCTGATCATCTCTGAAAGTGTGCATCAGTGTGCGTAAGAGAACATAGACCAGCCACAAATAGATGGTCGTTCACCCTTGTACCTTCAGATTTAATCCCGTGTAGATGTTGGTAGATGTTGTTGTTAGTGTTTTTCTAAGTGTCATGTATATGATTTTTTTTTTTCCTCTGGGTTTCACAGTTTGTGAAATGCTTGCTTGTTACTTTTTAAAAGCCTAATTGGTGTTGGTTATAAGAAGTGGGTATGACTTTACTTTGGTGAAGAGGCTTCTGACTGTAGTACTTCTGTCTAAAGATTGAACATGTCTCCTAATGTCTGACTGGTCAGCAAAGAGTGACTGAATATTTAATTTATAACAAGCGGTAGATTGGTTCTTGTGCACCTTATTTCCCAGCAGTTGCCATAGCTCTGAGAGTTTCAAGGGGGAGATACGCTTCTACTCTTCTGTGATACAAGTCAGCTTTTCCAGATTTTTTCCTACAGTGCAGTGGAGTCTGTTTGGGCTAATCTTAGCCAGTAGCTTTTGGGTTCTGTTATTTTGTACTGTTGACCTTGATGCTCAGAATCTAAGCTTTTTTAGGAAAAAAGAGTGGAATATTAGAGCTGACTGAATACTTTTAAGATAAAGCCATCACTTGTATTAGCAAATGTCTGACATTCTGCTAGCTGTGTACTAAGTGTCGTGTGTGCTACTTGTGCAGAAGCAGCTTTGTTACTAGGAAATTTGTGGTGAGAGGGTGCGGCACCACTTGTTGGGTGGGATTTTTCTTTTCCTGTCATCGTTACTGTACAGAGTTGCAAAATATAGCATATGTTTGTGTGCTTGTTAGGAATTTTAGGGGTTTCCTATAAACTTAGGTTCATCTATTCTCTGATGTTTCTAATAATATTTAGGTTGCTGCTTCTCACTGGTCTTAAATGTGTCCCATGGCATGTAAACTCTCAGTTCTGTCATACCTGAACAGGTAATAAATAGGAGGGGTGTTAGCTTTCTGGGAAGACGCTGGGTGAAACTGCTAGAGGTGGAGCTTTGTTACAGGGAGAGCAGAGTGGTAGTGGTTTTTATGGATGAAGAAAAAACTTCCATGGGAGAAACCTTAGTTTTTCCATAAATTCAACTATATTCTTCAAGGAAACTTTGGAGGGGAAAGCCGGTACTGTCAGAAAGCCTACTGGTGGAAACTGGTTACTTGCAGAAAGAGCGGGGAGTAATCTTCAGCAAAGACCGTGCTTTACTTCCAGTGAGGGGAGCTGTCAATGAGCTGCTCTCCATTGATGAGTATGAAAAACTACTTGCATATATTGCATGGTGTTTTCTACTGATACACAATTCAATGCAGTGAGACTAGTCAGCCATAGATATGGAGGCACAGACAAATTAAGTAAAGGTGAGACAGTTCCCTATTGCCCTGTGGTAGGACTTCTTAGAGCAGAAAGTTGATTTATGAGCATTGTTAGCCATTTGAGGGGCTGTTCTTTGGACTATAAGGTGTATGTATCAGGACCATTGCAAAGTTGTTACTGTGGTGTATTCTGTTGCAAAGAAATTACTAACTTCTGTTGAATAATGGAAGCTATTTCAGAAGCTTCTTCAGGCTTGCTTGTTTTGAAGTCAGTAGAGAAGTGATGAGCAACGTAATACACTTTTTGGCTGAGTTTAGAATTGTGTTTGTTCTTAAGTCAGACCCAGATTTATCTTTCTCTACTTCCTTTCTGTTATAATTTCCCATGTTAATCATTCTGATACTCTCCTAAACTGCTGCTTTTGTGGATATCTCCGTGTGTTATGGTGAGCTGCAGTTATCTCTGAACCCCTACTCTATACCTAACACTGCTTATCTCTTGTAACTGAGATGTCTTGATACATTTAAATTGACATGTAACTGTCATTTTCCAACATGTAGTTTGTAAAACCAGAAGTAAGCAGAACGTCATGTCTATATTCATTTTCCTAGTAAGATGAAGTGGAATGAGGCGTAGAGAGTATGGACTGAGATTACCAGAAGCAGGGTCATGTGTCCTCATGATAGGAGACTAAATGAGTAAAGAATACCTAACAAAAATGCCGAGAAGGGTTGTGGTTGCTGTGTATAAGAGCAACATATCCAGAGTTATTTAGGGCAAAAGAGCAATGGTAATTGTCACGATAGGAACAAATGCTACTTTCTACTGGAAATCAATTTGTGGAAAAAATCAGCAATGGATCTTACTGCTGACAGCATATGAATTGGCAATAACCTGTCTATGGAGATCTGCTGAGCATCATAGGGCAGTAATTATTGCCCAGCCTCGAGTCCACAGGTTCTCCACCTTGAAGTATAGCAAATTAAGATACACTTGTCTTTCCATGTTTTCCCTGTATTTCAATTTTTAGGTGGCTTCAGAAGAAATGCTAATTTCTGATGATGAGTTGAATATGTGTAGCCAATATGTATTTAAACTTGTTAGCAGCCATCACACTAAGGTTTACCTTACTTCCTGTGAGATCTGTTTTCCTGCATAATTCGGATGTGGGCCAGTTCTACCTATTTCATGTTTCTCTTGGTTTCTTGTTTAACCTACTTTCTCCTTCCCGTAAAAGCTGTTACTGGTACTGCCTTACTTTACCAGCACACGTTGCACAAGATAAACCATAATTGAAAATAGGGTTGAAAGACACTTTAAAAGCATAAAATAGCAGTATCTCAAACTCTATAATCAATTTAGATAAACCACATACTATGTAAATTAATTTTGTCTGATTTTAGAATGTTTTAAGTGTATAACCTTGTTATATGTAGCAGAAGAGTATATATATGTTGACTTTTTTCTCAGCATTCTTTCTTGAGATGGACCAGATGATGGTTATGAGCACACTGCTGTCTACTGGTCTCTTCTGTTATTTTGCTGATAAGGCTAGCAGCATATTAGAAATGCAAGGATGTTAAGTATATGCATTCTTCATAAAGGAAGCAGATACAGGGTTCTAGGAAGTTATTGTGAGTGAATGCAGGAAGGGGAGAATGTATTGTGCAGCTGGTTGCTACTTTTCTTTTTTTCCCCTGAAGAATAGGGCTTAATGTGTTCTTCCCTCCTCTTATGACTTTTCTGACCGGAAACCATCAATAAAAGTAATCTGGTTGTAACTCTGATGGTTTTGTAACCTTCCTATGTTGCAGTTTGATCAGACAAAATATATCAGAGAGGTTACTGGGTTGCAAAAGTCTGATAGATTTCACGTTATGGGGTTTTTTAGTATTGTGAAAGATTCCTCCTACTGTATGGTTTATTTCAGTGGCAAGTGTAAGCTGACGTACGCAAGATTTCTATAAAACCTGTTTTAAAAGTCAGAAGATTTAGAGAGATACTTCGGCCTTCTGACTTGTAGAAGGTTTCTTCCCAGATCTTTTCCTAATCTGTATAGGTGTTCCTTATTAAGTGACGGGAGGGGTTTTTCCAAACTTTGAGCGCTCTCTGATATGCCCATTTTCAATGCTTACTGTACTTGAGTCACCTAAGGCAAGGAATGGAATCAATTTTGTATTTAGTTGTCTTTTCTCTTGCTTGACCTCAAATTTTTAACCCTTTAGCCAGCATCAGCTAAGGGTGATCAAAGTATTGAAGTCTGAAAGGTAATGAAGTTTCTGTAGCAGTCTTGTTCAGCATAAATGTGTGCTGGCAGGAAAACCCCAGACCATGGTTTCACTTCTCAGTAACAGAGAAGTTTGGCTGATCAAGGTTTGTAGCTCTAGGTGAGAGAGAGCATGTACTCTGCTAATCCAGCTGCCATGCCTAACAAGTGAGAAGGGAGCTCAAAGCATCACAGCTCAGAAGCAATCTGCAAAATTGTAGGAAACAAAGTTTTGTTAGTCCTGCTAGTTGCAGGACTTCTTGTAGTGTCTTGAGTCTTTCTGTAAGAGTACATCATCCTCTGTTGTTAGGATGGCACAGACCCTTGGAAATACTTACTTCCACTGGGAGAAATTTGTCATCTAACTTTATTTTCTTGCTCTATAAATTAATAACCAGGAAAATCAGGTATTGATTGAATACTATTTGCTGCCTTATCCAGAAGCAGTGTTTTGACTTGAAAAATAAACTGCTGATAACTTTCAGTAGAACTTCCAGAAGTATATTAAGGTCTGACAAATGAAGTGGTGTTGGTTTTCCAGACTTGGTAAGTTAGTGACTGGAGGCCAAAAAAGGGTTGATGTCAGTGCCATTTGTCCTAGATGATACAAGGACTAGTATGTTGTTGAGGGAAGCTTAAGTTTCAAAAAAATCTCATAGCTTAGAGCATTGTTTTTTGTCCTTGCTATTGCCAAAGACATTTAAAGAGTGTGTTTCATAATTAACATTGCTGTCAATACACGCTTTGGATTTTGCTGCCTTTATCCTTTTTGCAAAAGGTGTCTTAATTTTGTATCTACTAGTTGTCTCGCCTGTTAAGAAAAGATCAATGAAGGGAAAAAAATTAATAAACTTCTATTGATGAAATGGGTAATTCTGTATGTTCTTGTCTCAAGATGGCATACTTTTCAATGATAGATCTTTAGGATATGCTGCTTTGGAGATAATTGTTCTACTGATGATTTGATACAGCTTGAGGTCTACTTTCTTGTACTTCAAAATGGATTTGAGATTTGTAAGTGGTATGCTAATTTAAATTCTAAACCCCCTCTTTCATATGAACTGAAGTTTCTTTACCAGTTAGCTAAAAATGTCTTGCTGTACCTTAGTGTAAACTTCTCAAATTTGCAGGCAAAGTCAAGTATCAGGTGTTTCATAAAACCAACAGAAACACTTGAGAGGTCTCTTGAAATTAACAAACAGAAGGGGAAGAAGAGGGTGCAGAAAAGACCCAACTATAAAAATGTTGGTGAAGAAGATGAAGAGGAGAGAGGATCTGAAGATAACCAAGATGACCTAGATAAGGGTAAAGGTACAGAAGCAAGTTCAAAGGCCATCAGAACAAGCAGTGAAAATGAAGGTGAGTATAACAGCAAATAAACATTATGCTTACAATTTGGATACTTTTATTTACCGTATGGACCTAACTGTGATCTGTTGTGTGACTTGTTCTCTTGTTGCACTAGGTAAACATGGGACTATTAAATTTGTTTCAGTCTTTGACTACTTTTTTCTCATGTTAAATCATTCTGCCAGAACACGTACTTCTAATCTGATTTAAAAACTAATGGAAGTGTTTTCATGTCTCCCTGTAGTCTTTGGCCCTCATCACAAATGCATGCCTTGCACCAAGTTGTACATGATTATGGGGCATTTTATCAGTAGACTTCACAACTTTGTAACTTTCCCTTCTGTATCAAGGCAAATGGTGTAGCCACTTTACCTTTTTAAGATGGTCAGGGGTGTTTTATGCACGTTTCAGTGATAAAATTCAAGCAGCATGCTAAAAGTGACAGTACATAGTAGAAGATGATATTAAATAAGTTAGTTCAAACCTGAAGAAAGCATCTTTAATTTTTAGATTTTTATTGAATTGCACATTTTCAGGATTTTTTATGTAATGCTATACCTTAAGTATTGCTTTTGTAGGATGAGTGGTCCATCCTAACTGTTTATTTTATTAGTTAGTTTCTGATGTACATCCTTCTAACAGTTACTAGTCTTTAGCTAGTTTGAGAAAAAATCTAGAGTGAATTTTTCTCAATTGAGAATAATTGAGAAAAATGTGGCAGAATTGCAGGCAAGCAATTGAAAACAAGGCCTTTATGATTTGGCAGCCCTCTCCACAAATCGTTGCATTTCAATTTAGGTAAGCAGTTTGTTTGAGAAGGCTTACCTTAAATGGTGTCAAATAACTGATGTATTGTCTACCATGATTTGAAAAAAAATAACATGATTTACTGCTTACACTGGTGCATTTAGTAGTCCTCTTTGTCCAAATTCTTAAGCAAAAGCTATATTTGATCCTAATACTTCTACTTAAAGCCAATAGGTATGAAGCACTCAGGACCAGATATGCTGTTTGCTGTAATTGTAGAGACTTTACACCCTCTATGAAACTTGATGTTTGCTCATGCCCCGATCTCACCAGCATTTTCACAGAGATCTTCTTTTTTTCCCAGAAAGGTTCCGTGTTTTTTCATCCTGTGGTTTGGACAGGAGGGGGATTACTGTTGCTTGTTTATTTGCCAAAATAATCTAATCTGTGTATTTACATGTATTTTGTGTATATATAATTTTCTTAAAGCAGTTAAATTCCTTAAAGAAATGTAAGCAAACTTATTTATTGAATACAAAAGAGCTTGTGGTAACAGTTTGGTAAAAATAAAAAATTTTGGTCGGGGTTTTTTGGTTCTTTTTTAGAAATAGAGATGGTAATCATGGAGAGATGTAAACTGTCAGAATTGTCTATCTCTACTGTGACGGAGCAGAATACAACAGATGAAGAAAAGAGTGCAGCTGCCTCTGGGACTGAGATAACAAACTGGAACAGGTATAAAGGAACTGTAATATATTTTTGCTATATTGCTTCCTTACTTGCCCACCCATTAACTCTTTCGCTTCTCTTAAGGGATGTTTCAAGTCTGCCTCCAATTAAAATTCCAGGTGTTTTTGTGGATCACAAATAAGTGAGGCAACAGAAGGATGGGATGTGGCCTCTCTACTGATCAGTTTTGGAAATGGTCCTGTTCCTTTGTAAAGTTTGTGCTGCCCTTTATGGCAATTGTGATGCCTTAAGTTGGTGAAGTTAAATTACAGAATATTAACATAATAAAACCCAAATGTGAATGTTCTCATTGTAGAATTTTCTAAACCTCTAAATTAAGCCAGAAGAAGTTTTCTTAAGGCTATTTATGGTCACATCTGTCAAATTTTTTTATGCGCCTATAGTGAAAAAACAAGGCAAGTCCCTCATTTCAGGGCTGAATTTTGCAGAGTTTTGGTATTAGTAGTTACAAATAAACGCTGCTACCTATGTACAGCTTCCAACGTCCATTAATATATCCTAGGGGTAATGAAAACTACTCTTGGAAATGCAGTTTTAAGTGTTTCTGGGAGCAGAGATTGTCCTGACTTCAAAATTTAAACCAGAATATGTTAAATACCCACAAGGCACTTTATCAGTAAGAATGTTGTGGTGTTATTAGAATGCTAAAGAAAAGAAACTGCAAAGAACTGTGCTATCTCTGACACAAAAATAATTGCAAATATGTCCCTTGGGGAAATGCCTATGTTTAATAGAGTATCAAATTTATTTTTAAATTTGGGAAATGCTGCATAGTATTCCCAGAATTTCGTTCTGTCTCCATTATAGCTTTGATGTAGCTTAGATAATATACATTAATAAAGACAACATTTAATTTAATTGTAAAAGTGAAATTGAACCTTGTCTTGAACTGGTTTTAAAATATATTGTTCTAGATTATTGATATTTTGACTAAAATATGTGCCAAATAGCTTTTAGAAAAAAATTGGCAATGACTGCACTGAATACTAAGCAACTGGGACGCCCAGGTCTTAAATGCAGAGTACTTACACGTGAGATGCCAATGCATGTGGCAGATGTGTCTTCTGATCTGCATATATGATCTGACAGCATCCTGCATCTTTTCTAAAAATAAACAGCATCAAAGAATGTGCAGAGCTACAAATATTTTTAAAATAAGGGTAGACCTTGTATAGGGCATTTTTTGGCCTTAGTTTTGTACATATCTTGGAAATGTAGGTAAGTTGCTATAACTTAAGATTTTTTGTTATTCTGTATGTTAAGTACAGTATTTAAAACAGTAACTAAATCTCTCAAGAAATTTGCTCAAGTGCATATAGCTTCTTACACTGCTTGGAGTCACCACGTCTTGTGGATGAGATAAGCCACATGGGTAAGGTGTCATGTGGTGGTGGAAGATGCAGTGGTCTTTTATTCCATGATTGAAGTGAGTTAAACCTCCATAGCTGGAGTAATCATCAACGATTGTAATGAAAGCGATTCTGAATGTGTTGCAGTCTTCAGTTGTGGACAGACTTCACAAGAATAATTAATTTGAAGAATACTTGTATGGCATTTGAACTGTTCCTACGATCAAGTTGCTAGTAAAATAACAGAATGCTTACAGAGTTAAGAAATAGATTTGAAAATAGTTGCCATATAGCCCTTAACATTAAAAGTGGTTTTGAAAAATTGTCTAAAAGTTGTTGACAGATAAATGGAAGACAGCACAGTTTGCAGTTAAAAGACTGCAGCTGTAAAATGTAAGTGAAGTTTTCCATTTCCCTTAGCCCTTTTACTGCTGTGAAGAACATAAAAAGAGAAAGTTTAATCATTTTTGGTGTAATTTTATGTTGATGTGCCTCACTACTGGAAAGTTTAAGCCTAAAGGCTTGTTTTAAATTTATTTCCTTTTATGATGTGCTACACAGCAAAGTTTTTTCCCCAAATGTGAAACCTTCATGCTATGTTGTACCTTCTGTTGCTTCTTTCTTATAGCTGAAATCTTTCTGGGTCTAGCCTATATTTAGTCTGTATGAGGACCCGTTGATGAGTGGGATTCCTAGAAGTTGTTCCTGGTTCAGATTATTGCAACTGAGAGTTTGATAATGCAAATAGATGCTGTGAAGAAACACGTGGAATGAATATTACCTCTCACTGTTGTAGTCATATTTTTAAAGTTATGTAATCACAATGATGAGTTTGCAGTGAATGCTTTTTGTCTGCTAGGTCTGAAGATAGGGAAATGTATTTGTTTTTATGACTTTGGATGTTATTTTAATATATTTTATTTGGATGTAATTTACATAATGGAAGGATTATTTTTTTCCTTTTGCTGTTAAAAAAAAATACTTTGAGAGGTAGGAATTACCTCTTTTCAATCAAGGCTCTAAACTTCTGATGACTGTCACACTTCCTTTGTTATTTTTTTTATTGTTGTTGTTGTCTGGGCCAGTGGTAAAAAATAATTTAATTTCTACTTGTGCTCTGAACTGATTGGATGCAGGCCAGCTTAAGACAGGAAGCCAAGTTGTGCTAATATCAGTTGATTCTCACCCATATCTGACCTGTCCAAATGGCTTCTGGATTAAATTGACTTTTCTGATCTGTTCAGGGTACGGGTGAAGGGTGAAGTCAGCACTGTTTATAGCCTTCCTGTGTATGCATTGTAGGTCACACATGCTTAAACCCAGGAAAACAAAGCTCATCTGCAGTGCAAAGCTTGCTTTTTTGATCCAAATGTTGCCTTCTTGTTCCTTTTGTCTTTCCTATAACTGTTCGATGGTAAAGTTTTTGATTGGTTGGTTTAGAAAACCTACCTTCATCCAAAGTTTCAGGGAAAACTGCTTTCTTGTAATAGTAAAAACTTTTCAACTCCATTTAGTACTTGAGTCTTAAGGTAGGAGTTTTTTTATATATATGCAACAGTGATAGCAGCTACTTGAAGTTACTGATGTGTGCACTTAAAAGGAGCTGTATAATGCCTCTGCATGCATACTAAATGTGCTACAAACAACACAGTAAACATGTGAACAATCAGTTCTTGGGGAAGTATTGTGTAACAAATCCCATTAAAACGTCAGATTTAATGTCAGAATGTAAATACAAGGCATGGCTATAATCTGAGTATTCCTGAACATATTAATTTTTGTTTAATGCCTGACAATGTGCATTAGTGTAAATTTGCCTCTTCCGTTAGCTATGTGTAGAACAAGATAGTTACTAATTATTCTGTAGATGTGGTGTTTGTCTTAAAACTGTTTTAAAATTACTCCTTTCCACAGGCCTTTTCTTGATATGGTCTATAATGCGCTGGACTGTGCTGAAGATGATTACTATGCCCTCTTCGTGCTCTGTCTTTTATATGCAATGTCACACAACAAAGGTAAACAAGTTTTTCTTTTTCCAGAGAAAACTGAATGAGACACATGGTTTTAGACAGGCACAATCTGTTTGTAACTTATGCTTTTGCATACAACAGTGAGAAATTCTTCACATAGAGGAGGCAGAAATAAATATGCTGTAAGTAAAAACAGTTGCTAAGGATCACCTTTTTAAGAACAGTTTGGTAGAAAGCTTTGTGAGTGTCAGTAACTTGTATTCCATAGGTTTCTTGGAATTAGAATAGGATTATTGTTCCATTTTTAATCTCTTAATTTCATTTGACGCCCACTATATTCAATCTACATACATGTGGGATCCAATTCTTTCCCACTTTGCATGTACTGTGATTGCTACATGTAAGCCAAGTATAAAATGTAAAACTTATCCGCATATGTTAACATTAAATCCTTGTATACTTTAAACATCTAGATCATACATAAGACCTGAGAAGTGGTTATGGAAGTCATCTATTGCCTTTTTCTGTCCAGCTTTGACAGTCCTTCAGTAATTCTTTTTACACTGTGCAGTTCCTCAACAACCTTGTCAGCCATTGTGCCATAATTGGTGGAAGGCTTGTTTAAGTTGTTGGTGTTCTATGCCGTAATACATCTTGCAAGGCTCCCATGGAGCCTGGACTATTTTATAAACTAGTAAAACTATCTTAAATGTGTAGTTCATTAGAATTCAGACAGCATGAGAATATGTAACCTTTTCGAAGGAATAATTATGGTTAGCTTTTTTGTTGTTTATCTTTTTGTGCATTTTAAATATATTCTTTTTGGAGCAATCATGTAAACATCTCATTCATGTGAATAATCATGTGTTTCAGGGATTGAGAGCTGAATTTATTTTCTGATTATGAGGATAGTTTCTATAATATACTAGTAATTTAAATGAACCAACTGCTACAGTAAACTGAGCATCAGGTGTGATGGCATGCTTAAAAGTAAGGATTCGATTCTGACTTGAAGGTACCTCTGATGGACAAACAGAGTGGAAATGAGTGTCTTGAGTGAACTATCTAAGCTGAGCCCCTTCTGTTCTTCTCCATCCACTTGACAGTTTTATCTTTTTCCAGGAAAAATTGAATGCTTCTCTGAGGTTATAATTTGCAGACATTGTCAGTGCTTTCACAGTCTCTTATGACAACAGATAATGATGCAACTATTATCACCAAAGATAGTACCACAGCCTTGCCATGCTCTAGCACTCTCTGACTTGCACCTCTTGATTTCCCATGCACCCCCTGCAGCATACCACTTCTAGAAAATATCTTTCTCCGAGGTACTTTTGAGCATTATTGTGCTAGAAAACGGTGATGTCAGGGGTGGATTGTCTTCTCTTAAAATTCATTAGTTGAAGCTGTGAATAACCAAAAGCATTAGCTGTAACTGTTGGAGTTTCAGCGTGTCCCTGGAATCTTTCAAAGTCATTGTAAATGACTGAGCCTGCACTCCAGGGTTGTATTTCTTAAGAATTCTTCTATTTAAGACCATAGTCCTTCAGCCCACTGTGTTTCGTTTCAGTGTAATTGGTCACTCTTCAATATCTTGTTCCCCAAAAGAAGTCTGATATCCTCTCTTGTTTCAAGGATTATTTGCTTACATCTGCAGAAGCCTGTAAATAGTGAGGAATGCAGCACATACAGCCTCTTGCTGCTTAGTTTCAGAAATCTCTGATGTTTATTTTTCACCCAATATCCAGGGTTACCAAGAGAAATACAACAGATTAAATATCTACCTTCTAAGAGACTAAAAGTATCCTGGCCCTGAAACTGGAGATACCTTGCATGCATTTAAGGGGTCAAAATCTACACTTCATTCTTTGGTGGTCACATCAGCCCTTTAAATGAAAAATTCTTCAGGCTATCTGTACTCACTGGCTTTCCTTGTCAACAATTTACATTGGCCTGTGGCTCTTTGGAAGCTATTTTCCTTTCTCCCCCTATCCTTGACCCTAGATCTTAGTAGACAGGTGACATCCAGTTTTTGGTCTTCACTGTCTCTCACCAAGCCACTCCTCTTGTGCCCTGTAAGAGGCTGCTTTCAGCCCTGGGGAACATGGAACCAGTGCCTCTGTGTCTTGAAGAGGAGGGGTTTTACAAGCTCCTGATTTAGTGCCCCTGTTTGATGCAAGAGCAGAATGTTCTTTAAAAGCTCAGGAGTTGTACAGCTGCTCCTTTCTACAGCAAATTCATTATCGGTCATGGAAGATGCGTCAGGATTGAGTAGGAGCCAATGTTCATATCTGAATTTAGTATAATGGAAGAGGTCTGTCTGCTTACAGACTTTCTCAAAGCATGGGTCAATGATCCTTTTCTTTTACAAAATGGCATGAAGGTCTCTGCAGACATCGAAAGGCCAAGTTATTTCCCCAGTTTCGGAAAGTAATAAATCTCTAGGAGTTGTGTGTCTAGGATCTGATTATCTGTTTACTGTCTAACAGACAGTAAATGCTCTAGTGAGCACTTGAATCAGTTCAAACAAACAGGTAATGAATTGGAAATTTACAGTGATTTCTTGTGACTGCAATACAAGCTTGTCCTCTCTAGACCACAGGAAAATGAGTTGTGGTTTTCTGTTTCAGCATATTGGCTTTTCTGATTCTGTAGCTGGTCAGTTTGAATTTTACCTTTCTCCCCCATCCTACTCATTCTGGCATGTGGAGAGGGCTACAACAGAACAAATTAAAAAAAATCTGAATAGCCCTACCTTAACCAAGAACTTTGGTTTCAGGCCTTGCATTCTAAGTCTTCTGAATGCATCTTGCTCTCTTGCCACTACATGTAGACACTGTTATTGAGGCTTTTTTTTATCATGAGTCCTTCTGTTTGGGTACTGAGTCTGCGTTTTGCACTATGCTATTGAACATGTTTAAAGAAAATACACTTCTTTTTTTTCCACCAGAAAGAATCGTTTATGTCAACAAAAAGAAAGAATCCCAAGAGGTGCACCTGCACAGCTAAATAGATTTGTTGCAAATTGTATCTGAGAGATCTTTAATCCCAGAAGGAGCCCTTCATATATGTTGCTAGATCATGTACTGTATCTCAGGAATGCAGAACTCTGCATCTTTGTCAGACAGACAACCAAATGAAAGATGCAGAGTATGAGTTCTTTCACCATGATTTCAATTTGGCTACTTTGTTGAGCATCTGTGTGGTCTTGCCTCTTAGTCTTTTTAATGGTTTTCTGCTGGTTAACAACCATGTCCTTCTGTGAGAGCTTAATTTGCGTATAGGTATTTTCTAAGAAATCTTACTCATAAGCAGCTTTCCTTTCCAGAAAGGAAACTGTAGCTCTTCACTAAGCTGTTAGTGTTCACAACAATCTCTGATTGCCCTGGTTCCTTAAATGCCTCCTTCACTCCTACACCTTGACTCATCATGACAGAGAACATTTGTATCACTGTCAATAATCTTCTAACAGACCTTTATTAATTGTTCAAAATACCTATGCTTAGTGAAGAAATAAATTAGATATCACAGATCGTGTTGTTACATAGAGTTAACTACAAGTTCAGGGTTGGAAGAAACTTTAAAACTTCGGTTTATAGGGTTATTACCATTCTTTAGAACAAGAGCAGGGAGGTCCTCAGCAATCCACAGCTACGCTTTGTTCTAAGAGGTCTTAGAGTAACCAGTCTATTCTGAGAAATAACTTAACTCAACTTTCTTCAGCCTATTCCTAAGAGCTTACTTTCTTTATACCAGTAGTCAGTGAGAATCTTTGATTCATGTTGGGGAGGGTACTAAAGAAGCTACTACTTATAAAAGAAAATTCCTATTCTTTTAAAATATATATGAACCAATCACTTACTAGCAAAGCAGAATTTGAAATCAGACTTTTATCTATTCCACTTTAACTTTTATGTAACCTTTATGCTTTTCGCACATATGGCTTGACTTTGATTTGATTTAGATGCAAACAAATAGTCTGCAAATTCCAGATGCAGCAAAATGGTTTGGGTGTCACCAACCACTTTGGGATTGTCTTCACCCAGTAGGCTCCATTTAAGGCTGGGATTTTTTGGTGATAAAAAAAATACATAAAGGCTCCTCCTTTTCCTTGTAATAGAAATGCAAAACTAACTTGCCCAATTCTGTATTGCTAATTATAGTCTTGTGAGAAAACTGCTATGGTCTATTAAATACTTGCCTCGAGGTGTACTCCTGTTTTCTAATTCTCCTTTCTTCATTCATCCCTCACAAAAGGAATTGACCCAGTCAAGCTGGAGAGAATTCAACTTCCAGCTCAGCATGCTGAAGAGAGAAATTCATATAATCATGTTCTTGCAGAAGGGCTCATCAGGATAATGAATTATGCTGCACAACCAGGTATCGCTTTTCCAATACTTGTTTTCTTACCAAGCTGAAATTTTTGATGACAAAACCCAAAAAGCTGCCTAGCCTCTTGTGTTTGAGAGGAAAACCTGTTTAACATGCTCTTCAATGAACAATAAGTAGATACAGCCTGTGAAAGCCAACTGTTGGTTTTCAGTGTGTGTTGAGAAACCAGTAACTGCATTTCTGCTGAATAGTTGTTTTTATACAGGGATCTGTTGTCTCAATTCCTACTTTCTGTGTCTTTGAATAAACAAAAATGATACATGTAGTGATTTCAGCCTGAAAAACGATCTGTGGCACCTTTGCTTATAAAAGTACTTCCAGTGGAGTAGTCTTGAAAACTGTATGTAACCCTTTGCTTATAGCAGTCCTTTGTCTCTAGAGGTTATAGCAAATTTTCCTTTTTTTTTAATAGCAGATTGTATTTTCTGTTCTGAACTGTTTTGCAGAAATGTGTTTTTTTCTGACTTCAGCTTCTTTGTAACGAGAGATATAAGGCTCAGTGACCTATTCCACAGAAACATGAATTTTGTTTAAGCCACAGCTCTTCTCCGTGCATTTCTGCTCTTAAAACTTCAAATGAGTAGAACTGATTTTCCCCTGCAACTGAAACACTATCAAATTCTGATTGTCTGCAGAATAAAATCTAATGCTTGTTTGATTCACAAGACTGATCTTCAGAGTATTAACTTCTGCTGATGTGCCAGTCACAGATTAAAAGCATGTTTATATATAAAGAGTTTGTACATACTGCAGAAGGAAAGGGTCCAAGTTGAGATGTATTTATTTAAACAAAAGCACTTCTGGGGAGGGGTGGAAATAATGTATTTTTATAAAGCTTGCTAAATGCTGTGTGGAGCATCTCCTTTTCCTTTCTTTTTAGCAGCACTGACCTTTCTATCTTTGCTTTATGGCAGCATAGTGTTAACCTGTAAAATAGTAGATGGGAGTTGGGGTCAAAAGCTGTCTGTCTGTCTCTTGGGTATATGTCTTAGTATTGATCACTGAGCTCAGACTGTAAATTTCTAATATTTATTTCTTTTTTTTTTTTTAGCTTTCTGAAACTATAAGCTTAAAATCGCTATACATTCTTTCACTCTGACTTCTCTAGATTCTCACATCCAGGCTGTATCTGAATCCTCTGGACTGTGTTTTTTGAAGGAAAAGCTATGCCTTATTAGTATGCTATATACAAAATTTCCTTTGATCTTGTAACTTTATCCATGCCAAATGTCTGCGATTCTTTTCTGATTTTAGTGTAAGCCAACCTGTGCTTCAGACTGATAAAGGCATTATTTCTGGCTTCTTTTCTAATACTATTAATCTTTATTGCTTTCTTATTGCATGGTTCACTCTTCCCGTTCTTTTTTTTTTTTTTTTTTGTTTATACCCGTCGGCATTGTAAACCGGCATCAGCATTCATCTGTGTCAGATAGGGTGTGTATGACAGAGGAGCCAAGTTTGTAATTGCAGAGAAGTGTAGAAACATTTAACATCATCAGGTAATGAGAAGAGCAATGCTTCAACTGCTACTGTTTAGTATATTGAAATTTTCTTTTTGTAGATGGAAAAATCCGTTTGGCCACTTTAGAACTTGGCTGCCTGTTGCTGAAGCAGCTTGTGTTTTCTAAAAATGGCAGCATCATAAAAGATGTTCACCTTGCTTGCCTTGAGGTAAGTATTTTCTTTCAAATTACCAGTCAGAGCATTACTTGTCTTCGAGTCTTGTAGTATAATTGAATAATTTATTTTGTTTCTGATTGCAATAAGCAAAAGTGTGAAATTTAAGCTTCCAGTGCATTTTTCCATTGGCAGCTCTGTGCGGTGAAAGTAAAGAATCAGTACCCCATGCTCTGTTCTCAGCTTTGCTGTTATCTTGTTTTTTAAATTCTTTAACTTCTCAAGCAAGGTTATGTATAGTTTCCGCTCTGAAATTTGTGTGTCATCAGTCTCAACAGTGTAAAGAAAAGTGATTTTGAAACTAGCAAGCTCACATAACCTGTATTTTTGTAAGTGCAAGAACTGTGTTCTATCAAATTCTGGGCTGAAGGCTATGAGTATGGCAATATTAATAGTCTCTTCTGTATGAGGTTTTGGGTGGCTTTTTTTTTTAATGTGACTTTTGAGTTCATGGTGTATTTACTCCCTGAAACACAGGTTTTTTTGTATTTTCTAGGGTGCAAGGGAAGAAAGTGTTCACCTCCTTCGTCGTTTCTATAAGGTATATATGCAAAATGCTATAGGAAAGAATGGAGAAACTATTTTACATCATGTGGAATTAGAAGCAAGTCTGCAGCCCACTGTCTACATGGTGCCCAAGGCGGCACTTTTTTATAGATGGGAACTCCATAGTTGTGATAGAGAAATGAAGTGTTTTGTGGACTATTCCTCTCCTTTCCTGCCCTTCCTGTACCACACTGACATATGTCACAAAAAGGCTGTTTGAAGTGTCACAGGGTTTGTTCTGAAGGGCCAAGTTAGTGGTCATGCTTTTGTTGCAACTGCTAAGTATTTCATGTAACAGAGCCACACTATTAGAACATTTCTGAGATTTTATCGTTGACACCTGTAGTGGCTTGACTGTGGCTAAATGCCAGGTGCCCACCAAAGCTGCTCTATCGCTCCCCTCTTCAACTGGACAGGGGAGAGAAAATATAACAAAAGGCTCATGGGTCGAGATAAGGGCAGGGAGATCACTCGGGAGCTACTGTCATGGGCAAACCAGATTCGACTTGGGGAAAATTAGCTTTGTTTATTAGCGTTCAAATCAGAAAAAAAACCCCTCCTCTTCCCCACCCCTCTGTTCTTCCCAGGCTGAGCTTAATTCCAGATTTCTCTGCATCCTCCCCCTGAGCAGTGCAGGGAAACGGGGAATGGGGGTTACAGTTGCTTCATCACAGTTGTTTCTGCTGCTCCTTCCTCCTCACACTTTCCCCCTGCTCTGGCGTGGGGTCCTTCCCACAGGAGAGAATTCTCCATGAACTTCTCTAGCATGAGGCCTTCCCATGGGCTGCAGTTCTTCACACACTGCTCCAGTTCCCTTCAGGAACAGACTGCTCCAGCGTGAGTCCTCTGCAGGGTCACAACCCCTGCCAGCAAACCTGCTCCAGTGCAGGCTTCCCACAGGTCACAGCCTCCTTTGGGCATCCACCTGCTCCGGTGTAGGGTCCTCCATGGACTGCGGGTGTGGATTGGTTCCATCGTGGACCTCCATGGTCTGAGGGGGACAGCCTGCCTCACTGTGGTCTTCATCATAGGCTGCAGGGGAATCTCTGCTCCGGCACCTGGAGCACCTCCTCCCACTCCTTCTGCAATGACCTGGGTGCCTGCAGAGTTGTTGGTCTCATGTAGTCTCACCTCCTCTCTCCCACTGGCACAGATTATATTTTTCCCCTCCTTACTATGCTATCCCAGAGGTGCTA